>NC_139941.1:4859678-4989678 GCF_963454915.1 Gymnoscopelus microlampas
ACAATTTAAGTTGTAATATTAGTGACTTAAAAATGTCTTAATATGTGTTTATTGTAGAGAAACTGCAATATTGGCAAACGGTCAACAATATCCTCCACTAGAGGTCACTGTTGTATCAGATGTAAGTCTACAAGCGGCAAGCTTGTATAGTATATGAGCTGTTTTTTATCAAATCTTTGCCCCAGAATAGAGATGCTAGGGTTCAGATGAGCTTATAGCTATTTCTGGTGCAATATATGTATTGTGCATTGTCCCTGGTAAATAAACAAATACAACAGGGATGGGAGAAGGAATCAGATTTCTAAAAGTCCTGAATTCAAATTTAAAAAGTTATTTTTATTGCCATCAAAAAATACTTTTTACTACCATCAAATATGTGTCAAACATGTAAAAAAAATAGCCAAAGTATAAAAGATCACAATGCATTGTTAGCTTGTAGATCGCCTATTTTCAGCCAAAGTATAAAATAGGGCTTAATTGTTTAATGTATTTGTTGTAATAATAATCTAAATCTGCACGTAACTACCAACTAAAGTTGTCAAATAATTGTAGTGGAGTAAATAATAATTGTAGTGGCGAGTAAGGACCTGCGACATTTGCATCGGAGATGTAGTGGAGAAGTGCCAGTGCGGTATGAGCTTGTAGATCTTCTATTTTTGAAAAATCGTGAAAATGTGTGCAAATCTTTGAATATCTATTTTTTAAAGCAAAAAAAAGCATTTTTTTTTTCTGGAAAACTACTGTTGCTATATCAGTGGTTCTCAAACTTTTTCCATGTCAAGGACCCCCAAAAGTATATGTATCTGGCCGCGGACCCCCATCTCAAAATGTGTTGTTCCAGGGACCCCCCAGAAGCAAAGATTTGAGTTAAAAATGTTCGCTTTAAAAAAAAACACATATTCAAATATTTGCTCACATTTTCACAAAATTTAGCAGACAAAGTCTCTGCTGAATACCTAAATTGTACATTTAAAATGGTAAATCCATACCAAAGTAGTTGACGAAGACCCCTCCGACCATGGCTCCACAGCCTCGTCCCAGACCCAGATGCAGTCCCTGCAGAATCCCCTGGGCTGAGGTCCTCAATGCTGGAGGAACCGCCGCGCTGAGGTACGATATGCAGGCTGCCCACACCGATGCATGAGTGATTCCTATAGGACACAAGACAAATAATGTCTCTTAAATGGGTCTTCTCTAGAGAGAGAGAGAGAGCGAGAGAGATAGTGTAAAATAGGGATTGTGAAGGGAAGGAAAGGACTGTATGTAATGGTTCATGGTTGGCAGTGTTCGCCTTGGTGTGTCCACACAAAACATACATACATACATACATACGTACGTACGTACGTACGTACGTACGTACGTGCGTGCGTATATATATATATATATATATATATATATATACGCATATATATATATATATATATATATATATATATATATATATATATATACGCATATATACGCATATATATATATATATATATATATATATATATATATATATATATATATATATATATATATATATAAATATAAATATAAATATAAATATAAATATAAATAACAATAACATATAATTAAAATCCGGGGGGGCACTTGCATTATCCCACAGGTTGACAACCACCGGTGTACATCCTGTAAAAAGAGTTAATGATTAACAGAATAAAGAGACATTAAACTAACATCCTGTTCTGCATCACAGAGAGGAAAAGGAGCTTTTGGTTTGTTGATAAGTTTGAAAACAAACACACCCATTTTCCTGTCCTCAGCTGCCCTTTACACTGGCTCAAAGCCAACCCCTCCACACACACACACACACACACACACACACACACACACACACACACACACACACACACACACACACACACACACACACACACACACACACACACACACACACACACACACACACACACACACACACACACACACACACACACACACACACACACACACACACACGTTTGCTTAGGGTTATGCCTGATTGTGTACCGTAAATAGCAGATCTACAAGCCAGATCTGCTATTTCCGGCTTCAGGATTAAGGTAAAAAAAATGGCATTCATAAAAAGCATAGTAATACAAGTGTGTGTGTGTGTGTGTGTGTGTGTGTGTGTGTGTGTGTGTGTGTGTGTGTGTGTGTGTGTGTGTGTGTGTGTGTGTGTGTGTGTGTGTGTGTGTGTGTTATAAAACATATACAGCCGATGACAGAGAAGAAATATATGAAATACTAGTCCATACCGGGGGATGTGTGCAGTCAAAAGTATTTGCAGACTTTGGGTTATACACAGTAGCCTACATGTATATGTTTAGTTAAACTTTGGGAGGCCAAGTTTGTTGCGGTCTTACATGTTAATAATGGCATTGATTGAGCACAGCTGGTGAGACAGACAGTCTGGGGCTGGGGGAGAGCGTTGTTAAGAGATCAGCTTGGGATGGGCACATTATCAAATTAAATAAATCTGTTTTTGAGGCAGGTGGTCCACGAAGGACCCCAGGTTGGGGTTCACTGCGCTATGCTGTTGTGGTAAGACGACAGCCGTCTGTGTATTCCTCTGACTCATACATGGGCAACTGGCGGCCCTCACTTAATGCGGCCCGCAGGTTAATATTGGAATACTGATATATTATTGATTTCAGCTGTTACAATTCCAAACATGCAAACATGACCCGCTTTAATTACTTCAGTCTATATTAGTAGCTTATTAACTAGTATTAATATTATATTGTCTTTTTTATGTCCAATGTTATTTGTATTTAAGTTCATAAAGTTAACATAAGTATACTAAATGCATTTGAAATTAAACAAAAATGTTACTTTTCATAATTCAAATTCCAAAATAGCAAAAATAGCAGATCTACAAGCTCAAAACACGTCGTGCTGCGACGGGTTTTGAGCTTGTAGATCGGCTATTTTTTTTTACAAAGAATGGCGAAGTAAAGCATTAATTTACGAAAAAAGTTAAAATACGGAGACAAGAGGTCTCTGCCCGACAGTATATGCAATGTGGGCCTCTGGAGCGAGTATGGAAATATAGTGGCCCTCTCCATCATCAAAGTTGCCCACCCCAGCTCTGACTCGATCTGTAGCCTACTCTCTGCCTAGCGTACCGCTTCCTCTCTAGTCAGCAAGAATACTTTGAGGACTCTAACAGGGGCCCTCATCCAAGGTTACTTCGACTATGCATGCGCCTCAGGGTACCACAACACTTCTAAGGCCTTAAAAACAAGGCTCCAGACATCCCAAAACAAACTGGTAAGGCTACTCCTTGGCCTTTCACCTACAACTCATCTAACCCCTGCTCACTTTGCTAGGGTCGGATGGCTCAGGGTAGAGGACAAAGTACAGCAACTTGCAATGTACCTGTCAAAAATAATCAATCAATAGGCTCTATGCACAGCAGCCATTTTGGAGAAAAATTGGGCCTCTTCTGACTTCCTTCACAGGTGTTACCAATGATACTAATGAAGGCTCTGTTCCATTCTAGTCAAACAGAGTCAGGGTGCTGATATTGTGCATGTTAGCTCACTAGAAATACTAGTGGGTCTCAAAGTGTGGTCCAGGGACCCTCATGGTTACTTGAGAGGGTGTAACTCTGAGAGTGTACAAATGGAACCAAATGGACCCGGGAGGGTCCATTTGGTTCCATTTGTACACTCTCAGAGTTATGGGGGTCCTTGAAATTAAAACGTTTGAGAACCACTGTTCTACACTAAATGGAACAGAGCTTTCATTAGTGTCATTGGTAACACCTGTGAAGGAAGCAAGGAAGGGGCTCAATTTCTGTCCAATGTGGCTGCTGTGCATAGAGCCTATTGTCATAGAGAAAAGTTTTTGTCCCGGCCGGCTTGTGTCGTCTTCCAACATGAAAATACTTGAAATAATGTACTTTCTGACACGTGGTGAGATCGCACATAATAAGCGCTCCGTCCACTGTATCAATGAGTAAACAATACACATTCACGCTACTATTGTAGCACAGAGAGCTGCAGCCCGTAGTTAAGTCTACCCGGGGACTGGCCACTGGTTGGGACCGTGATAACAGAGTACATCCCCATAGCCTGGGGGACCGTAGCCGTGACAACAGACCGCGCGTGAATGTGCACGTGGCCGCACATGCGCAGTAATGGCGATGCTAACGGTCAATGCTGTGTGCAAGTTGAGATCAATTGCGCAAGCCAGTGAGGAGAAAAATGCGGAACAGAGAGTGTGACTGGAGTGTGAGTGACTTCCCTTAATTATATGTAGGATAATAGTCAGGTATAATAAAAGTGCACAATTTGATATTGTCCATATTTCATCTTTTTATGTTGTCGTTTTCTTTCCGAAAAAACAAATAACGCACATCCTCCGTACTTTTGGTGCTGAGCTTTAACTGTAGAAACAGTAACAATGCAAGAAAGAGATGAGGCTCGCAACTCACTTTTGTGCTCCAGGGTTTATTCAAGTCGTTTTCTTTCCATAAATTAGTTACTTTGTCATATGACATTATGTGTTTATGTTGTGAGCTTGTAGATCGGCTATGTTTTGCCTATACTGACATGCCCAAAACAGGTTTGCCAGGTTGAAAGTGGTCAAGCGTGTCTGTGTGGGTTTTATAAATATTGAACCAGTGAATAGTATTCATACAAAAGAAAGAAATTGCCGATCTACAAGCTTGACGTGTCGTGAGCTTGTAGATCTGCTATTTCTGCGTTTTTCTTCTTTTTTTTTAAGTAAATATGAAAGTGTTTAAGTGTGTGTGGATTTTATGAATATTGAACCAATTAAAAGTATCCATTGGAATACAGGTCTTTCTTTGCTTCTCTTTTTTTTATACTGGAAAGTAACCGGGCGGCGGGCGCGCGTGTGTGTGTGTGTGTGTGTGTGTGTGTGTGTGTGTGTGTGTGTGTGTGTGTGTGTGTGTGTGTGTGTGTGTGTGTGTGTGTGTGTGTGTGTGTGTGTGTGTGTGTGTGTGAGAAAGCTAAGAGCTACATTTTGAATAATCATTGCTATAGAGCAGGGGTCTTCAACGCAGCCCAAGGACCCCCTAGCTGAGAGAGAGCTGAAGCAGGGACCCCCATATTGTATAAAAATGTGTTTTAGATTAAACATTTTTTGTTTACATGGTCTGCTCTTTTTTCCCTCTACACCTATACCTCTTTGCCAAAAATAGCCGATCTACAAGCTCACAACGCCTCGCAGCGCGAGGCGTTGTGAGCTTGTAGATCGGCTATTTTTGGCTCAGAAAAGGGATGCTAGGTTTCAAGTGGATAAGGTAAAAACCCCCTGTTGAAAAACCCTACTATAGAGTGTTTGTTTAGTAACAGGGGTCTCCCCGTCTCTCCATCTCTCTAGTAAACAGAATATACATTTTCAGGTTGGACACCAATTTCATCAGGAAAGAGAGCCCATTTATCAGTTTAAAATGTATAGAGTTCCAGTTCCATTTGCTCATTACTTTGTCTCATCACTTCCAATTGTATTTTTTTTTATCCTGTATCCTGAAGTAGGAATTCTCTCTCCTGGTTGGATAACATTTGTATCCTGACCCGAAAGTGTATTTTCTGTTTATTAAAGAGCTGGAGAGATATAGAGACATGTTGTGAACTTGTAGATCTGCTATGTTGGTCAGTATCATGGCTAATATCAGGGTCAGTAACATGTACAGTAAGTATCATGGTCAGTATCATGTCACAGGGATGTCAGGCCCTATCACAGGTCCTGAAAGCCTTTGTTCTTTCCATTCATAGACGGCCACTCCACAGCCCATATGTCATACATTGATGAGAATTAGCTCAAGCTTTTCCACAAAAGGTCCTTTGCACTATTGTGTACTCTTTCATTGTATTGTTTACCATATTGGATTATCAATGGACTGTAATGTTGTGTTGTTTTCTGTGGTTCTTTTCACTTGTATAGGCATAGATTTACTTTGTTTGCTATAGTCGGTGCATCTTTCATGTGACATTAGGGATTGAATTGATGTGAATCTGAGTCTGTTCACCTGTTCTCCATCTCAACTCTGTAGACTGGCATTTGTCCACCATTAGTACTGGTCCTGACTTTGGTTGATTTGTTGATTGAGTGGTCACACCCTTCTGATATGTAATGGGTGTCATCTGTGTATTTAAATGTCGCAATTGGTCTCTTTACCCAGAAGAAGGCAGCTCAGTCTCTCCGAAACTGTGTCCACAATACATGATTGTCTCTGTGTCCACACCACATTATTGGCATTGGCAGCTACGAGTATGCGGCCACTCTTTTATTATTTATGGTCATTGTGTCCCCATACTGGTCATTGTGTCTAGAAGGTACTTGTCCTTGGTGTTCACTCTCCATTCCGACATCTCACCACTCCGACTAGTGGCTTCCGCGTGCGGTTAGGGTTAGGGTTAGGGTTAGGTATAGGGTTCGTCAACGTCGGAAAGGCGACATGTCGGAAAGGAGAAATGCACCCCTTGTCCTTGTGTCTCCATATTATGGTCAGTATCATGGTCAGTATCATGGTCAGAATCATGGTCAGTGTCATGGTCAGTGTCATGGTCAGTATAGACGCCTTAACAGACAACGTCACACTGATAAGAACCAGTATGTGCGCGCAGGCCGGCACCAACTGAACCCCAGCGCTCATAAGATGCAATGTAAAAGTGGTCACAGCCTCACGTGTAAAAATGCATCCCATCAATCTTTCAGATGCTGTTTTTCTCCCAGTGTGGAGGAAGAATGCTCAGGATTTTGACTGTGATCTCTCGCTCTTGAAATATATATTTCTTGGTTTCTGTTGTGTGTAAACAATAGCAATTCAAAGCAGTTGTCCCCCAAACCCCACCTCCAGTGGCTGTCATAAGAACAGAGGGAGCTGCTCTTGCTCGTGCAGCTGCAGCCCGTCAAGCCTAATTTATGCTCCGTCGCGCAAAGGTGTCGCGCGCAGAGAACGGCCGAGAATAGCAGACCTCCAAGCTCACAACGGTCTCATCCACGACGCGGTTGTGAGCTTGTATGTCAGCTGTTCTCGGGTGAAGTACATATGTCTCGCTAGGGCGCACCTTACTAGCCAACACACAAGAGGAGGTTGAATGAACTGAAACCAGCGCACCCCAACATAACAGGTTTGGGTATCTGTTGGGAATTGATTACATGAATGTGTGTGTGTGTGTGTGTGTGTGTGTGTGTGTGTGTGTGTGTGTGTGTGTGTGTGTGTGTGTGTGTGTGTGTGTGTGTGTGTGTGTGTGTGTGTGTGTTACCTTGCAGTATTTCCATGGGCAGGACAATCCATGCGTTGGTCAGATAGGAGATGTACAGATATCGAGCCGTGTTGCACGCCAGGCCAATATACAACACCCTGCAAGCGCGCACACACACACACACACAATACATTACTTAATTCTAGTCAGTAAAAATATAGTATTCTTCATAATGTAGAATGTAACTGGGTGTGTGATTTTTAGGAGGGATGCAACAAACCGAACATGTTGCGAGCTTCTAAATCGGCTATTTTTCAGTTTGTGATATCAGTGCACAATCTAAGTATAAAACAGAGAAAACTCCAATCCCAAACCTAACCTCTAAATGCCTATCCCTAACATGAATCATTTCCTAATTGTAAGCCTAAATCTAAACATAATTTTCAACTATAAAAAACGTTTTTCTTTTCTTCAGAGGACAAGGTAAATTGTCCTTAAAATGTCTATTTCTTAAATTCTACTATACTTTCGGGACACGTGGTCCTCACAAGTATAGTAATACACACACACGCAAGATAACTGGATGGACTTTAACCTGCTGCTCCAACCACACTGTGTACTGCTGGGAAACAACTATGTACATTTTACTCAAGTACCGTGTAACTGTATACATTTAACGGTATTGTAAAATAGCAGATCTACAAGCTCACAACATGTCTGTCTTTCCTAATGTACTTTGTCCCTTTCTAGAAATGTAGGGGAGTCAAAAGTACAATATTTGTCTTTAAAATGTAGTGGAGTGAAAGTCATGAGCTTCCAAAAAAACATTAAAACAATGTTGCTGTCGGACAGAAACCTCTTATGTCCACATTTGTACTTTTTATGTTGTTTCTTTTTTTTTTTCTTCGTAAATTAATAAAAAGGTAGTAAGTGACATGTATTTGCTTAAAACAACACTGTTTTTCTTTTGTTAAAAGGTTAAAGCTCTATATTCAGATAGTAATCATTGCTATAGAGTGTTTGTTCAGTAACAGGGGTCTCCCTGTCTCTAGTGTTTTAATAAACAGAAAATACATGTTCAGGTGATTTGCCAATTTCAGCCAATCAGGAGAGTACACATTAATGAGCTTCATTTTATAATGTTCCAGTTCCAATGTTGTCTGCTCACTTTGTGTCGTAACTTCCAATTTCACTAGTTTATCCTGTATACTGTGTGAGTTCTCTCTCCTGATTGGATACAATAAGCTCTATGCACAGCAGCCATATTGGGAATGAATTGGGCCCCTTCCTTACTTCCTTTACAGGTGTTACCAATAATATTAATTAAGGCTCTGTTCCATTTAGTGTGGCATAGTGGTTGTCTTATTTTCAAGGACCCCCATAACGTAAGGGTCCATTTGGTTCCATGTGTACACTCTCAGAGTTACACACCCACCATAAGGGGCCATTTGGGAACCAAAATTGTTGCACTAAGTGTTTCTAGTGAGCAAACATGCACAATATCAGCACCCTGACCAGAATGGAACAGAGCCTTCATTAGTGTCATTGGTAACACCTGTGAAGGAAGTAAGAAGAGGCCCAATTTATTTCCAATATGGCGGCTATGCATAGAGCAGATTAGCATGCCAACCTGAAAATGCCTTTTCTGCTTATTAAATAGCTGGACAGACAAGGAGACCCCCTGTTACTGAACAAACACTCTGACTCTAGAGCAATGAGTATTACCAGAATACAGAGCTATTTAATACTAATTGTAACTAATACATTTCTCTTGCCCTACATAATGTTCTACTTTGTCATAGTGTCACACAAAAGTAGCAAAAATAGCCGATATACAAGCTTGTAGATTGGCTATTGTAAGTTAATATGAAAAAGTATTAATATTAAGTATTAACAAGAGCTTATATATAACTACAATGAATCCATTGGAACTTTTTTACATTTCCTGAAAAGTAACAGTTTTGGACATACAGGGTTTCCATCTGACAGCGACAAAATACTCATGCAACACAAAGTTGTTTGTGTCCTTCAGCTGCTTTCCAAAATAATAAAAAAAAAATACATGAATATTCAAGTTAAGTAAGACACTCCACAAATTCACTTAAATACAGCACTTGTGTAAATGCACCAGAGTACGCAAAGCGGGCTGCTTGGTTTGCCCTGCAGGCTGGTGAAAGAGCTGCTTTGTTTTCTCTACAGGTTAGACAGCCCAGCCCGTAAGCTGACACTGTCTGTGTGTGTGTGTGTGTGTGTGTGTGTGTGTGTGTGTGTGTGTGTGTGTGTGTGTGTGTGTGTGTGTGTGTGTGTGTGTGTGTGTGTGTGTGTGTGTGTGTGTGTGTGTGTGTGTGTGTGTGTGTGTGTGTGTGTGTGTGCTTGTATTACTACACTTGTGAGAGCCAAATGTCGTCACAAGTATAGTAGTATTTGACAAATAGACAGGACCATTTTCCTGGTTGTTTTATGGTTAAAATAGATGTACAGTTATAGGTTTACAAGGAATAGATTCAGGTTTACCGTTAGAGTTTTCCTTATTCTATACTTTAGACAATGTCACACACGCACCAAAAAAATGCAGATCTACAAGCTCACAGCGCGCAAGCTTGTAGATCTCGGCTATGTTTCGGCTATTTTCTCTGCTGCCTTAAAACGATGTCCTCACAAGTATAGTCATACAAACGTGTGTGTGTGTGTGTGTGTGTGTGTGTGTGTGTAAGCAAACACTGTGGTGTCAGATATCACTGCTCCCTGCCACAGCAGAGCAGACATCCCATAAGAGGCCCTCTGTTCCCTCAACAGAATAGACTGAATTTGATAGAAAGAAGCCCATACAATTAACAAATGAGCATTGGAAACAGCTGAGCAGAGAGTCCTGAGGGATTTCAGATATTGTAGTCCATCTCTTTCTGACGTTGCATATATATTGGCAGATTTCAAACTCGTATAAAGATTAATATTTTTTTATCAATACAAAAGTTGACCAATATTTGTACTTCATCTAGACAACATAGATACATTGTAGTATAATTATAAAGTATAATGCATTAGCCTAATTAGGCTAATGCAGTGTATCACCAAAGCGACAGAATGGTCCGTGAAGTCAAATTGTGACCTTAACATTCAAAGTGAAATTAAAACGTGGATTTTGAGAATTGTGACACCCCTGTTATGTGTCACAATGAAAACATATTTTTTCAAAGGGATATAATAAAAGAAAAAAACTATTCTATCGATTAGTCACCCCATGGAGACTTGAATTAAAGGACGACTTCACCACTTTTCAACATATCTTCATATAATAGGTCCTCACTAATGCTCATGATAACATTATACATTTTTTTCCTACTTGGTCTGTGTCTCATAGGAGGGCTGTGGACAGTCCAGAAACCCGTCTACCAGTGACATCATCGTTAGGCATGATTTATTTTTCCCAAAAAAGATTACAATTTTTTGATTCAGATTTTTATTAAGGCGAGAACAGGATCTATTATTGCATTGCAACTTTCCAGGAATACAAAGCCTGCAGTTTCGATTAGCTTGGATTCCCCAGCGATGATGTCACTGGTAGACAGGTTTCTGAACTGTCCACAGTCCTCCTCTGAGACACAGACTGATTAGAAAAAAATGGTACCATTTCATCATGAGCCTTAGTGAGGACCTATTATATGAAGATATGTTGAAAAGTGGTGAAGTCGTCCTTTAATGGATATATTTTAGCCAATAATTTGACCAGCGGACCGGTAGGCAGCCGGTTCCGGTAGGAGACACAAAGGAGGCACTTTGTGTCTCCTACCAGAACCGCTGCCGGTCATCAAATTATTGGCTTAGGAAAAAAACAAATCATTTTGGGGGTGAACTATCCCTTTTACTGTTAATTCATCATAAAAAGCTTTGTTTTTTTGGCCAAGTATTAGGGGGGCCCACTTGCAGTATCCTCACGGCCCACCAGGTTGAGGATCCCTGGTGTAAACATGCTTCTCTCTTATACCTGATGTGTCCGACCAGCTCGATGAACTTGTGGCTGGTGAAGTAGGCGGCCAGCTCTGCCGCGTGACTGAGCACAGAACACACACCAAACAACGTGGTGGTCCCCTTCAGGTCCTCTGAGGAAACACAAGACAACGTTTAGAACGGTGGTTATCAAACCTTTTCATGTCAAGGACCCCCAACATGATGTTTATTTTGGCTGCGGACCCCCTGTCTCAAAATATTTTTGTGGCAGGATAAATAAATAAAAAGCTGAAGTATAAAATATGGTTAAAGTGGTTAAAACGATTGCGACGCTATATTAACCCATTAAGACCTGGAACAGTGTCATTTTTAGATTTGAGCTAAAAAGCATTATTTAACACTTTGGGCTATTGAAAAATAGCAGATATACAAGCTCATAGCGCGGCACCGAGTGCCGCGCTACGAGCTTGTAGATCTGCTATTTTTGAAAAATCGTGAAAATCTTTGAATATTTATATTTTTAAAGCGAACATTTTTAACTCAAATCGTTGCTTCTCGGGGTCCCTGGAACAAAATATTTTGATGGGGGTCCGCGGCCAAATACATATCATTTTGGGGGTCCTTGACATGAAAAAGTTTGAGCACCACTGATATAGAAACATACGTTTTTCAGAATACTGTTGAGATTTAGGAGACATGTAGAATCGGCTTCAGGTCTCAATGGGTTAACTGCTTTTGCTGGGGACCCCCTGGTATTCCCCCAAGGACCCCACTTTGAGAGCCAACGATTTAGAACACCGTTTCCCAAACAGTGGGAAACGGTGCAATTTTTGTGGGTCGCGAGTAAATATTCCCTTTTTTTGTTTCCTATATTTAAATATATATATATATCTTATTTCAAAAGATTTTTAAAAGTTTAAACAGAAAAACTTCATCAATTAAAAACGTTTCCATTTTTTAAAAAGTATTCCATGAATGAAATCAGAAAATTAAAAAATGTCCATAAATACATTTAAATAACGTTTAAGAAGTAGTGAAAATAGCTCACAACACGCCGCAAAGTGACGCGTTGTGAGCTTGTAGATCTGTTATTTTCGCTAGTTTGGGTCCCGGGCAAACGTCTGATTTCTCTTTTGGGACTCGAGCTAAAATGTTTGGGTACCACTGATTTAAAAACACCCATTCTCAACCTTCCTCATTTCATGGAACCCCAGTTTGTTATACAATAGGCCAGTGGGTTCTCAAACATTTTCATGTCAAGGACCCCCAAATTAATAAGTATTTGGCCGCGGACCCCCATCTGAAAATATTTTGTGCCAGGGACCCCGATACAATATTTGTTCAAACATTTTCCTTTTTAAATAGCCGATCTACAAGCTCACAACGCGTCACATTACGACATGGAAGCTTGCAGATTTGCTCTTTTCAAAATAGCCTACATCGCGACACGTTGTGAGCTTATAGATCGGCTATTTACTACTTTTGTGTGACACTGTTGTACAACAAAGTATGCCATTAATTTACGGAAAAAAATATGGCATTATACATCGTTGCTGCCCAACAGCATCGATATTTAACAATACGTTAAAACTTATATATACTAGACCATACCCGGTGAAGGGCGCAGGCGAAAGTAGTTGCAAACTTGGGGTTATTGCACCTCCTGTCACGCGGTTCCCCCCACCCCCCCCCGCGCGCGTCCCGTCGTGCCGCCCCCCTCCTCCCCCCGCGGGTCCCGTCGCGGCACCCCCCGCGGTCACCCCTCCCCACGGGCAACCCCCCCCCCGGGCAACCCCCCCCCAATATTGGTGGTAGTGTGTTTTGGCGTTGGTTGTGAAAGTGCAGGTGGGTGTGGGGACGCGTTGTGAGCTTGTAGATCGGCTGTTTTCCAAGAGGCAAGTCGCTTCGTTTGGCCTTCTTTTCATAGACCTCGTTGCTTGTAGGGCTCGTTTCGTTTGGCCTTGTTTTCATAGACCTTGCTGCCTGTTTCTCGCACAAAACCTGCCAACGCCATCTCCCATTGTTTGACACATAAACGCTAATAAGAAGCTGAGATTTGGTGACATTGAAAAACGGGCTTCGCAGTTAAGTTCAGATGGTAATGGTCAATGGCTGTGTGCAAAATCAGAGCAATTGCTCCAGCCACTGAGGAGAACCGGGCAGCTTCACCATGACACGACTACAAACAGACAGAGTTACAGAGGTTTGTCAAATTATAGGAGGATATATATATATATATTTTTTTTTTCTTACCCAGATGCCAGTAGAGGAAGGTGAACACGTATCCGTATCCAAAGCCCATGAACCAGGCCACACACAGCACAGAGCTGTAGCGCACGCTGCACAGCAGCCTCAAGAGGTCGCTGTAGTGGAACTCCTGATCCGTCGTGTCCGCCGAAAAAGACGTGCCCGATTCCGGAGACCCGTCCCCTTCCTCCTCTGTGGCTCTGCCCTCCTGTAACTCCTCCTGCAGACAGGAATGGAACCGTTGTTTCAACTACATTGACGCGTTTCAATTGATAACATGACATTTGTCGATATTTGATTTAATGTAAATACAAATGTGATAAACTTGATTAAATATATATATATATATATATATATATATATATATATATATATATATATATATATATATATATATATATATATATATATATATATATATAATTATATATATTTTTTTTACTAGTTTCTCTTGATTATCCCATTAAGACCAGGAATGCATATGTGCCGCGCTACGAGCTTGTAGATCTGCTATTTTTTGAAAAATCCAAAACAATTGCGCAAATCTTTACAAATGTCTTCTAAATCAGTTTTCTGAAAAACCCTATGTTGCCATATCAGTGGTCCTCCAATTCTTTCATGTCAAGGACCCCTAAAATTGTATGTATGTATGTATGTATTTGGCCGCCGACAAAATATGTTGTTCCCGGGACCCCCCCAGAAGGAAAGATTTGAGTTAAAAATGTTGTTAAAACATATACGTATTCAAATATTTGCACAAATTGTCAAGATTCTTCAAAAATAGCAGATCTACAAGCTCATAGCACGGCATTCGGTGCCGTGCTATGAGCTTGTAGATCTGCTATTTTTGAATAGCCAAATAAATCTTAAAATGACACATGAGATGCTTTCCCCGATCTTCATGGATTAAACAATTACTTTAAAAAATGAAGCGACAGAATAATCAATATTAGCGAGGCCATTACCTGCCGATACTCCCCGTCCCCTTTGTCGAAGTAGAACTGCGTGGCCACCACCAGGGCGACGCCCATCAGCACCCCGAACACGATGAAGGCCACCTGGTAGTTGTGGAGGCGGTACTCGGGCAGGACGCACCCCACGCCGTCTATGGCGACCGTGACGTGGGTGTGGTCTATCCAGATGCCCACCAGCAGCATGGCCACGCCCCAGCCCAGCGAGCCCCACATCCGCTGCAGGCCGTAGCGGTCGCGGTGCGCTCCCAGGTTCTGCAGCGTCACCGTGTCCACGATGGTCACCGCCGGCGCGCTGAAGAACTCGCCTGTGATTTTGAGACGGTAATGATTAAGGCCCCTACATGCTACCGTCTAATGTCAGAACAAAGTTCTTATGGGGTTGGTAGGTTATAACTAGAAAATGACGTCAATGAGAAGTTCTAATGGTCGGTCTCAGAACTTTCGTTTTTTTTTGGTCACTTTTTTTTGCACACAGAGTGACGAATTACTGCATACATGGGCAACTGGCGGCCCGGGGACCACATGCGGCCACCACCTTCACTTAACTCATTGAGTGCCATTGACGTGTTTCACGTGTTTTACCGCAATGGCGAAACATGCCAATGACGTGTTTCACGTGTTTTTGAAAAAATATATATATTTTTTAATTTCTTTTTTGGGGGCATTATACATGATGGGAGGAAGGATAGTTCACCCCCAACATGACCTTTTTATCGATTAGTCACCCCATGGAGACTTTTGTTTTTGTCGCATTTTCTAAGCCAATAATTTGATGACCGGCAGCGGTTCCGCTAGGAGACACAAAGAGTCTCCTTTGTGTCTCCTACCGAAACAGCTGCCTACCGGTCCACTGGTCATCAAATTATTGGCTTAGGAATGCGACAAAAACAAAAAAAATATCCATGAATTCAAGTCTCCATGGGGTAAAAAAGTAATGTTTTTAGGTGAACTATCCCTTTAAGTCAGAGGGTTCTCAACCGACACTGAGGATACCGCAAGTGGACTGATCAAAAATCTCACAACGTGTCTCGATTTATTGTGAGCATTTGTTTGGCTAATGTTCCCCCCCAGAATATGGACGTTGCTTGGGGTTTAAGTGGTCGTTAATGAGCATCCTTACCCACGATGATGACCAGCAGAATGAGCAGGAAGATGTTCTCCACCTGGCTCTGGTTGTAGATGATCTGGTACTCCTTGGGTCTGGTTGGAGCAGGAGAGGTGGTGCTGACGGTGGTGCTGCTGGGCGGAGGAGGAGCGTGTGTGGTGGTGTTGATGGTGGTGGATGAGTTGGTGGAGTTGTAGTTGAATGTCTCTGCAGGGCGGGTGCTGTTAGGGCTGTCACGATTAAACATTTAAGTTGCCGATAGGCTCTATGCACAGCAGAAATATTCTCACTTCCTTCACAGGTGTTACCAATGATACTAATGAAGGCTCTGTTCCATTCAGTGTAACACAGTGGTTTCCACGACCCCCCTAACTCTGAGAGTGTACAAATGGAACCAAATGGACCCTTACGGGTCCATTTGGTTCCATCTGGTACACTCTCAGAGTTACACACCTGTAAGGGGACATTTGGAAGCCCATTAGGGTCCCTGGACCCCAACTGTAGACCCACTGGTGTAACAGAGTGTTTCCAGTGAGGCATCATGCACAATACCAGCACCCTGACTCTGTTTGACCAAGAATGGAACAGAGCCTTCATTAGTATCATTGGCAACACCTGTGAATGTCTTCACAATATGGCTGCTGTGAATAGAGCCTATTAATTGTCGCTCAAATAATTGCGATTAACGATTGAATTGCGTGTTTGGCCATTGAACATTTGGAACATATGAATATTTTATTTATTTCCGTTTGCCTTTTTAGGCTTCGTAATCAAAAATTGCACAGGGGAGATATGACAAATAATTAAATATACAAAGAAATAATTGACATATTTAATAGTTTTATACGTGTAAAAATTGCAATTTCTGCTTTTTTATATATTTGATAATGTATGAACATTTTTCAACATGGAAACGATTATGACGATTACGCAAAAATAATTGCGATTATCTCAAATAATTGCGATTAGACGATTATGTAATAATTGTGACAGGCCTAGGTGATGTTCTGGATAGATAATTAAAGTTTAATTTTAATTTTAATTTATCGTGAGATTGCTTTTGCCAAGCACTTTTCACTTGCCAAAAATAGCAGATCTACAAACTCACCACACGTCGATTGTGAGCTGCTATTTTTCGCTAATGTTTGCCCCAGAATATGGAATCTGGGCTGGTGTGGTTTCAAGCGTGGTGTCATTTTAAGAGTTTTAAGCATATTTTGTTTATTGCAATAATCTTGTCAATGCTTAAGTATTTAGGGGGACATTTACGTGAAATTTTGTCCCATCAATACTGTATTGTCTCTTTATTATTTTTTTTCTTAAACAGTGTATTTTCGCCCCCCCAAACACAATAGCACATAGGCTTGTGCCTATGTTGCCTATGCCAGTGGTTCTCAAAGTGGGGGTCCCCAGCAAAATGTGTTACATACTGTTAATACAGCATCACACTCATTTTAACCACTTTATCCATTTATACGTTGACTATTCAAAAATAGCAGATCTTCAAGCTCACAGTGCTTGTATATCTGTATTTTGAACTTTAAAAAAAAAATACATATATATATAGCACAAATATTCTCTTCTGGGGGTCCCTGGCTGGCACAAAACATTTTCAGATAGGGGTCCGTAGCCAAATACATATCAATTTGGGGGTCCTTGACATGAAAAGGTTTGAGGACCACTGGCTTCTGCCTTAACACCGCCATGGCCCTACCTGTGTGCGTCACTAACCTTGGAGAAGTTGTTGCATAAATGGTGCCGTTGGATGTTTTGATGGTCGCGTTGGACGTTCCGACGGTGGCATTCATCGTGTCGGTGTTGTTAACACTCCTCTCCATCCTCCGGCGTTCGCGGTTCGAATCCCAAAACCCCGCCGGGACCAGAGGCAGGCGGGGAAGATCCTCCGCACTGCGGGCGCGTCGGCTGTGATTGGTGGAGCTGTCGCTAGGCAACGTTTCGTTCGCGGAGGGAAGCGGGGGGATGGTGGTGGTGGTGGTGGTGGTGGTGGTGGGGGCGGCGGGCGGGGGCAGGGGCGGGGCGGCAGTGGTGAGAGAAGCCCCGCCCCCTTTCTCCATGCAGCTCATCTCGGCCGGTTTGACGAATCCGATGCCGCAGTTGAACACCAGCCAGCACAGCACGGAGAAGAGCAGAACCGCCTTGCCTTGAGGGGTGAAACACTTAATCCGTTTAATCGATTATAACAAATCATTGATTTTAAGTAGTTGTGAATCTAATAGGCTCTATGCACAGCAGCCATATTGTAAGACATTCACAGGTGTTACCAATGATACTAATGAATGCTCTGTTCCATTCTGGTCAGATGGAGTCAGGGTGCTGATATTGTGCATGTTGGCTCACTGGAAACACTCCCAAATGGCCCTTTACGGGTGTGTAACTCTGAGAGTGTACAAATGGAACCAAATGGACCCTTACGGGTCCATTTGTACACTCTCAGAGTTATGGGGGTCGTGGAAATCTGAAATTCAAAAATTTGAGAACTACTGTGCTACACTAAATGGAACAGAGCCTTCATTAGTATCACTGGTAACACCTGTGAAGGAAGTGATAATATGGCTGCTGTGAATAGAGCCTATTCAGTGGTTCTCTACCTGAACTGGTGGTCCACGAGGGTATTGCAAGTGGGCCCCCAAATAGTTAGCAAAATACCAAGATTGTAATCACAATATAACGCTAATATTGTATATAATAATAATAATAATAATAATAATAATAATATCAAACATTTTTTTTAAACCCTTGAAAGGTGTTTTCATAGTGATCAGGGGTGCAATGCTCATGGGACGGCCTTGCACGGCGTGCAGGAACCTATTTGAACAGGAGCACGTGCAGGCACACGGATAGATTTAAAACAACTTTAAACTCGATGAAGTATCGGGTCTAAATTCACACCTCAACAAAGTTTACAAAGGCTCCCGACTCACACCAGGTACATTAACATAGGAATGAGTCTAGATGCATATCAGTTGTCTATTGTATGACCATAGTGTAGGTGTTAAGCGACGTGCGCGCCACATCATTAAAATACAGTGCAAGCACATCCCAAATGAGCATAGCAACACTGATAGTGATACCAATAGGACGTTTAAGGATAGATAGATAGATAGATAGATAGATAGATAGATAGATAGATAGATAGATAGATAGATAGATAGATAGATAGATAGATAGATAGATAGAATAAATCGACAGCTGCAGCCACTACTTGCCTTTCTTGAAACGGTCAGCCACCACTCCCCAGAAGGGGGCGCTACAGAACTCGATGAAGTATCGGATCCCGACCAGGAGCCCGCTGCGGCTGGGCGACATGCCCAGCTGTTTGGGAGGCAAGGAACGTTATTTTGTAAAGCACATTTCAACAAGGTTTACATGAAACAACAAGCATCAAAGACCAGCTGTAATGGTTTATTGCAACCTTTATTTTGAAAATTGTCTAGTAAAACAGAGGCTGGTTGTGTCTCAGCCAATCGCAGTTTCAGCCGACCGCCCCATGTCCTCAGGTTATGGGATCTAAATGCAATGATACTGCCTTGTGTCGGCACTCGCTTTGACGTGAGGCTGAGAGAGAAAGAGTGAAGCGTGTTTATGTTTAATACACTTCTCTGCTGTCGGGCAGAAACCAGCTAACTACAAAATGTTCATTATTTCAGAAAAAAAGTGGAGTTAGGAGGTTTTGTTCATCATTGATAAGAACTGCTGCATGGACCTCCAAGCTCACAATGAGGTTGGAGGTCAAAAGGGTCAAAAGGGGGTGGAGCCTGGAGTCAGCAAAACTAGCTACAGTAACTCCACCCCCCTTTCGTGGAGATGGTTTAGCAGAAAGTTTGAGGATCCAATGGAGTAAGCTGGTTTTGTCAGAAGCGCTTTTTAATACACAGTAACGACTTGTAAGTTGCCCTGGATAAGAGCTTCAGCTAAATGTCTAAATTGTAGATCATCGCTGTCGGATAGAAACCCTGTATGTCCAAAACCATTACTTTTCAGGAAATGGAAAAAAAAACCTGTGTGCTAATAGATCCAAGGTAGTTATTATTTAGCCAAAGCTCTTGTTAACAATTTTCATTAGTTCAATATTTATCAAACCCACAGACAGATGACACTTGCACTTAAAAAAAACGTATAATAATCAAAACTAGCAGATGTACAACTAGATCTCATTTTGTGTGACACTGTTGTATTAGCCTGGGATCCAGCCTGATTCACTACGTTGAGCGGATTTTTTTTTCTCACTTCGCTTTCAGTCTGGCCAGCCTTCTATTTGACTCGTATTTCAGAACGTCATCTGTTACGTAGGCAACGTCGTTGCTGATTGGATGTTGTTCCAACGAATCAGAGTAGGGTTAGGGTATCTACACACTGGTGTTTTTGTCCCGCCCCGCAGAAAGAAAGTTGAAATATGGAGATACAAGGTTTCGACATTAATTGTACCTGTTTGTAGTAAACGGCCAGCAGGGGGTGCAGTGAGCCGTACGCAGCGTAGAAGAACAGATAGAACACTTTGGACACCAGCAGACGACTGTTGACGCGCAAACACACCCGCTCACAGCAGTCCATGGAGGGGGCTGTGCTAGAGGTGGGGGGAGGGGCCTCTGGAGGGGGCGTGGCCGACGCGTCCGAAGGGGGCGGCGGCTCCGACGTGTGTGCGTGGAGCTCCAGGGACAGGGTGTTGAAGGGTTCGGACAGGATGTACTTCCTCTTGGCTTCCTCCTCATCCTCGGTCAGGATGCACACCTTGTCGTCAGACGACATGTCTGGGAGAAATCAAAATAATCCATTTTAGTCAAATATAAAAAGATGAAAAGATTTCTCTCAAAATCGATTTTGAGGGAAATCTTTTGACATTTTGATTTATTATTATTATTTCATTTATTTATAAAACAATTTAGAGAGAAAATCAGACCTACAAATACAAGCTTGTAGATCGGCTACTTTCGTGTGACACTGTTGGATGGCGTTTCTGACTAGGCGCCGGTATAGACGAATCCACAGACGCGCTGCCTGTAGCTGCCTGTAGCTGCCTGTAGGCGGCCATTGCTGCGGTGTCGCGTCCGTGGAGCGTTGACACTGCAGCAATGGCTGCGCGCAGGGCAGCGCTCCTTGGATTCGTGTATACAAGTTAGACTGCCTACTTTCACTGAACACGAACACGATAACCAAAACTATATAAAAAAGCCTATGTGGTTTTGAGAGAAATCTTTCGACATTTGAATTTATTATTATTATTATTATTTCATTTATTTATTCCAAATTTGGCAAAAATAGCGAGAAAAGCAGACCTACAATTTTAGCTTGTAGCTATAACTATATAATTAGCCTATGTGAGTGTCCACATTGATGAACGATACGTTCTGTAAACCAGTGGTTCTCAAACTTTTTCATATCAAGGACCCCCAAATTCATGTATAGCCTATTTAGCTATGGACCCACATCTGAAAATACGTTGTGCTAGCGATCCCCCAAAAAAGATATGTTTGAAAAGATTTTTCACCCCAAAAAGAAATAATTAAATAGCAGACTTACAAGCTCACAACGTGTTCCATTGATGCATTGTGAGCTTGTACGTCTGCTATTTTGGAATATAAAAGGGGGTTAAAGTGGTTAAACTGATTCTGATGCCACAGCAGCATTAACCAACTTTAGCTGGGGGACCCCCTGAAACCCCCTAATGGGGGTCCACGGGACCCCACTTTGAGAACCAGTGTCTTAAAAGGACCTGCACAATGCGTCCCGAGATTGTGCTTGTGGATCGGAGCTTGTAGATTGGATATTTTCAAATACCTGAACAACAAAACAGGGCTTAACCACTTATACCCTAATATTTCTTCTATATCTTCACTGAAAACAGCTGACCTACAAGCTTTTGTAGATCCGCTATTTTGATAAAATGAATGTCAAATATCTAAATACTAAATCAAGCAACTTAAAAACTGTCCACGGTGCTCCTAAAAGCGAGTAGACCAGGGGTCAAGGGCCAAGGACCCCCTAGCTGAGAGAGAGATGAAGCAGGGACCCCCTCTATATTGTATAAAATTGTGTTTCAGAATAAACTTCTCTTTTTTCCCTCTACTCTTTGCCAAAAATAGCAGATCTACAAGCTCACAACTGCTATTTTTCTCCTCAGAAAAGGGATGCTAGGGTTCAAGTGGTTAATGTAAAAAAAAAAAAAATCATATCACACAAAGATTTGGCAGACCCCCTGTAGTAACTCGGTCCCGGACCCCCTGTTGAAGACCCCTGGAGTAGACAATATGAAAATATCCCTTTATGTTCATTTTTGCTGCGGACCCCCTGGAACCCCTCAATGACCCCTTTGAGAACCAGTGTGCTCAAACCAGACTTATCAGCAGAGGGAAACTAAGTGACCTACAGTACGTTCCTCTACAACCTTTGAACTGAATGGCATGAAAGATAGTAACTGACATGCATGATTTAAATATGTAAATTACACAGTCTTTACAAAGGGCAGTTTCTCCTATGAAGGCAACCGGACAGGTAGGTAGGTAGGTAGGTAGGTAGGTGTATGTGTGTGTGTGTGTGTGTGTGTGTGTGTGTGTGTGTGTGTGTGTGTGTGTGTGTGTGTGTGTGTGTGTGTGTGTGTGTGTGTGTGTGCGTGTGTGTCACAAACAGGTTCTACAAGCTTTCCAATGAAACAGACACGTTTCACTCATAGCTGAACTAAAATAACCAGTGGTGTAAAGTAACTAAGTATATTTACTTCATTAAGTACTGTACTTAAGTACAATTTTCAGGTATTTTTTACTTTACTGGAGTATTTCCAGCTTTCTATATTTTTTTACTTCTACTCCACTACATGTCAGAGGCAAATATTGTACTTTTACTCCAATACAGTTGTTTGAAAACTTTAGTTACTAGTTACTATGCAGATATAAATTATTATATTATAAAACATACATTAACCACTTCAGCCCTATTGTTTACATCGGCTATTTGAAAATAGCTGATCTACAAGCTCACAACGCGTTCAAACATTTTAGTACTTTTACTTTTGGTACTTTAAGTACATTTTTATACCAATACTTTTGTACTTTTACTCAAGTAAATTTAGAATTCCAGACTTTTGCTTGAAAGAGATCAGAGCAGTATTGATACTTTTACTTAAAGTAAAAAATGTGAGTAGCCTACTTTTTCCACCACTGAAAATAACAATATAATATATCAAATATATCAAATATCAAATAATCAATAGGATTCTTCCGGTCAACAGACAAAGAAGACACAGCATTGTGTCATCATATCATGAGGTGAATCCAGACTTATAGGCTCTATTCACAGCAGCCATATTATGAAGACATTCACAGGTGTTACCAATGATACTAATGAAGGTTCTGTTCCATTCTGGTCAAACAGAGTCAGGGTGCTGATATTGTGCATGTTGGCTCACTGGAAACACTCTGCTACACCAGTGGGTCTACAGTTGGGGTCCAGGGACCCTCATGGGCTTCCAAATGGCCCCTTACAGGTGTGTAACTCTGAGAGTGTACAAATGGAACCAAATGGCCCCGTAAGGGTCCATTTGGTTCCATTTGTACACTCTCAGAGGTATGGGGGTCGTGGAAACCACTGTGCTAGACTAAATGGAACAGAGCCTTCATTAAAATCATTGGTAACACCTGTGAAGGAAGTGATAATATGGCTGCTGTGAATAGAGCTTATAGACCAATTATTTGTTTACTAACATTGAGCCTGGACGCACAGGTGATTGTTTCACGCAATCAATTCCCAACCTGTTTCGGGGTGCACTGGTTTCAGCACACCCCAACCCCCTCTTGTGTGTGTTGGCTAGTGAGACGCGTCCTAACGAGACCTGATATAATGGGTTTCGTTGCGCGCATACTGGCTGCGTGCAGCCAGTGTGACGTCGTCTGTTAAGGGGTCTATTATAGACTTCATAAAGTAAAGACATGACGCGTCCGGCGGGACGGGCTGACATCATCAAGGTTGACATTTACACAGTGGTGGAAGAAGTACTCAGATAATTTACTTTAAGTAAAAAGTAGCAATACCACAATATAAAAATAATCTGTTACAAGTAAAAGGCCTGTGTTCAAAATGTTACTTGAGTAAAACTGTTACTGTGCATTTACTGTAAACGCACCAAAGTATGGGCATCAAAATATACTTAAAGTACTAAAAGTAAAAGTACTGAAATGTAAAACATAATAATAATAATAATAGCAGATGCGATAACGCTTTGTGAGCTTGTAGATCTGCTATTTTCAAATAGCCTATGTATAAAATAGGGCTGAAATGGTTAATGTATGTTTTATAATATAAATAATAATTTATATCTGCAAAGTAATTAGTAACTAAAGTTTTCAAATAACTGCATTAGAGTAAAATATTTGCCTCTGACATGTAGTGGAGTAGAAGTAAAAGTATAGAAAACTGGAAATACTCCAGCAAAGTAAAACAAATACCTCAAAATTGTACTTATTACACTACTTGAGTAAATGTACTCAGTTACTTTACACCACTGACATTCACATCGTTATCATATGCGGAAGTAACGTTGTAACGCCAAAGTAACGCTGTAAACCAGCTCCAAGCAGGACGAAAACAACTCGATCCAATGAATTAAAACGTGTAACTTATTTATAATCCTGTATATCTAATAAAACATGGAATTAAAACGCATAACTCATGTATTCTCCTTCATGGCGAATAAACAAAGCCAACAAAGCCTCTTTCTTATGTTAGCCCTGAAACATGACTCATATGAGTCATACCATGACAGTCATGGAATCACTTGTTCCTGGTTTGAAAATGTTTTACATTTACAACCACTAAATCTACATAAACGTTCAGATTTCAAAAATAAAGTGCTGACCCCCAAGCCACTGATGTAACAAGTTAAAGCGCCTGGGTCTAAATACCCTTATCTTCCGCATTGTTCAATAAAAAAGCATTTTAATCCGATCGGTGGCCATTTTCTTCGAATTTTCTACATATACTTTCAACTACACACCACTGTCGGTTGGGAGGTGTATTGCACTCTGATACATTATACAATAATAATAATAAAAAATGAAAATGGTCGCCGATTGGATTAAAATGCTTTTTATTGAACAATACGGAAGACACGGGTGCTTAGACCAGGCCGCTTTAACTTGTAACATCCATGGCTTTAGGGTACGCACTTCATATTTGAAATCTGAACGCGTGTGTAGATGTAGCGGTTGTAAATGTAAAATATTCTCAAACCAAGAACAAGTGGTTCCATGACGCTTGTGACAGACGAGCGTCATGTTGAACCATGGCTATTGGCTACTCTCTTGTCAAAACAACGATGCTTTTGACGCGATCGCGCACGCGCTCAGACAGAGACCCACACACGCGCGCACTGCCTAGAATAAACATCATAATGAAATCGGTAACACGCGAATACAATAAAAACACACAAACACACACAGATCCCAAAGGTACAGCAGCGTGCATGTGTGTCGTTTCCTCACCTGCTCAGCTTTCAACTCCTTTTATTTTAAATTACATTAAAACTAGGATGACGTCGCACTTTGTCCGATCATCCCATAATGTCCAAAACAACGTCCCCCGTGAATAAGTGTTCCAATAAAGAATCAGATCGATGGATCCATGATCAATGTGTGTGGACGCGTTGCGGGTTGGTCTCTGTGCTGCTGTGTGTGTGCTCTGTGCTGTGCTGCTGAAACAGGACATTCCACCTGCGTGCTGCCTCTGCACGCCTGCGCGCCAGCAAGGATGATACAAAAGAAAATGAAGGATGAGACAGAGACGTAGAAAGGATCATGAAGACAAAAAATTAAGGATGAGACAGATACGTAACGAAGATGACACGGGAACGTCACGTTGTTGGGAGTGCACGCCTGTTGTTTCCCAAACTATATGGGTTGGGACCGGACGGGACCCGTTTTGGGGTCGCGGACCCATTTTTATGGGCCGTAATAGCCTAAATATTTGTTTACATTTCCTGCAATAATAATAAAAAATAGCAAATATAATTTTCATTTAAAAAAACATTTAATTTCAAAAGAATTAAGTAGCTTAAAGGGATATTTCACTTTCAAAAAAACTTTTGGTATTTTAGTCGTCTCCTCAGGCCTTTGTGAGCCCCCCAGACAGTTTTTAAGTTGCTCGATTCAGTATTTAGATATTTGATATTAATTTTATCAGACACGCCCCCTTCCTATACAAACCCATTGTAACTTCAAACTCCATTTTAACCATGTTAGAATCATCAAAAACACCCGTCCTTGGTTCTGGTGACTCACCCTACCCTCCTAATGCGTGAGGGGGCCGTGTTTTTCTGATATAATATTTCATTTATTTTATTGTATTTTTTTATTGTATTTTATTTTTTACATTTTCCAAAAAATATATAAAAAATAAATTTAAAAAAGTAATTGAAAAAACACGGCCCCCTCGCGTATTAGGGCGGCAGTATGAGTCACCAGAAACAAGGACGGGTGTTTTTGATGAATCTAACATGGTTAAAATGGAGTTTGTAGTTACAATGGGTTTTTTATAGGAAGGGGGCGTGTCTGATAAAATGAATATCAAATATCTAAATACTGAATCGAGCAACTTAAAAACTGTCTGGGGGGCTCACAAAGGCCTGAGCAGATGATACAATGACCAAAAGTTTTTTTGAAAGTGAAATATCCCTTTAAGTATATTTTAACGTTTCCTGCAATAAAAAGAAAAAATATAATAGTGAAAATAGCAGATCTGCAAGCTCACAAAGTGTCACACGGCGATGCATTATTATTGTGAGCTATTTTCACTATTACATAGGGCTTTTAAGTCTCAAGCTGAGAAGTTTGGGAACCCCAATCCATGATGATGGTTGGACCAGAACGCCTATCCAACTGATATGCCCATATATAGGCATATAAGGAGATTAAGTTGTGCGGAACTGCAGATCCGACTGCATTGGGGTTGCCCTTATACGGTCATGTTCTGGACAACTGGATCTCCATATAGCTATGCCTAGGGCCGCCAGACCGACTTCAAGCTTGGCACACGCATTGGGCAAACTTGCCCATATATGGGTATATCTATAGATATGCCCATAGATGGGCATATATAGTGATGACTTCAGGGATCTCCATAAATGGCCATAAAGGGGACACAGGCAGACAGACTGGTACACAGGGACTCTGACAAACAGGTACTGTACTTGGTATATTACACAAGGTGGGGCATGCATTCCCTATAGACCCCTTAACACACGACATCACACTGATAAGAACCAGTTTGTGTGCAACCCTATGGTGCAACCAGTATGCGCGCAATGAAACCCATTCTGTCAGGTCTCGCTAGGACGCGCCTCACTAGCCAACACACAAGAGGGGGTTGGGGTGCGCTGAAACCAGTACACCCCGAAACAGCTTGGGAATTGATTGCGTGAAACAATCACCTGTGCGTCCAGTCTCAATGTTAGTAAACAAATATCGTTCCCGAGTGCACTGGTCAAGTAGGCCGGTATCAAGAAGACTCACCTCAAAACCAACTCACCTCAGAGGTAGGAATACTCACCCCGGAAGACTCACCTCAGAGGTAGGAATACTCACCCCCAAGATTTTCGGGGGGTAGGAACACTCACCCCATGACCTGAGAAAACTCACCTCGGAAGACTCACCTCAGAGGTAGGAATACTCACCCCAATGTTTAAAAAAAGGTAGATCTACCGGCTTGTGAGCTTTCCATTTTCACAGAATGCTTTCATAATGTGAGCTTTCCATTTTCACAGAATGCTTTCATAATGATGTTTAATCCATATCTGGATTAATCCATATCTGGATTAAATTCTTTCTTTGAAGGTATAGAATTAATAAAGTGCTTTAAATAGTGCTTTAAATACAAGGTAGATTTCATCAGAAAAGGTAAAAAGGTAGATCTACCGGCTTGTGAGCTTTCCATTTTCACAGAATGCTTTCATAATGTGAGCTTTCCATTTTCACAGAATGAATGAAAGGTAGATTTCATCAGAAAAGTGAACAAGGAATGCAAATAGCAAATAGCATGGTCATTTGCTATGTGTCTCCAGCTCCACACCTTGCCCCATCCACCTATTAGATATCAAACAATGAATCATTAAGTGGAATGGGATATTAGTGTTAAGTGGTCAACCCCCCTCCTCCCCTTCACTCCTGTGCCCCCATCAAACAAACAAACAAAGGTAGGAACCCAGAGAAATGAACATTCCAATGTTCAATGTATGTTGTTAAATTACATTTAGCTAATTAAAGTGCTTTAAATACAAGGTAGATTTCATCAGAAAAGTGAACATTCCAATGTGTATAATGCAAACAAATACTTACTTAACAAAGAAAAATGAAGAAAAACTCCAGTGAAGGTAAAACACAGGTATAATGTTTTGTTTTCTGTGTGAACACATTTGTGAGAAAAGCTTTTGGTAAGCATTATTGAACTTTAGTTACTTTAGTTACTATTAGATATACATTTCACTATTGTAAGCATTATTGAACTTTAGTTACTATTAGATATACATTTCACTATAGTAAGCATTATTGAACTTTAGTTACTATTAGATATACATTTCACTATTGTAAAACATGCATTAAACACTTTTCCCTATTTTTCCCTAGGATATTTAGTTACCTACTACTTTGCTGGTATAAATGATAACAGCATAGAACATTGCATTGCACACATGCATTGTTTGAGAACTTAAGTTTTTAGAAATATTACTTTTGGTACATTTTGATGCCTTACTCTTTGTGTGTGTGTGTGTGTGTGTGTGTGTGTGTGTGTGTGTGTGTGTGTGTGTGTGTGTGTGTGTGTGTGTGTGTGTGTGTGTGTGTGTGTGTGTGTGTGTGTGTGTATTTTAAACACAAATATATCATTGAACAACATAATTTGGTAATTCTATACCTTCAAAGACAGAATTTAATCCAGTATGGATTAAACGTGTCTCATTATGAAAGCATTCTGTGAAAAAGGAAAGCTCACAAGCCGGTAGATGTGCCTTTTTTAAACATACAGACTTGGTGTAGAGGGGAAAGGTTAAACCCACCCACAAAACAAAAACTCACTGTACATTACACCATTGAGTTTTTCTGGGTGAGTTTTCCTACCCCCGGGGTGAGTGTTCCTACCCCCGGGGTGAGTGTTCCGAGGTGAGTTTTCTCAGGTCCTGAGGTGAGTTTACCCACCCCCCGGGGTGACTGTTCCTACCCCCGAGGTGAGTATTCCTTTTTCAGTTGAGGTGAGTTTGTCTTGAGGTGAGTCTTCTTGTATTCAGTAGGCCTACTATATAATTGTATTATCTAAAGAACAGAGTAAGTTTCTGCCCAGTCAGAAACGGTGCTGATGTCTTTTTATATTTAATATATGACAACACACTGATGAATTAATAAAACAAATAAAGCGGATCATGATAAAGTGAATTCACAGACTCATTTGATACCATTTTGTTTTATGCCTGGGACCCCATTAATCAACACAGCAGTGCATATTTAACTCTGTGAGTTATGTACGTGTAAGGGTCTGTTTGGACCCCCGATGGTCCCCGGACCAGGCGTTGATAAATAGTGCAGCCCCTTTAAAGGAGTGTGCACTGTGCATTGCTCAACGGCACCATCTGGTGGTTTTGGTCTCAAATAATCAGAGAAGTAGGCCTACAGAAAAGGACAAGAAACATGTATCAACAGTTAACACGCCAGAACACACACGCACGCACGCACGCACCGCATGCACACATAGTCAAGTCAAGTCAAGTCAAGTCAATTGTATAAAGCACATTTAAAAACAACCAGGTTGACCAAAGTGCTGTACAGCATGATAAAAACAACATAAAAATAAACAGCATTTCAAAAACAGCTAAAGTTAAAACAATGACAAAGACCACAATAAGAGTATGGGGGGGGGGTACATATGGGGTGTAGACTAGATGGAGAAACGTCTAGGGTGGATCAAAAGCTAGGGAGAAGACTAGGTGTGTTTTGAGTCGGGATTTGAAAGTGTCAAGGGAGGGGGCGAACCTAAGGTAACAGCCCAACTCACTCCAAATCCAACTCACTCCAAATCGCGCCCAACTCACTCCAGACATCTCCCTCCACAGCAGAGCCCAACTCACTCCACACACTTGGCCAACTCCCTCCACACACTTGGCCAACTCCCTCCACAGCAGAGGACAACTCACAAATTATTATTGAGGAAGACATTTGTGCTTAAGTACAATATTGAGGAATTAAGTACAATATTGAGGAATTTCTTGATTAATCCACTGTTGGATAAATAGTAGTTATATACATAACTTTGGGACTGTGAAATGCATAGGAAAGTGTTGTTAATTGTAAACTGTAGAACAATGAACATCTATTTTGATATAAAGTTATACCTAAATAATTAGATGTTATTTTACAAGGTGAGGCACATTGCTCTACACAACTTTTGTTTTTTACTTTAACCTCCCGGTATGTTCAAAATGTCCCTCATTTTATTTATTTTTTAAATAAAATGAGACATACATTTTGAAAGTAGCCGATCTACAAGCTCACTTTATAGGAAGATGAGCACTTACTCCTATTCAATGAAACATCCATTACAATGAGGTGTTGATTAATGGGTCATGTGCCTGCATTATGCAATGACCAGGTGATAGGCTATATGCAGATAAGGTGTTGATGTGAATGGGTCATTTGTATGAAGTCAATTAATTATTCCAAGAATAATGTAAATGGCATGAAATGGGGGAAAACACACACACACACACACACACACACACACACACACACACACACACACACACACACACACACACACACACACACACACACACACACACACACACTATAATATTATAATTTATAGCTGCAAAGTAACTAGTAAAACAAATACATTTAGTGGAGTAAAAAAACAATATTTGGATCCAATATGTAGTGGAGTAGAGGTAAAACCATTGGAAGTTGGGAATACTCAAATAACGCACAAATACCCAACATTGTACATAAGTACAGAACTTAAGTTAATGTACTTAGTTACTTTACACCACTGACACATTGAACCAATATTACACTGGTGACATTGCATGGAGTGAGTTGGGTTTGGTCCTGGAGTGAGTTGGCTTTGGTCCTGGAGGGAGTTGGTCTTTGGTCCTGGAGGGAGTTGTCCCAGCCCTGGAGTGAGTTGGCCGAGCCCTGGAGTGAGTTGGGCGAATATTTCTTAAGTCTTCATGGAGTGAGTTGGATTTGGAGTGAGTTGGGTGGTATTCGAACCTAACAGTGGATGGAAGACTGTTCCACAGATTTGGGCCAGCCACGGAAAAGGCTCGGTCGCCTTTTTTGCCTCAACGGCGACCGAGCCTTTTCCGTGGCTCTAGTGGCCGTCCCTTTTATGGCCATAGTGGTGGCGAGTAGGGGAGACAGGGATTAAAAGTAACACTATTTACATTTTCCTCCATAATTCACAGAATACATTACATTACAGTCATTTAGCAGACGCTTTTATCCAAAGCGACTTACAATATTTTAAAGTGCATTCAACATAGGTAGGCAAGAAAACTACTAATCACCAGCAGTCTTAAGTGCATTCTCTTCTAAAACAAGCAACTAAGAGCATACCTTGCGCTAAGGTAAAAAGTGCAATATATCAGCCACCTACTTTCTTAAACAGATGAGACAAATAGGAAAATCAAATGAGCAAGAGCTAAAACAAATAGCAAATAAGTGTATCAAATAAACACGATCCAATAAAACAAGAGCTCATACAAATAATTGACAGCAAGTAGGCAAGGCTAAGAGGAAGGGTCAGGGTACTTGAAATATACTAGTCAGCTGTTGTTTTAAGAAACATATATATGTGAGCCATAATTACTAATACCATTTTTAAGCTTCCACTAGTAAGGACAAGAGGTTAGATTTTAGGGTTAAGGTTAGGCATAGTTTTTGCCAGACCCAAGGGGTCGGCCTACATGAGGCTTTGTCCGTCCCCATTTCGTCCATACATGGGCAAAAAAGACCTCGTCTGTCCCCCTTTCGTCCATACATGGGCATTGGGCAGACAGCCCACATGAGGCTTTGTCTGTCCCCCTTTCGTCCATACATGGGCATAAAAGGGACCTCGGTCTGTCCCTTTCTTCTCCACACGTCATGCGAAGTACTAGGAATTTATTCTGGGTCTGGCAGAAGCAGGTCTTGTTTCTTGGTATATTGTTGAAGCGTAACGGAGTAACTTGCCTACAATCAAGAACAAAGACCTGGCAATTATAGAAACAACTGGCCAATCACAGAATGTCAGAATGAGCGTGTGCACCATCAGAATGCTGACCAATCAGAATCGACCACGTCACTGTGATGTCAGAGCACTGGCTATACTTACATGCCTCAGACCTTTCACACCAAGGATATCTCTGGATCCGGGACTGATGGAGCCTTCCTGTGGTCAGAGTTGCTGTATTGATATGTCTCAAATCGAGGTCACCTTTGACACGAACGGTATGTCTCCATCGGCACCAAGGGTATGTCTAGACCGAGGACTGATGGAGCCTTCCTGTGGTCAGAGTTGCTGTATTGATCTTGATATGTCTCAAATCGAGGTCACCTGCGACCCCAACGGTATGTCTCCACAGAGGACCGATGGAGCCTTCCCGTCATCAGAGTTACTGCAGTGCCCGTTGTGCCTCCTGTGGCATGCACTGGACCGTTTCCCGGACATCGCGACCTGCCGCCACCGGTCGTGTGTGGACTGCCTGCGCCAGTACCTGCGCACCGATTTCTCCGAGTCCCGGGTCAACATCACCTGCCCCGAGTGCTCAAAGCGATTCAACCCGCACGATATCCGGAAGGTCCTGGCTGGCTGGCTCGCGGAGAAGTACGAGGAGTTCAGGAGGCACCTGGCGGCCGAACCGGACTGCCGCTGGTGCCCCGCGCCCGACTGTGGCTACGCAACCGCACAGTCGGGCAATAATGGCGTCGTTATTGACCTCGGCGAGGGCTGCGGCACAGAGTTCTGCTACCACTGCAAGAGACGATGGCATCCCAACCAGACGTGTGATGCAGCAGCAGGGGAGCCAGAGGAAAAGGGTGAAGCCGCGGCTGACGACATCAGTCTATATCCCGGCTGCGCGTCCAACATCAGCAAGAGGAACGACGAGAGCTGCAATCACATGACGTGCACGGTCTGAGGCTGTGAGTTCTGCTGGCTGTGCATGAAGGGGTTATTGCCTGCCAGCATGCACTACTTCTCGTCAGGCTGTACCTACTACTATGGCAAGAAGACATTGAGCAGAGAAATACGGATGTTGTGGCAGCTGAGCATGTTAACGTGCGCCCCCGTGGGCATCCCCCTTGTTGCCGGCATCGCCGTCCTCACTGTTATCATCCCCATCCTCGCTATTATCATCGCCAGTCTGCTTCAAAAAGTACCTCCCGATCTATAGTGACGTAAACAAAGGCAGACTGCACCCATAGCGACGCAAACAAAGGCAGACTGCACCCATAGCGACGCAAACAAAGGCAGACTGCACCCATAGCGATGCAAACAAAGCAGACTGCACCCCTTAGCAACCTAAACAAAGCTGACTGCACCCCGTAGCAACCTAAACAAAGCAGACTGCACTCCTTAGGCAGAATGCCCTCATTGACCAATCAGAATCGACCATGTCAGAGTGATGTCATAGCACTGGGTGGTATATATTCTCTCCCGGGAGCAGAGTCCTTAGATTAGTGTTAATTCACAGTGGTCAGAGTTGGCGTATATTGAAACTCAAGATGACGATGTTTGACATAGTGTTCGGCATTGGCACCGCAGCAATGGCGGTAACGCTAGCACTTCGGATCAGGTACGATTTTCAGGCGAGACAACAGAAAAAACTTGACCCGTTAGTGAAGGCCATGGAGGAAGTGAAGAAGGAGCACACTTGGGAGGATCTCGAGTTTAAAGTCATGGAGGAACAAAGGATGGAGAAGGAGAGGATGAAGAAGGAGAGGAAGACTGACATTTGGTGGAGGAAGAAGAAGAGAGGGCGACCAGAGAAGGTCGCAATCCCGTCTATGGGAAAGCTGGTTGGAGAACAGGACAGCAAGTAGTGGAAGAAGGAAATGAAGAGAAAAGGAACTCCCTGGTGATTGCAACCTCTTCTTAAGGAGGAGGAAGTGAAGATAATATGAACGAATGGCAAGAGGAGGAGACATGCAAACTGAACTCCGGAAAAAGAGGAGGGTCGGAGGAGGAAGTGAAGATAATATGAACGAATGGCAAGAGGAGGAGACACGCAAACTGAACTCCGGAAAAAGAGGAGGGCCTCTAGCTGCTCTCTGCAGAAGCAGCAGCAGAATGATGAATGAAGACCATTGAAGACAATAATACAAAATAAGCAAAACAAGAGTACAAGAAAAGAGAAAAAGGAGAGCATGACAGACAGTTCTTTTATACCTATATATGGAGGTCCCCAACTCCCTCAAGCTGATTCGTTGAACTTGACACACTTGCCCATATATGGACATAGCCGAAAATCTCTGCAAACGTGTGTCATTTCACCTATATATGGAGATCTCTCCCAAGTTTGTGCGTCATTATAGACTGGCCTCCACTCTTCATTACTGGTTTACCAAAGCAACCACCGGTTTTACCTAGCAACCACCGGGTTTTCCATAACCACTTAATTTACCCTAGCTAGTAACCACCTTTCACACTCTAGCAACCGCCTAGTAGAAACTAGCAACTGTCTATACCCAATAGCAACCACTGTTTTACCTTAACACCCTAGCAACCACCTTTCATACCATAGCAACCACTTGTTTTACCTGTTTTACCCTAGAAACCAACTTTCAACCCAAACAATAAATAACAGCATCACATGGATGCACCTGGTACGTATCATCAGTGTTGTAGCCTGTAGCTCGGGTTTCGGGTCTCGCAACAACATACAACCTCGGCCCGGGTGACCAAGCCGGGGTTGATCAAGCCCCGTCTTACGTCCCAGTAGCTACCCACGGTCAGTCCTCTTAGGGAAAGACAGGGCCACTCAATCCGCTTCTCCGGGAACTCTGCCGGGACTGGGGAGAGGAGAGGCTCTGGCACGTGGAGGGACTAGGCTCTGTGGGTGACCTCCTGGCCGGGCTCCTCCTTCGTCTCACCAGGTCCAAGACCTGAGCGTTGCACCACACTCCCCCCGTTCCAAACATTTCCTTCTGGAGTGATGGTTTCTTGGGCCATGGTGGTACTGCAGGCTCCACTTGCGGCTTGCTTGAATGGCCCTCCTAAAGGCCTCACCGTGGATTTGTTGGGCTTCCTCACGGAAGACACAGGTTGGGGCGCTAACCTTAACATTTAACACTAATAGCACTATCAACACTCTAAAGTTTAGACTCTAAACATTAGTGTTTAGAGTCTAAACACTAATGTTTTACCCCTGCTGGTGTCAGAAGAAACAACTCTCAATGCAAGTGTATTACTTTTATTACTAGAGTTTACAATGACTCAGACATAACCATATATAGAGTTCACTATGACTCAGACATAACCATTATATAGAGTTCACTATGACTCAGACATAACCATATATAGAGTTCACTATGACTCAGACATAACCATATATAGAGTTCACTTTGACTCAGACATAACCATATATAGAATTCACTATGACTCAGACATAACCATATATAGAGTTCACTATTACTCAGACATAACCATATATAGTGTTCACTATGACTCAGACATAGCATTATGTACAGTTCACTATGACTCAGACATAACCATACTGTATATAGAGTTCACTATGACTCAGACATAACCATATATAGATGTCACTATGACTCAGACATAACCATATATAGAGTTCACTATGACTCAGACATAACCATATATAGAGTTTACAATGACTCAGACATAAACATATATAGATTTCACTATGACTCTTATATAGAGTTCACTATGACTCAGACATAACCATATTAGAGTTCACTATGACTCAAACATAACCATAGAGTTCACTATGACTCAGACATAACCATATATAGCGTTCACTATGACTCAGACATAACCATATATAGAGTTCACTGTGACTCAGACATAACCATATATGGGCATATACTGATGACATCAGGGATCACCATATATAGGCATAAAAGGGACAAGGACTGACAGATACAGATATCTCCATATATGGGCATATCAGTCAGATGATGCGTGGATATGAGTCTGGTGCTTCTGTGAGGAAGTTTTTTTTCCAAGGGGGCGGGATCAAAACAATGGCTCTGGACGCAGTTGGTTAGACCTACAACCAACTACCAATTACAGTCTCCCATATTTGAATACTGGGCCCTGATTGGTCACCCCAGACTTCGGGGTGACCACTTCCTCCGCGGGGTTATCCATATGTTCCCCGGGTTCTATGTTCCCCCACTAAGGTTAGGGTTAGAGTTAGAAATTCTTGGCCAAAACTGCATACCGAAAACCGAATGGCAGCAAATAATGCATTTAAAAAAAAATATATACATTTTCTAATGCGGCTGGGCTCGGAGAGAAGCAGCAGCTTTATACTCCTCCCTACAACAGTGTGTTACCGAGAGAGATGTAATTGGTATACTTCTCCCTACAACGGTGTTTTACCGGATTTGTGATTTTTGATGGATTTTGCTGTTTGTCGATGATTTCTAAACGCCTTTGGTTGAATGGCTCTTAGCGCGTCTAGGAACCGATATGCAGAACCATGCAGACAGACAACATGCAATTAATAAGTCAATCTGAGATATTTTGGTGTTGCTAAAATTAACATGAAGAGGTATCAAGAGAAACCACCATAATTATGTAACTAGAGAGAAATAGCCTGGTAAAGCCCCTCCCTCTGGAAAAATCTAATTTCCATTTGATTTCAGGAATAAATTACAAATGAGATTTCCGGAGGGAGGGTTTACCAGGCTAAGAGAGAAAGCCCCACGTGTAATAGTCAGTTTGAGATATTTTGTGTTGCTCAAATGAATATGAATGAGGTTTCAAGTTAAGGAACCAGACCAAAACTCTGTCTTTATTTATTTATCTGTATTGATTGAATACTTTATTAGTCAGAAATGTAACGGGCATGTGGTACAGTTTAACATTAAGGCTAAAACAAACTAACACAAACTCTGGGTGACATGTTTCAATTGTGGTCCCATACTTTCAATTAATCAACAAAGCATAAAAAAATACACTCAATGTACACAAGAGATGGGAAAATTACGTACCTCCCATTGTGGTCTCTTGAAAGAGTTTTTTTTAGACCAATTTTGAAAGAAAACTGTACAAGTGTTTTTACCCTGTATGAATCATCATGTGTCCCCTGTATGAATCTTCATGTGTATTGTCAGATCTCCTTTAAGAACAAAGCTTTTGTTACAAACTGTACAAGTAAATGGCCTTTGCCCTGTATGTAGACTCATATGTCTTTTCAGATGTTGACTATGGTAGAAGCTTTTGCTACAAACTGTACAGCTATAACGGTGTTCCCATTTATGAATCCTCATGTGCTTTTGCAGGTGCTGAGTATGTTTAAAGCTTTTGCTACAAACTGTACAAGCACAGGGCTTTTCCACTGTATGACTAATCATGTGATATCTTAAATTAGATTTTACACTAAAGCTTTTGCTACACAATGCACACGTAAAGGGTTTTTCTCCAGTATGAATGCTCATATGTTTTTTCAGATTATCATTACGAGTAAATTCTTTGCTACAAACTGTACAAGCAAACTTTTCCCCTGTATGAGTAATCATGTGATATCTTAGATTAGATTTTACACTAAAGCTTTTGCTACACAATGCACACGTAAAGGGTTTTTCTCCAGTATGAACGCTCATGTGTGCTTTCAGAACATCATTACGAGTAAATTCTTTGCTACAAACTGTACAAGCAAAAGGCTTCTCCCCTGTATGAATCCTCATGTGTCTTTTCAGGTGATTGGAAAGAATAAAGCGTTTGCTACAAACTGTACAAGCAAAGGGCTTTTCCCCTGTATGCCTCATCATGTGTCTTCTCAGAACATACACCTTGTGACCACAGTCTTTGCCACACTCTGTACAAGTATATCTTTTCTTTTCTGTTTGACAACTCATGGATGGCAGATTGGTGCTCAAAAACAAACTTTGAGCTTCCACATTTTGTGTCTTATGTGATTTCAGTGTGTTTAAAACTGACTCATTATTCCTGGTCTCCCACTCATCACTGTCTTCAGTGTCAGATTCAGAACCGTGTGAAGAAAGGAGCTGTTCATCACTAGTTGGATGTGATGGTACCCAGTACTCTATATAAGCTTGTGTTTTCATGTGTTCAGTTGAGGTGCTGGCTGGAGGGTCTGTATCTCTGTTTTCATCATCATCTTCACTTTTCACTGCTAGTAATGTCAACGTTGACCCAGTTGCCTCCTCTGGTCTTAGAAGTATCTCCTCCTGTTCCTCTTTAATCTGTGGAGGTTCTTGTTTCACCTGGACCAGACTGGGAATCCTCTCCTGCTGTTCAATCCTCTCCTCTTTGAATCCAGGAAGGAATTGGAGAGCTAGAAGGAGGACAGGCGGTGGTAACTTCAGAGAGAGCACCTCAATGTGTTTTAACAAGTGTCAAAATGGATGTGTACAAAGTATGAATAATTGTTCACAGGTTCTATTTAACTGTACCGACCAACAAATCAGTAACCAGTGTTTGCAATACATAGTCTATTGCAGTCATTCTCAAACGTTTTAATTTCAAGGACCCCCAGTTTGGTCTGAATTATGACACGTAACCCCAGAACTGAGTGTTCAAATGGACCCCTTGTTCCATGTGTACACTCTCAGAGTTACAGACCTTTATAGGTAGCTGGGTACCTCCTGGAATACCCTTAAAGACCCCCGTGCATTCTACTCTGAGAACCAAATAGTTTACAATGCCCAAAGTCAAATAGTGACTTAATTGTTAAACATGGTATTCATTCATCCAGGTGTGAAGAGTTTCCAAAGACCCATATGGTTCTGAGCATGTTTATAGGTGATGTAAGTGATATTTTAAACAATATTTAAAATGTGAAATAACTCTGTATAGTCCTTAGGATTTTATCTTTATATCTCTCTCTCTCTCTCTCTCTCTCTCTCTCTGAGAGATTAACCTCCACCTGACCTGCGACATGATCACGTAATTTTGTTGACTCTCCCCAAATTCATGGTTCAAGATCTGAGCTCTTTGCTGGTCAAACTGTATGCGCAACAGAGAAAGAGCAGCAGTCCCACAATGGAAGACCAGATTCAAGAATTCCTATGTGAAAGGGGCTTTGTATGTACACAAGTGTGTGTGTTACTCACAGCTTGTTTCAGTGTCAGTGCAGTGGTTGTTGTCCTCAAGGGTGGAGATGGAAGTCATGCAGGCAGCAGTCCTCCAGGGGGCAGCTGAGCTCAGGTCCTGACTCAGGTCTGCTGAGTCATAGTAACTGGATAGACCACCATCAATGGTAGACATCTGCTTTATACACCACACACACACACACACACACACACACACACACACATTATTATTCCATTTAAACTAGTGCTATACCCATGGATTAAAGCAAAAATAAAGTCTGTGAAAATGTGTGATTTGTGAAAGAAGCCCCCACACACTAGCACCGTTTCCTAAACAATTAACAAAATATGTTAAATTATGGAGTTTTAGTAATGTTCCACATACTGCCAACCAGGTGAAGAACAGATTGAGGCTTTAACCTTTGCTTTTATGAAATATCCCAGGCCATTAGGGTTTTATGGAAGATGCTTCTGAACACATTGCTAGTTTGACCATTTCAAATGCTTGAATCTTAAAATAATACCAAATAGCCTATCTACAAGCTCTCAATGTGGCGCAGACGCATTGAGTGCTCGTAGCATAGGCTATTTTCGCTATGCAACATGCTTCCATAGAAGACATGCTCTATGGAATCCAAATGACTGAAATCAGTCGTAGCGACTTTTGACGTGTTTTTCCGCATAGGCCTAATGTGCCAATGAAGCGTTTTTGGAGAAAAGAAAAACGTTTTTCTCACACATAACCCAAGATATCGTGATCCGAAGATTTACTGCTCCATTCACTTCCTGGTTAACTTATTACTTAAAAAGGCTGCATCTCGGATCCTGTGTATGTATTTTTGGCTGAAACCATTTTCAAAAGCGTGTACGGGAAGTTGCGATGACATTTTTCTTTTTTCCGCGGAAGCACCGTGAAACCCTTTGTGTTTAGCAACCATTAGGGGATTGATCATACTGGAGATAAATATTCTGTGACTACTTGAAAAGGTAAGAAAATATAAAAATAGCTGGCACAGTACGCAATTATTTTTGTATTTAATTGGCACTGAATGAGTGAATGGCATATTTGCTTTGTGCATGCTACAAATAATAGCAACAAGTCATAGTTGGAACTTTTAAGAACCAACTCTCATCTACGGTTACATATCATGACTGATGTAATATGGATAATGAATACTTTTATTTTTAAGAAACACGGTTCTGTAGTGTTTGAAACGCAATCCACAGGAAATGGCTTCAAGTGCCTCTACCACCTCACAGAAAAAGGAGCATGCTCATCATACCAAGTATGCTGACCTCCTGGAGCTTGCTGAACTACTTGTCTGGCAGTATTTTGAAAGGTAAAAGTTGATGCTTGACTATCTTTAATCAACATCATGACCAAGTTTGTCATATTCAATCTAGGCTAATTTGGTCTCTTTAATATTGGGAAGAGAACCAATTACACATCTCACAGAGTTGTGGAAGAGATGCTAGACATCCTGGGCACTGTTGTTGGAGAGCCAATCCTCAAAGAGATCTGTGAATCTGAGGCAATTGGGCTGGAGGTAGATGAGACCACAGGTGTGTCTGTTAAGAAACAGCTTGATGTCCACACATTAGGTCAAATGTTATTCAGAGAATGGCAACAATTATCTAAGATTATTTTTTTTAAAGATCTTGCGTTTAATCTGTTCATCAGATACATGGACAAGGAGGGGCTGCTTTACAGACAATTTTCAGCGATGGCAGAGCTGACACTATTGTCCAAGCCATAAGGGCTAGGGTTAGGGTCATTAAAAATAATATTCCCACCCACAAGATCTACGGCTTGGGGACAGATGGAGCAAGCTTGAAACACGGCGTGAAGCGACACGTTTTGAGCTTGTCGATCTGCTACTTTTGCTATTTTTGAATTTGAATCCTGAAAAGTAACAGTTTTGGACATAATGAGGTTTCCACCCGACAGACGATTTCAGGAATAGTGCTAACCACACAGCTGTACACAGTGCTTGGGCCTGGACAATCTGAAAGTGAAGGTAATAAAGGGGAAACTATCTATTATTCCATATTTGGAATACCAACCTTTCATATCAGAAAACTGCATAGTTTAAATGCAGTTTAACACAGTTTTAAAGTCCTGTACAGCTTTCTGGCCACCTACCACTTTGTGGCATCCGTTTACCTGCAAGCAGATGTGCTGCCACATCTCACCAGGATGTCTAAGGTGTTTCAGAAGGAGAATGTGAACTTCCTGGCTGTGAAAGTTCAGGTACCTTCCAATATCTCATATTTTAAGACAACAGTGACCATCCAATGCTCATACTAACCAGTTGCTCTCTCTCTCTCTATTAGTTATTAGGTCCCTGTGACAATGGCCTGCCTAAGAGAAATTAAGGATGCTGGAGACCATCAGCCACATGGGTCTTGCTCCTGTCAAAGCTTTGTCTGCCCTGGCAGCCTACATATTGGCTGCTGATGTGGGCATAGTCTAGGCTATTTCAGTAGACTAATATAGTTGATTGTTCATTAATGTTGAGTTTTTAAAGTCTAATAAATAAACACGTATTTAATATATATTAATCAATATAATTAAATAGTGTGCCCATTTAAAAACAACTCTTATGTTGTTATGCTCATCTGGAAAACGGAATTCTTCATAATGGCTTAACAGTTAATAAATACATAAATAATATAATTCATAAATACATGAATGCATAAATACTGAACACAAATACATAAATAATATAATTCATAAATGCATAAATTCATATCATAATTAAATACTTAAACATAAATAAATAATGTTCAGACAACAATATAAGTCATACTGTTCAATTTCATTTCATTTCAATTTTATCATCCCACTCCTCCCCTCTAGGTTACTGCAGCTGAGGTGACACAGGTATACCACACGGTTAAACACAACCTCAGCTACAACAGTGCTGACTGTGCACACAAGCTCAATCAAAAGATTCTACATGGTTCCAAAATAGTGAAAATGACTTTTTTTCTCCAAAATAGGAAGAACAAAGGCAGAGGCTCTGGTCAAAGACGTCCTTGCTCCAAAGGCAGTGGGTGATATTCTCAAGGCCTTAACATCAGACAAACCCCTCCCATTCTCCGGGATTTTAAAACCTGATTAAACAACCTGGACTGGAAATTGGTTCCTTGATCTGTTTGCAAAAATTTCGGCAAGCCAAAGATGGCAAAAAACTTGTGCAACGCCTTGATAACTGATTTAGCTGTGATGGTGCGCAACGGAATAACCTCTGGAAACCGGGTAGCTGCACACATGATAGTGAGTAAATATTGGTTACCAGAGGATGTTCTACACAGTCCACAATCACCCTCTCGAATGGTTCACCTATCACAGGTATTGGATAAAGGGGGGCAGGAGGAATAACCTGATTAGGCTTCCCTACCAGTTGACACGTGTGGCAATTTTGGCAAAACTTTGCAACATCAGATTTCATTCCGGGCCAAAAGAAATGTTTCAGGAGGAGGTTGTACGTTTTGGTGACACCTAAATGACCAGCCCACTTACTCTCATGGGCGACTGATAACACCTGCTGACGGAAGGCTGTAGGTACAACAATTTGGAATACAGCGCTCCATTCTACCCCTACAGTAGCAAGTGATGTCCATTTACGCATCAAAATATCCTGATCAAGGAAATAGCCTACCTGTTCATTCTTAACGGCGTCAGACGTCATCACCTCACTGAAACACTTCCTTAGGCTCGGCTCACCCTTTTGAGCGGCTGACAGAGACTTTCGGGTAATCGGCAACCTGGGAACATCACCAGTTTCGGGAACCGGTGCGCACGGTACTTTGTCCTCTTTTTTCACAGTGCTACTTTTAGCAACATCAGATTTATTCCCCACATGTTCCTCTCTGAAAATTGGTCCAAGAACAGAATCTGACAAATCAACAACATCTCCTACTTTTCGTGCTTGTGCATGCGTAATTACGCACGCTGGGAACACAGTGGGGCGAGATTCAATCAAGCCATCAGGCACACAGTTAGGAGAATCCATTACCTTAAGTGGTGGAACCACCTTCCCACCCGCAATATCATTGCCCATTAAGAATGAAATCCCTTGTATGGGCAACTCAGGGCAGACGGCAACAGGAAAAAACCCAGTGATCAATTTAGAATTCACATGTACCTGGTGTAATGCCCTTGGAACATACCCCATTTCTATGCCACGTAGCACAGTGCTGTAGCCACATGAGGTTTGATCAGTAAGTGGCAACACACCCGCCAGAATGATAGATTGTGAACCCCCAGTGTCGCGTAAAATGCGCACTGGCTGTTGATCATTAACTTCCCCTGTCAGCGACACAAACCCATCAAAGGTGAAAGGTGCAAAACATGCATCAGGATTCTTACACTCTGTTTTAATCAACCCCATGCCTTGTGGCTGACTTGCACCCTGAGAAGACTGCTGCTGCTGTCCCCCACGTTTTAACTGCAAACAATTTGCAATGACATGTCCAGATTTGTGGCAATAATAACACTCCTGGTCATCCTTACGCGGAGGTGGTGACTTGGAAGTATTATTATTAGCCATAGAACTGAATCGAGAAGTGTTTTCTCACTCTGAGATGACGAGAACACAGTCTTGTGCGTGAGAACAAACTCATCTGCTAGAGTTGACGCTTTAGAAAGTGACTCCACCTTCTGTTCATTAAGGTACACCACAATGCGCTCGGGCAAACATTTCTTGAACTCCTCAAGTAGAATTAACTCCCGCAGAGCATCAAAATCATTAACCTTACAGGAGGTGCACCATTTATCAAAGAGAAGGCCTTTCTCTCGGCCAAACTCAACAAATGTTTGGTTAGATTTCTTGTGGTTCCTAAACTTCTGCCTATAGGCCTCAGGCACCAACTCGTATGCTTTCAGAATAGCTGCCTTAACAGAGTCATAATTCAGACTATCATCTAGAGGGAGAGCTGACACCACATCTCGAGCTTTACCTTGAATTTTGCATTGAAGTAACAATGCCCAAACCTCTTTGGGCCATTTAAGTGCAGAGGCAATGTGCTCAAATGCACTAAAATAGCAATCCACCTCAGTCTCACGGAAAGTAGGCACCAACGCAACATGCTTAGAAACATCAAGGGTAGATGGAAAAGCGGAAGGAATATTCATAGAAGATGTACTTGACTTAGGTTGGGACCCTCTCAGAGCACCCACCTCAAGCTCCTTTATGCGCAAGGCAGTGTCTGCCTCTATTTCCAGCTTTCTTATTTTTAGCTGGTGCTCGAGCTGTGCTTGACGCATTTGCACTTTTTCATAAGAATCCACTTTGATCTGTGCAATACGGACGTTCACGTCATCTTTAGACCCATCTGGATCGGGCAGGGAGGGAGGATCACCACCCCCACCTGCTTGTGGCTGTGCCTTAGCTTTGTCCGCTGGGGCACCTATGCCACCATGCACATTGAGCTCTTTTACCGCATTGGCTTCGTCAGGCACCACAGGCAACACAACCAGAATATCCTTCTCCACCAACCCAGCCACCACTAGAGTTTTAAGCTCATCTTTACATGCCGATTTGGACACCGTGATTTTGAAGTGAAAAGCTATATTATGCAAATCCTCTTTGCGACAATTATCAATTGCATCCAATGATGGATTTTCAATAAAATTCTCAAGATTAAATGGAGCCATCCCTCTAATCCTATAGTCAAACAATTTACACAACCGTATGCCACTTGATTACTTACTTTGAGGAGAACAAAAACTTAAATTAACAGCTCAGGTTCAATAAAGCTGACGAGCCCCCATTATGTTACGACCCACCGGGTCTAGGGGAGTAGGAACGCAACAAAGGCAAGATGGTTCAAGCCAAACTTAAGCTTTTAGTCACAGCAATCGAAGTATGGCATACAATCAAGTGTAAATGTAATGGAATAACAGTGCTACCAGTGCTGTTGAGTGAACAGGGTGCGGACAGGAACCAAAAGCAAAGAAACAAACAACAAACAAAAGGTCGCTTTCCTAAACACTGAGATAACCCCCAACTCTTACTTCCTAACTTAGTAATAAACAGTAATAAAAGGAAACCTAACTATCTGACTACCCTACTCTTACCTAATCAAACATAAATACAAAGTGAATGGATCCTGCCCTCTACCTGGTGCTAAACAGTGGAATACTAGAAATAATTACCTACAATACTACCTGCCCTGTATCATCTCTCACAATAAGCACTTACTTATAAGCAGCAATGGGTACAATGGGATTTAGACTGGAGGCAATGCTCTGTATGTTAAGACTGCATCTAAACTACTCCGTTGGGCACGCTGTCACTAGACTGACGTACATGGAGTGTTTCTCTGGACTGACAGCGGCCCAGAATGGAGACATTGAATGGCTTTTGAAGAGTGGAGGGTTGATGACGCGGAGCCGTGGAGTGGTATGCGCCAATAGGGGCGCGTTGTTGCAGAGTGCAGAGCTTGAGCCTGAAGCGCTCCCCACCAATCCTGGAGAAGGAGTCGCATCCCGAATCTGCGTAGGATCAGACGAAGAACGAGGACGAGGACAAGACGGGCGCGCGCACACCTATAACATAAACACATAACACAGATCCCTACACTAACACTCCTAGCACTCTTATCCGTAACACAGACAGATGCATCAAATAAAGGGAACAGGAAGATGTCCAGAGTGTGGGGTCACAACAACAAAATGCTAGATTTCATAGAGAATCCAGATGAGTCAGCTGCCAGGATTGTAGCTCTCCTAGAACAATCCCTTGAGCAATTTGGCTTATGATTAGATCAAGTGACAGCATTTAGTGCAGACACAAATGTTAATTATGGAATTCACAACTCTGTCTTCACCAACCTGAAGAAGAAACAAAAAGATCTGCTACAAGGAAACTGCCATGCCCACATAGTGCACAAGACAGTGAAGCACGCTCTTGACAAGCTCACCGTAGATGTGGAAAATGTTGTGCTGAAGGTCTATGGCCACTTGTGAGTTTTGTGAGGTTGAATTCCAAGAGATTCTACGACATGTCACAACCAGGTGGCTCGCTCTTAACCCAGCCATCCACAGACTAATGCAAACCTTGACTGCATTGAAGTCTTACTTCATCAGCCCGGGGGATGAGTGTCCCAAACAGCTTCAAGCTTTATTAAAGCTCAGTGAAGACTCAAATGAGGAAGATGGAGACATAGTGAACGTTTACCTTCTCTTCTGCAATAATATCCTCTCCCTTTTTGAGGAAGTTGTAAAGAAGCTGGAGAGTAATGCAACCACCTGTGTTGAGTTATATTAACTTGAGTTATGATAACTTCAAGCAAAAACTCACACAGAGACGAGATGACCAGTTCTACGGCTACTTAACTAAATTGAAGCTGCAGCGCCTCCTTCCACAGATTTCACTGCATTTCTTAACACGGCAATCTCATATGTTGAGAAATGGTTCAACTTCTGACAACTGGCTGTTCTCACTGCAACCTCTCTCTCTCTCTGCACCATGGCACCTTGACCTTTGATGACATTGAGAAGGTGGCTAGTAAGCTCAACCTCATCCATAAAGTCAAGATGGATGAACTTTATGATGAATGCACCACAGCCAATACCATTCTGAAGAGGCTCAGAGAAGATGCTGAGGATGAATGGAAGTCCAAAGGTGTGGCCGCCAGGTCGATGGCTGTTTTTCAAGTAGCTGACCTGCCTGACATGCTGTCTATCATCAGCCACATCTTGAGCATCCCAGCATCCACTGGATATGTGGAAAGGATTTTTTTCTAGAATGACCAGGAACAGGTGCTCAGTGGAGCTAATGAGGAGTGAGCTCCTGATCACTCTCAACTTTGACCAGTCCTGTTCAGAGTGTCACAGGACTGCTTTGAAAGACTACTCAGTGCTGCAAGGAGTAACAAGTACACTTGGAAAAATAAGTAACACAGTGAGGAAGAGAGGGGAAGCTGTTGACTGTTTAACCCTGGTCTACACCAAAGAGGACATAAACACTTTCTGATGAACCCATGACTTTTTGGCTAAGAGGGTTGAGGGAAGGAGGATTTTTTTCCATCTCTTAATCAGCTAGGGGGTCCTTGGCCTCAAAACATTGAAGACCCCTGTTCTAAATAAACCATTCATCCATCCATTTATTTAATTAATTCAAACAGCCCTCACGTGTCTACTCTCTCGGGAGAAGACCACTGACCAGGGGGTCAGGGCAATGAAGAGCACGCTCCTAGAGGCAGTGGAGACCTTTGCTGAGGTAGAGGAGGAGCCACTGTACAGCATTGCCACTCTAGTGGATCCAAGATACAAAGACAGACAAGTACAGTAAATTAATGTACAATTTGAATGCTATAGTCATATCTATTATGTTATGAATTATGTATATCAAACCAACCAGTATTCTATTCATTGTTCTAGCCAATTTCTATTTTTCTGTCCTTTAAATTTAGGTCTGTTAATGGTTAGATTTTTAAAGAAGTAAGGCAGCTGCCTGACTTGACTGTTGTGCTGTGTGATGTCTCTTGTTTTTCTTGGTTGTGGGTAATTGTTACATTCATCTATTTTTAGATTCTTCAAAGTCAGACACCGGTGACAACCTGAGGCTTGCCAAGAATAACCTCATCCTGGAGGTGGTGAAGATAGAGAGGGCTGCTAGTGTAGAGCCAGAGGCAGCAGAGCATATGAGCAAGACACCACAAGCAGCAGCCTGGGCTGCATCTTGGACGAGATTTCGGAAGAGAATCAGCTAGAGACCCGGTCCGTGAGTACATCAGCTGATGTCCAGGTACAGACCTATCTCTCAGAGCAAACCAGCCCTAGGAAAAGCAATCCTCTACAATACTGGAAATATAATGCTTTACGGTTCCCCTCACTGGCTGCTGTTGCAACCAGGTTCCTATGTGCCTCCTGCACCTCTGTGGACAGTGAGAGACTCTTTGGTGCAGTGTCCAACATCCTTGATGAGAAAAGGAACCGGCTCTTACCTGGCAAGGTAGAGATGCTGATTTTCCTTAAAAAAAGGAAGTAACCGCCACATATAGGGGGCGGTGTAACCGCCCCCTATATGTGAGGTTTGGACATTGACTAATCCTGCACCGTGATTGGCCACCAGTCTACACCCCTAACCCCTACACATTCAATGCAAATACCAGGCTACACCCCTAACCCCTACACATTCAATGCAAATCTATACTTTTCTTTAAGTGAGCTTCCATCAGTGTGATGACCACTAGCTGTAATGTGATTGGCTGACTTTATTGGTTGACTCTATTCAGGACTGTGATTGGCAAGCGAAACACATGACACATGTGAAGCCCTATGAATAGGACTATGGCACTTTAAAAAAACAGATTTATGTTTGTTTTAAGTGAGTCATGTGATGACCACACACCGCCCACTTCACACTGGGAGTGATTTTTTTTTTGTTACTGCACTATATGCACTCAATTTGTTTACATGGTTATTTTGTGGCGCACCACTGATAAGCTTTATTTTGTTTTGATCCAATGTTGCACAACTTATCCAATGCTGCTGTGAAAAAAATAAGCTACATCCATGTTGGATAGACACTGGATACTGTCATTCAAATAAAAAAAAAACCTTAGGCACAACTTGAATGCTTTTTAATATTATTTTTTTCATAATGCATAGTGTAAAGATCGGATCAGGAAAAATCTGGATCGGCAGATTCTCAAAATTAAATGATCGGAATCGGATCAGGAACAAAAAAACGTGATCGGGACATCCCTAATCATCACACATAACTCCAAATAAATTAATGACAATAAATAAATAATTGGTCAGGGAGCATATGCAGAAAAGAATAGAAAGAGCCAAAAGTAACTCTTATCAGTTTGTGAAAACCACCCCTCTGCCACTGATTACAATCGGGTTAGGACGTTTTTTTTATAGTAGACTACATTTTTATTCTGTTTGGACATGACAGACTAGTAGAATTGGAATTTAGGGGTCCGTAAACCCAGCTTGTGTTCCGTTTCCTCCCGTGTGATTGTGCCCCCTAGCGGGCTGCATTCATTCCTGCATGGATATTGTATGATATCATCCAGCGGAAGTAACCCTACGTCATCAGGCGGCCAGAACCTGCAAGCCGCGATCAAGGGCATTGTAATAAAGCCTACCTCCTTGATGCGGCGTAGTTTCGCTTATTTTTAAAATACAAGACTAGACTGAATCTCACAGGCAATTTAATAACGAATACCAGGCTTTCCTCCAAGGTGGAAAGACTGCAGTGCCTACTGTTGAATGAGATCCTTTCAAGATTCAAGATTGCTTTATTTGTCATTAGTTTTCCATCTGCAAGCAGTGCCAGAAAAACAAACGAAATTATGTTTCTCCCAGTAAGAGACAGCAGAATTCATAAAAGAATAAAAACAAACAGTGCAGAAACATACCCTATCGACCTGAATAAAAGGTCCTAAAAACCAAGAATTCACACTATAAAATAAGCATACCCTGATAAAAAACAAAGTATTAAAACTAAAACTTTTTGATGCATAGGAATGCATACACCCCCCAAAGTTCATCTACTAGAGAGAGTGAGATGTTTCAAATCTCCTGCCCTGAGCCAAGTTTGCTTATCAAATCAAGAGAAGAAAGGCCCTTTGTCAAGGTAGAACAGTCCTCCTGCCTTCTAAGGGAGTCATAACATCTATGACTCCTTGTAGGTTCTATTTTTAAATGAACTTCTGTAGTGTCCACCAGATATATACAATTTAACCTGGCAATGCAGCTGCTGGATTAGCGCGAGTTGGCACTGGCAGCATTAGGTTAGGCACAATAGGCACCATACTGGAAAGAAATTGAGAGGCCACATTTATTTCCAATATGTATAAGCAATAGTTTCACAAAATGAACTTACCTCCAACAGACTTCGCTGTGCGGGCATCCCAGTTGTTGGTTCAGCTGGTGTCACAGCTTTGGGACGTATTTGCCGTGGTGTTCTAGAAGGTGTAGGTTTCCTCTCCCGTTTATCTGGGGGTCCAGATGCATCGACACTGTCTTCAGGGGACGTCCGTGTTTCTACCGTTGAAGTAGCGTTAGCTGTTCCTGGAGGTCTTCTCTCTTTGTCCTCTCTTTCCCAGTGCCTAAAAATTGAAAAACCTTCTTCTATTCTTGCGAGCACGCGAAGACACGACTTACACATCCGACACGATAATGAGGGGTCTTTACAAAGTGTTAAACCTAATGCTATCAGGCGTTCGTAAACACTCTTTTCGTTTGCGGCCTTATTATCAAATATTTTCTTTGTATTCGTTAACACACCATACCTTATGCGCAGATTCGTGTGACAAAAACGGCAAAAATCTCCAACCTCCATGATAACTTTTTAGCTAACATACCACGATGCTCAACTGGACTACTGTTTAGTGTTTACTTCGCTGCTGTCGCACAGTCGCACCTACTATACGTCATGTAGACGCGTCAATATGATTGGTGTTGGTGTTAGCACGCCCAGACGGTGATAGACAGATGTTCTCGTCCCATCCAATCCCAGGCAAGTAAACAATAAAAACGGCTATTGATTGGGCTACTAGACTAGAGAGAGAGAGAGAGAGAGAGAGAGAGAGAGAGAGAGAGAGAGAGAGAGAGAGAGAGAGAGAGAGAGAGAGAGAGACGTCTGTGTGTGGGTTTTACAAATATTGAACAAATGAAAAGTATTAAAAGCAAACTGCTGAGAGAGAGAGAGAGAGAGAGAGAGAGAGAGAGAGAGAGAGAGAGAGAGAGAGAGAGAGAGAGAGAGAGAGACGAACTCAGACGGGAAAAAAGCCTCTCCACAAATACCTCCTAACTCCAGTTGAGCTGTATTGGGTAAAGTGATGATAATATATGCCAGGACACATTCAAGTATTTGACAATGTATAAAGTCACCGTACCAACTTTGATGAGGCAGTATTATGTTTCTCTAAAAACACGTGTTTTATTCATTTCCTGAATTTTTTTATTTAATTAAACACATAGCCTACATAAGTAGGCTACAGATCCTTGTGGATATGTGGATATCTTGGAAAAGTTAATTTTCTTCCGTTATATAATAAAAAAGTGAAACTTTCATATATTCCAGATTCATTGCGCATAAAGTGAAATATTTAAAACCTTTTTTTGTTTTAATCCTGATGATTTTGGCATACAGCTCATGGAAATCAAAAATCCATATCTCAAAATATTAGAATATTACATGAGACCACTCAGAAATATTTATAATACAGAAATGTCAAAAGAATAATAAAAAAGAATGTTAATGTATGCGCTCAATACTTGGTCTGGACTACTTTTGAACAAATTTGTATCAATGGTGTGGCATGAAGGTGATCAGCCTGTGGCACTGTTGAGGTGTTATGGAAGCCCAGGTTTGCTTTGATAGCAGCCATGAGCTCATGTCTGTGTATTGCTGATTCTAGTGTCTCACACCGTCCTCTTGACAATACAACATAGATTATAGGGGGTTCAGGTCAGGCCAGTTGGCTGGTCAGTTAAGCACAGTAATACCATGGTCAGTACATCAGTTACTAGTAGTTTTGGCACTGTGGGAAGGTGCCAAGTCCTGCTGGAAAAGTAAATCAGAATCTCCATAACACTTGTCAACATATGGAAGCACAAAGTGCTCTAAAATATCCTGATAGATGGCTGTGTTCTGGTTCTGAAGAAGAATACTGTGTGACCAGTTTTAACAAGCACTTGTTGAAAATAGCAGATCTATAAGAGGTCTCTAAGCGAATCTATAGGCTCACAAAGCATCCGTGGCACTTTGTGAGCTTATAGATCGGCTATTTTCAATATAAGTACACATCGGGCTTGAATGTCCAAGACAGAAGCATGGGTCCAGGATGGGCTAGTCTCGCGTCGCCAGACAACTATTCCACAATCTCCGAATGCTATCCACCTGTTTCATAGGCTTGTGTTTTCCACTTCCTGTCGGATTTCATTGGATATCATTAGTCATCTGACCGGTTTCATTGGATTTCATTGGATCAAAAGACAGGAAGTGGAACACAGTGAAAAGCCTAGGAAACAGGGGAATATAGAGTCAGTGGAACTACAGGCAGGAAGCTGTCATCTCTTCGTCATTTCACAAAATATATTGACATACATCGTTGTCAGGTAGAAACATTGCATCTCCATAGTTCAACTTATCAACCTACTACATCACACTACAAGTGTCACACAAAAGTAGCAAAAATAGCCCATCTAAAAGCTCATAATACGTTGCATTGTTTCTACCGGTGTCTACAAGCTCACGTCGTGTGCTTGTATTTTTTTATTTGAATCTAAGGACTGACAGATACAGAGATCCCCATATATGGGCATATCAGCATGCCATGGGCATATAATGATGACATCAGGGATTTCAATATATGGCCATAAAAGGGACAAGGACTGACAGATGCAGAGATCTCCATATATGGGCATAAAAGGGACAAGGACTGACAGATACAGAGATCTCAATATATGGGCATATCAGTCAGATGACTATAGAGATGACTATACCGATGACTATATATGTCTATAGAGATGATAGAGATGACTATAGATGGCAGGGAGTATAAGATGACATGAACTTGCTGTGACAGTCCTCTGTAGCCACGCCCTGAAGTCTAATGTGTTCTTGGAGGGAGGAATTGGAACTAGTCTCTCATTTAAGGTACCTTGGAGTCATTTTCGACTCAAACTTGACCTATCAAGGAACACATATAGAATACTGTTTCACAAACTGGTCATTTGCTGGTGCCACAAGCATCAAACCTGACTCCCCCTCCCCTAAGGGAATGTATTCATAGGAAGAGGGCCACAGGCTGTGGCACTAGGTCAGACTCCAGAGAGTCCACCACTGGCGGACCACCTTTGGATAAAATGTCCTCTCCATCAAAGGTTGTTCAGACTGGAACCGTCTCCCAGTTACCCTAAGCCTTAGGTAACATGCTCAGCCTTCAAAGGACAATTAAAACAGTGGTTGAAAGATGTAATGGTTTTGCACACTAGGCTGCTTTTAGGGGTGCCAGGTAGCTGTGTACCTACCAGAGAGTAGGGTTGTCTATCCTTTTGTTTAGCCAGGTGGTAGTCTATAGGAATACAAGAAGACTCACCCCAAGACAAACTCACCCCAACTGAAAAAGGAAAACTCACCCCGGGGGTAGGAACACTCACCCCGGGGGGTGGGTAAACTCACCCCAGGATCTGAGAAAACTCACCCCGGAACACTCACCCCGGGGGTAGGAAAACTCACCCCAGAAAAATCAATGGTGTAAAGTACAGTGAGTTTTTGTTTTGTGGGTGGGTTTAACCTTTCCCCTCTACACCAAGTCTGTATGTTTAAAAAAGGCACATCTACCGGCTTGTGAGCTTTCCTTTTTCACAGAATACTTTCATAATGAGACACGTTTAATCCATACTGGATTAAATTCTGTTTTTGAAGGTATAGAATTACCAAATTATGTTGTTCAATGATATTTTTGTGTTTAAAATATTGTCATCATTGTCCATGTAGACAGGAGGCAAGATTATATTGATTTCAGCAGAAAAGCCCAAAACTTGTAGAAACACTGCTCTAAATATCAGGTTTACACATAAGCTACAGTACAAGTTGCTGTTCACCATAACACAACACAAGAGGTCAAATGTAGGAATAGATCAGTTTATTTGACAAAAGAGGCAGTGTAAAACAACAGGTCAGAACACAGTTACTACAACATAACTGCATAGAAAAAAATGACCAAAAGTGCCTATCTGAGCTGTTAGAGGAAAAAAAAAATCAAATGTCAAAAAAGGAAAAGTGTTTAATGCATGTTTTACAATTTCTAAAAACTAAAGTTCTCAAACAATGCATGTGTGCTATGCAATGTTCTATAATGTTATCATTTATACCAGCAAAGTAGTAGGTAACTAAATATCCTAGGTAAAAAATAGGGGAAAGTGTTTAATGCATGTTTTACAATAGTGAAATGTATATCTAATAGTAACTAAAGTTCAATAATGCTTACCAAAAGCTTTTCTCACAAATGTGTTCACACAGAAAACAAAACATTATACCTGTGTTTTACCTTCACTGGAGTTTTTCTTCATTTTTCTTTGTTAAGTAAGTATGTGTTTGCATTATACACATTGGAATGTTCACTTTTCTGATGAAATCTACCTTGTATTTAAAGCACTTTAATTAGCTAAATGTAATTTAACAACATAATTTGACATTGGAATGTTCATTTCTCTGGGTTCCTACCTTTGTTTGTTTGTTTGATGGGGGGCACAGGAGTGAAGGGGAGGAGGGGGGTTGACCACTTAACACTAATATCCCATTCCACTTAATGATTCATTGTTTGATATCTAAGGTGGATGGGGCAAGGTGTGGAGCTGGAGACACATAGCAAATGACCTTGCTATTTGCATTCCTTGTTCACTTTTCTGATGAAATCTACCTTGTATTTAAAGCACTTTAATTAGCTAAATGTAATTGAACAACATCATTTGGTAATTCTATACCTTCAAAGAAAGAATTTAATCCAGATATGGATTAATCCAGATATGGATTAAACATCATTATGAAAGCATTCTGTGAAAATGGAAAGCTCACAAGCCGGTAGATCTACCTTTTTTTAAACATTGGGGTGAGTTTTCCACAAAGTTGGGGTGAGTCTTCCGGGGTGAGTTTTCTCAGGTCCTGGGATGAGTGTTCCTACCCCCGAAAATCTTGGGGGTGAGTTTTCCTACCTCTGGGGTGAGTCTTCCGGGGTGAGTTTTCCTACCTCTGGGGTGAGTTGGTTTTGGGGTGAGTCTTCTTGATACCGTCTATAGGAGCCATACAAAGGACTCATCATAACACTTTGAACCATAATGTGGAACATATTCAATTCACGTATTGTATTGCCAGGAGTAGGTTACAAAGACGATATCGCATACCAAAGGAATCAACCATTCAATAAACCACCATAACATAAATCATGTTGTTGTATAGCATCACAAAAGAAAAAAAAGACCAAACACTCGCAAATCCCAGCATTAGAATGAAAAAAAAAACAGTTAGTTTCTTCACCAAAGCTGCTTCTACCTGGTTCTGTTGTTCTGAAGGAATTTGGAGCAATCATGTGCAAATGAGGTTTCTATAGAGAAATGAATAACAAGAGGACGTAGAGAGACACTCTCACACATGAGGACATGGATAGAGTTGTTAATTGTACATGTAAATGGCAGCATGACATGTAGAATGGTAAATGGCAGCAGGACATGTAAGTTCTTCATACAAGAAAGAAGGAGGACAAAAATAATAAAGAAATGTTTATTTGTTCAGCAAAGACAGTGATAACACAACAATGCAATCAAACAACTAGGTGTAATGTTAAACCTACCATGATAACATGGTATCTATAGCAGCAATCAGGAACTTGCCTATGCCCCCCTCAACAAACCCCCCCCCCATACCTTCTACCCCCCAACTCCGCCACCTGCAATACCCCCCCACTCCCAATCCCATACCCCCCAACTGCCATCCCACAAGTATTACCATTCACATTTTTTGATCAACTCACACTCTTGGTGTGATAAAAGTTTCACCACCTGACACTAATCATTAGCAATCAACAAGGCAATGCCATTAACTTGACAGTTACTAACAAATACTTAAATAGTAAGGGTGGAAGACACTTTTTTATTTTGAAAATAATTGATTACTACAAACTGAAAGACATTTAGATGGTCTACATAACACAGAATTCCAAAGTTTCAGCTCTGTCTGCTGCTCAACTAGTTCTGGTGCAGATAAGAGGTTTTGCGCTTCAACATTTTAGCACTAATTGGCACTGAACAAGATAGGAGGTTTTAGTCAAATGACCTTTCTGACTAAATGAGGGGCGGGACTATCTTGCAGACAGACTGAGGATGTGCAGCATAGCCTATAGTCCTCATCCACAGTGAAATCTGAAAATCATGAAATTTGCACTTAGGATCACTATTTAGTTTATTCTGCCATGGGTCACCACTACGAGGACGTTGGTGTGAGCATCATTCTCGTGCATGGCGATGCTAATATACATGTAATAGGTTCATAACAGCTGCTTAAAAGAACAACAATGGGTAATCATGATGCATGTTTCTGATCCTTTCTAATGAAGCGCACTGTTATCAATATGTATACATTGATATGTGTGCATGACCTTTTAGACTGCTTAACTGAGTAAAACTAATTCCACGTTGACCAAATTAGGATTTTTCTTCAGTGTGAATTCCCTGGTGTCTTTTAATGTGGGCCATTATAGGGAAGTGTTGTCCACACTGTTCACATCCATAGGGTTTCTCTCCACTGTGAATTTGTTGGTGTCTTTTTTAGGTTGGACATCTCAGAGAAGTGTTGTCCACACTAGTCAAATCCATAGGGTGTCTCTCCAGTGTGAATTCTCTGGTGTGTTTTAAGGGTGGACATTCGAGAGAAGTGTTTTCCACACTGATCACATCCATAGGGTTTCTCTCCAGTGTGAAATTTCTGGTGTGTTTTAAGGGAGGTCATATCAGAGAAGTGTTGTCCACACTGGTCACATCCATAGGGTTTCTCTCCAGTGTGAATTCTCTGGTGTCTTTTAAGGTGGGCCATTATACGGAAGTGTTGTCCACACTGATCACATCCATAGGGTTTCTCTCCAGTGTGAATTCTCTGGTGTGCTTTCAGGCTGGACATTAGAGAGAAGTGTTGTCCACACTGCTCACATCCATAGGGTTTCTCTCCAGTGTGAATTCTCTGGTGTGTTTTAAGGGTGGACAATTGAGAGAAGTAATGTCCACACTGGTCACATCCATAGGGTTTCTCTGCAGTGTGAATTCTCTGGTGTGTTTTAAGGCTGAACATTAGAGAGAAGTGTTGTCCACACTGGTCACATCCATAGGGTTTCTCTCCAGTGTGAATTGTCTGATGTCTTTTAAGTTCGTACATGTAATTGAAGCGTTGTCCACACTGATCACAGCAGTGTCGTCTTGGCTTGGCCAAGTTTCTTTGTTCATTCACTGCTGGTAGCACAGGGAAGCCAGACTGATGATTCAACACTGGATTGCAGAAAGACAAAGGAAATATGGTTGAGAAGTGGGAATGGAGTATAAATGTACAACTTCGTTACATTAAGCTGTTCCCTAGATATAGCTATAGATATAGATATAGATATAGATATAGGTATAGGTATAGATATAGATATAGATATAGATATAGGTATAGGTATAGATATAGATATAGATATAGATATAGATATAGATATAGATATAGATATATATATAGGTATAGATATAGCAAACGAGCAACAAGCTTAGACAACAAAGGAGACACAGAAAAACAAAAATAAAGATAAAGAATATACAACAAAGTTAAAGGTCAAATTAAAATGAAACACACATTTAAAAAATAATAAGATTGAGACAAGTAGTGAGACTGCTTAATTTAAAACTTGAAAACTAAAGTAATAAAACATTTGTACGACAGAGCAGGGAAATAAAACTAGAGAGGTAGAGAAAGTAACATACCATTTTCTTTGGGTCCCTCCTGTTCAGCAGAACTGTCCCTGGTTGGGTTGAGAGAGTCCATCTTCCACTGAATTCTGGAGTCCACAGTCAGATCTGATCAGAAATGATTGATATCCTGGAGGAGTTGTGGATAAATTACAACTACACACTCTTCTTATACTACAGAGCCTGGGGTGGAGCCAGTGACTGCTTTGAATGATTGGACAAAGAGAACAATACAACCTTCTCTCCACCAATCAAAACCTAACATACTTATACATGCCCCTCCCCCAGACACGCTCCATCCATGCAACCTTCTAGAAACTGTTGACTTTCTGTTGCAAGAGAACCAAGAGCATCCATTTGTGGATGAATTCATTTGTAATCTTCATGCAATTCAAATGTGTCTTAATTGCTATAAGATTAATATAAGATATCTGCATATAACACCCTGTATTTATAAATGCATTTATTACAAAATGCATGCACAGTAAACAGACAATCAGTATATTCAGACTTTAACAATGTTGTATTCACTCATTAATGAATATATGAGTGAATATGAAACAATTCTCTCATCAAAGTCAGGTCTTAAGATGGGATGTACAATGTTCTGCTTATTAACCCTTGTGTCCTGGTGAGAGGTTCAAGGTGCAACAGCTGACCAAATGAGATGTTTTATTGTCAAATGTTTTTCATTGAGGTATATTTAAGTGTTTTCTGTGTTCTAAACCCTGGTGGTGTGGGCTGCTTTGTGAATGTAATTAAGTTACCATAAACACATTACATAAATAGTTCACCTCAAACTATCTCTTGATATGAAAAGTGAAATATACATCTAATTTCACCTTTTTCTGTAACGGTCATCACTGCTAACCATTTCTCATGTCCTGCTTTCATTTACATTTACAATAAACAACTCTAGTCATGTCCTTGTGTGGATGAGTCTCTCTCATCTCAATCTTGCTATTCAAGCAGAGCCATTAAGATAGAAAGGCCATTCAGGTTCCTATCTTACACGATTGCTCCAAATTCCTTCAGAACAATACAACCTGGTGTGGTCAAGGAATAACTGCTTTCTATATTCTGTTCATAGTCTTCATTGTACATCACAGCATCTTCATTTATTTGGCAAACATCTTGTGTTCTCTAGAATCACACAGTCTTTAGAAACACCTCCCTCACCCACTTCACACCTACACCGCAGCATTCCTTTTGTCTTGTGAATGATGCTTAGCTGTCTTTAGAAAATGACCTATATCCATGCAAATGTGGTCATTGATTACATGATATGTCACTATCTCACCAGGTGGCCCTGGTGTGTGAACAACTGACAGGAATAATCTGACCCCAAATAACAGGCTTTTGTGGATTAACATGGTCATATTTTGTTTCTAGAAGAACATTTTGGAATGTTAAAGTTGCACACGCGTATCCATGGACTATTTAGTGGAAATCAAGGAAGGGGAGTAATCTGAGAGCTTCATGATCAAAGTTAAATGAGTTCTGTCCGTCTATTTTAGTCTTTAGTCTGGTCTGATTATCTACTATTATCTACTATTATTGTGGGATCACTGTAGCGATCACACTAATGTTATCTTCACTAGTTATTATAATTATTATTCCGCCTGTGTGTTGATTTGTCAAGCTTCACGTGACATCACAATATGTAATATAAATAGACAGATTAATCAGGAACAGTACTTTCTAGTGTGATACGATCAACATTCTTAGCGATCCCACACTGTTTCTTCAGGGGCCCGTTCCACGAAACCTGGATTAGGGATAAACCGGGTTTAATCGGCTATCCTGGCTTAAATTATCCAGGAAGCGGTTTCACGAAAGCTGAGTTAGCTTGGCAGATTAACTTAGCCAGTAAACCTGGATATGTTTATCCATGATCCAGTTTCACGAAAGAAAATTGAAGCAATCCTGCCTTAGTTACCATGGCAATTTAGCTGTGAAGTTAGCCTGGTCCGGACCAGGCTAACAGCCAAGCTTTATTAATCCAGTGCCTTGTTCTTCAGTTTTTTGTGAAATAGCTGTTAGTCCAATGACTCCAATCGTAAACCAATGAGTTTTTCCACACTTAATCAATTCTTATGCGAAAATCGAAGATCTACAAGCTCGGAAAAAAATTGTCTTATAGCGGCCGGGGGTCCACGGGGGTCCCCGTGGCAGCCGGGGGTCCACGGGGGTCCCCGTGGTGGCCGGGGGTCCACGGGGGTCCCGTGGACCCCTGGCCACCATGGGGCCCCCCGTGTACCCCGGACCCCCGGCCCCCCGTCGGGGGTCAACGGGGGTCCGGGAGTACACAGGGGGCCGGGTACTCCCGAACCCCCGTTGACCCCTGGCCCCGTGTACCCCTGGACCCCCGTTGACCCCCGTTGACCGGGGACCCCCGGCCGCCAAAAGGGAAGCTTTTCACTTGTAGATCTTCGATTTTAGAAATTAAAAATTAGAAAATTATTCTAAGTGTTTATAATTATAATTCCAATATTCACATGCATAAACTCCTCATATTTAAGCCTAACTGAATTATATATTTATTGACTTGTATATAAATTAGTTGCATATTTTATGACAACTTTTGCATTTAATTTGCTAATTCGCTTTCTCTGGATCTATATTTATTGCGGCCGTGTTTCCTTTCTTGCTTATTATACATTTTAATTCCTTGTATGATTCCATGAGCTGCTGCAGTGCTGCTGTTCAGCCACAGAGAAGAACGCCACTCTGGTTTTGGGCTCCATGATTGGTCAAGTTCAAGGACTCTGCTATCGACTTTCATGGTCTTTTATAGGAATAGGTGAACTCACATTCAGGCTGGTTTAACGATCCTGGCTTGACAAAGTCACTCCTTCTCAGCCAGGCTTGGCGTTCGTGGAACTGAATAAACCAGGCTGAACAGCGCAGGCTTGTCAAACCTGGATTTTCCTTTTAAACCAGGATAATTTAATTCCGCTTTCGTGGAATAGACCCCAGGAACAGTACTTTCTAGTTGTTATTGTTATTGTTTTAAAGTCTTATGTGTAAGACTGTACAACTGTGTCTCTCACATAACAGTCATTGCAGGTCTAAACCCTAGTGGTGGTGGTGGGTTTCAAGTTAAAGAACCAGACACTCCGTCTTTATTTATCTGTATTGATTGAATACTTTATTAATCAGAAATGTAAACAGCATGTGGTACAGTTTTACATTAAGGCACCAACACAAACAAGTCCTGGCGACATGTTTCAATTGTGGTCCCATACTGTCAATTAATCAACAAAGCATAAAAAATACACTCAATGTACACAAGAGATGGGAAAATTATGTACCTCCCATTGTAGTCTCCTAAAATATGTTTTTTTTAGACCAATTTTGAAAGAGAATTGTACAAGCGAAGTGTTTTACCCTGTATGAATCATCATGTGTCTTTTCAGGTGGTTATTAAAAGTGAATCGTTTGCTACAAACTGTACAAACAAATTCCCCTGTATGAATCTTCATGTGTATTTTCAGATCTCCATTAAGAATAAAGCTTTTGTTACAAACTGTACAAGTGAATGGCCTTTCCCCTGTATGTATACTCATGTGTCTTTTCAGATGTTGACTATGGTAGAAGCTTTTGCTACAAACTGTACAGCTATAAGGGTGTTCCCCTTTATGAATCCTCATGTGCTTTTGCAGGTGATGAGTATGTTTAAAGCTTTTGCTACAAATTGTACAAGCAAAGGGCTTTTCCACTGTATGAGTAATCATGTGATATCTTAGATTAGATTTTACACTAAAGCTTTTGCTACACAATGCACACGTAAAGGGTTTTTCTCCAGTATGAATGCTCATGTGGGTTTTCAGAACATCCTTACGAGTAAATTCTTTGCTACACACTGTACAAGCAAAAGGCTTTTCCCCTGTATGGATCCTCATGTGTCTTTTCAGGTGGTTGTAAAGAATAAAGCTTTTACTACAAACTGTACAGGAAAAGGTCTTTTCCCGTGGATGACTCATCATGTGTCTTCTCAGAACACCCTTGTGACCGCAGTCTTTGCCACACTCTGTACAAGTAAAGCTTTTCCTTTCTGTTTGACTACTCATGGATGGCATTTGTCCTTCCACATTTTGTGTCTTATGTGATTTCAGTGTGTTTAAAACCAACTCATTATTCCCGGTCTCCCACTCATCACTGTCTTCAGTGTCTGATTTCACTGTGTTTAAAACGGACTCATTATTCCTGGTCTCCCACTCATCACTGTCTTCAGTGTCAGATTCAGAACAGTGTGAAGAGAGGAGCTGGTCATCACTAGTTGGATGTGATGGTACCCAGTACTCTATGTAAGCTTGTGTTTTCATGTGTTCAGTTGAGGTGCTGGCTGGAGGGTCTGTATCTCTGTTTTCATCACCATCTTCACTTTTCACTGCTAGTAATGTCAATGTTGACCCACTAGCCTCCTCTGGTCTTAGAAGTACCTCCTCCTGTTCTTCTTTAATCTGTGGAGGTTCTAGTTTCACCGGGACCAGACTGGGAATCCTCTCCTGCCGTTCAATCCTCTCCTCCTCTTTATATACAGGAAGGACTTGGAGATCTAGGAGAAGGACAGAGCAGGTAACTTCAGAGAGAGCAACTCAATGTGTTTTAACCCAACCCTGAGGCCGGTTCTAAAACGCCTTCTAAATCCTGACCTAAGTTTTCTGAAAAACTTCAAATATGTATTAAAAAGTCAAAATGTCTGCGTACAAAGTATGAATAATTGTTCACAGGTTCTATTTAACTGTACTGACCAACAAATCAGTAACCAGTATTTGCAATACATAGTGATGAAGACAGATGAGAAATTCCAGGAACCGTTAATGCAAATACGATGGAACCGGCTCCGGTTCTTCAATCTCAGATCCGGGTCAGAAAAATAACCAGTTCCGGGTCCCAACCCTAGTCATAACATGTATTATAAATTACACAAAATAAAACAAAAAGATCAAATGTTACATCAAGTACGCAATGCACTATTTTGACCCATACCACCCTGTATACCTCCACCTGACCTGCAACATGATCATGTCATTTTGACTCTCCCCAAATTCATGGTTCAAGATCAGAGCTCTTTGCTGGTCAAACTGTATGCGCAACAGAGAAAGAGCAGCAGTCCCACAATGTAAGACCAGATTCCAGAATTCCTACATGGAAGGGGCTTTGTATGTACACAAGTGCAAGTGTGCGTGTTACTCACGGCTTGTTTCAGTGTAGTGGTTGTTGTCCTCAAGGTTGGAGATGGAAGTCATGCAGGCAGCAGAGCTCAGGTCCTGACTCAGGTCTGCTGAGTCATAGTGACTGGATAGACCACCATCAATGGTAGACATCTGCTTTATACAACACACACACACACACACACACACACACACACACACACACACACACACACACACACACACACACACACACACACACACACACACACACACACACACACACACACACACACACACACACACACACACACACACACACACGTTATTATTCCATTTAAACTAGTGCTATAACCATGGATTAAAGCAAAAATAAAACTGTTTATGGCCAAGTCCTAATGTGTGATTTGTGAATGGAGCCCCCCACACTAGCACTGTTTCCTTTTTTTCGCGGAAGCACCATGAAACCCTCAGTTTCACGGTGGGTTTGACTACTCGGCGAGTTATTTACTTCCAGGCTGATCATGAAACCTGCTCACATTTTTAACAGCCAATCATGTGCGCGAAAAAAGCTGGAAACACAGGCTACGCCAATCATGTGCGAGAGATCTACAAGCTATGGGGCAGACGTACTATGGGCCATACACCGTATCTTAGCAACAACGAAAGCGTCAACTCTCATTGGTCGTGTCATGCTGCCAGCATCAAATACTCGCTCACACAGCTCGCTGCCGCCATCACAGCCAGACGCAGCAACGAGGGCTCCGTGATAGTTGTGCGAGCTGAGCTGGACAGCACAATCACCGTCATTTCTCTAATAAATCGCCCTGTCATTCTTATTGTCAAGACTTTTAGGTCACTGCACCCTGCTACTAATGTAACGAATGTTTATGTCCACTACTGTGATAGCGTTCGTTGTATTTGAATGATTAACATGGTGCTTAACATGAGCTGTTAACATGCGGCTAACGCTAACGGACTTGGTGTTGGAGCGTGGTGCTGATGTTTGTTGTGCGAAGCTTAACGTCAGAGTGTTGTGACGTTCAGTTTTACCACACATTAAAGGTCTTTGTCATGGTCCTTCAAACGTGTATAGAAAGTTTTAACAAAAAATTCCACTCCATTGATCCATGGCAGGTGTTTTTCTCTCACATTTCTAAAGCCTTTTCAACTCCAATGAAAAAATTAATCTTTGCCTGTGGGTGTCGCTGGTGAGGGATTTTGCCTGTCAATCATCGCCTCTGCTCCCCCCCCCCCCCCCCAAAGGAAAGGATAGGGGAGGGGCGAGGAGGAGAGTGGGCGGGATTAATCGGCTGTGACCTCACTGCCGAAGGGCCAAGCTCAGATTACTTTTCAGCCTAATTATTCAGAAACCCCCAGACCACAGAAAATCCACTGAATGTTCAAAGTTCAGATTTTTGGGGTGTAATTGAGGTCATAACCCCCCCCCCCCAAAAAAAAAAAGTGAAAATGAATGTCATAGAACCTTTAAGAGGGTTCTACCTGGGCCCTAGGTGTATCCCAACTTGGCAAGTGTGGGGCTGCTGTGGGTCCCATATGGTTTCAAGGTGGGCTGAACTATAAGGGCCTACAGTGGGCAAAGTCAGCGGGATCCACTTGGGTCCCACGTGGGCTTGCCCGTGTGGGCTATACGTGAGTTCTACCTGGGCCCTAGCCTCGATCTCCAGGCTTTTATTTTCTTTCGCGTTTTGTTCAAAAATAAGAGGCTGGACCAGGCTGTTGACATTCCTGGCATAGGAAGTGGGAGTCAACCTTTCATTTCCCCAACCAACCAGAGTGCAGTGGGCGTCGCTCTAAATATTGTGACGTCAGGGCTCTCAATACTGCACATTGGGGGACGAAGAGGGGCGCGGGGCGGGCGCACAGATCGGTGAACCAATGGGATTCAATGGATGTTTTTTCCGCCCCTCTATGCCAGATATCAGACATGCTAGAGGGTCTTTACTGACCGAGCCATGGCCCCACTGGCCCTCATGACGCTATGCCACTGATATGCGCGGGCGCTAGAGGTGAGGCCCGCGCAGTGGACCGAACTTCTAGTCATACCAATTATGCTGACCTCCTGGAGCTTGCTGAACTACTTGGCTGGCAGTATTTTGAAAGGTAAAAGTTGATGCTTGCCTTTCTTTAATCAACATCATGACCAAGTTTGTCATATTCAATCTAGGCTCATTTGGTCTCTTTAAGATTGGGAAGAGAACCAATTACACATCTCACAGAATTGTGGAAGATATGCTAGAAATCCAGGGCACTGTTCTTGGAGAGCCAATCCTCAAATAGATCTGTGAATCTGAGGCAATAGGGCAAGCAAGGCTGATATCACTCCCTGGCTGCGGCTAGCCCCGCCCCCGGTCGGTGGTGTCGACATCTCCCTTCACTCAGAGTTTCACTAATAGTAGCCTGCTAGTTGGTGCTCTTTCAGCAGTGTTTTGCCAAAATGGGAATGAATTGTTGTATGAAAACTGTTCCACGGCTTCTCACCATTGACGAGTTGAGAATAAAGGGGCTAAAATGGACAACAAACTAACTTTTCACCGCATTCCCAAATGGAAGCCAGCCAGGTCTCCCAATGTAACAAAGAGACGATTCATGGCTTGGTTGTCTGACAGCCCAGATGACAGAAAAAGACGTGGAAGAAACACGCAAGATAGCACACCTCAGGATCCATGTAGAGAGGGTTATAGGCACCATATATTAAATGGTAGGGTACCCATCACTTTGATGCATACACCTAGCCTGGTTCCAAACAGGCTGATAATCAGGCTAGCATAAACCAGGTGTGGGTAGGACATGACAATCCTTGACAAAGTTGTCTGAGCGTGCTGTGATCTGATTAACCAGCACCAGCGTGGTTCTGAAACAATTTTTAATAGTACCCTTCTGCATAGTAAAAGCAGACATGAGGTTATGCTCTGTAGATACATTATCTGTTCCCTTTTTATGTACATAGTAACCTGTACATGTTTTCAAACAAAATACATAGTCTTTCTACATAAAATGATTACATGCAAATAGAACCGCATTCTTTCACATGGCTAAAATGCATAGGCCATTCTATCATTATGCAGTGTTTTCATTCAATGCAAATATAACCGAATCCTGATGATGGCTCAGGTCACCAGTTGCCTCACATGTTAATGATCACATTATAATATGGATGGGCAGAGATCATTTTACTCCTCTTTGAGCCTGATGAGTTTCCTTTTTTATACACATAGTAACCTGTAAATGTACCTTGTTTTCAAATAAAATACATCTTCATGTGACGTTGACTTACAGTGGTTACTTTGTAGATTTTGATTATTACAAAACATACAGTAACCACTTCAGCCCATACATTTCGGCCATTTGAAAATAGCCGATCTACAAGCATTGTGAGCTTGTAGATCTGCTATTTTCAAATGAGTATACATTTTATACATTTGAAAGTTAGTTTTTGCAGTTGGCTTTTAACATTGTTGATGTAATTCATTGGATGTGCCGCTGTGTGTACAAGCTATATAGTAGTGTACCCTGTTGGATGGGTCTGTAGACTGGTAGTGACCCAACCAACATGGTGAATATTGGCCACGCCCCCCAAACCACTCCCCCACCCAAGCGAACTTTGCCAGCCCTATTGGGCTGGAGGTAGATGAGACCACAGGTGTGTCTGTTAAGAGCAGCTTAACAGACACACAGCTTAACAGACACAACCTAATGTCCACACATTAGGTTAAATGTAATTCAGAGAATGGCAACAATTATCTAAGATTTGTTTTAAAAAGATCTTGCGTTTAATCTGTTCAGACGGCTCTACGGCTTGGGGACACATGGAGCACCACTCATGAGACTGGTATGAACTACCAACAAAAAAACAAGGTTGACATTCACTGCTTAAAAACAGAATCATCAATATAAAACTGTTTTTGTTTAAGTGGCTACAGGACGCACACCACCTCGCTGTGGCTGTCGAGTGGCTTATATATGGACTCATTCAGGGACCTCTTACAGCAGCTACACATGCATTTTGTTGCTGTCAGGCAGAAAGCTCTTATTTCCATATTTCCTTTTGTGTTTTTTCCCTAAATGATTGCCCATTTGATATTATACTACAGAGTCACACAAAAGCATCAAAAGTAGCAGATCTACAAGCTTGAAACGCGGCGTGAAGCGACACGTTTTGAGCTTGTCGATCTGCTACTTTAGCTATTTTTGAATTTGAATCCTGAAAAGTAACAGTTTTGGACATAATGAGGTTTCCACCCGACAGACGATTTCAGGAATAGTGCTAACCACACAGCTGTACACAGTGCTTGGGCCTGGACAACCTGAAAGTGAAGGTAATATAAAGGGGAAACTATCTATTATTCCATATTTGGAATACCAACCTTTCACATCAGAATGCTGCTTAGTTCACATGCAGTAACACAGTTTTAAAGTCCTGTACAGCTTTCTGGCCACCTACCACTTTGTGGCATCCGTTTACCTGTAAGCAGATGTGCTGCCACATCTCAACAGGATGTCTAAGGTGTTTCATAAGGAACATGTAAACTTCCTGGCTGTGAAAGTTCAGGTACCTTCCATACCTTCCAATATCTCATATTTTAAGACACCAGTGACCATCCAATGCTCTCTCTCTCTCTATTTGTCATTAGACAATTAGATAAAATAGCTTTAATATCATTATAACATCTAAAAAAATACAGTGATTGTCTCCGCCAGGCCGAAAGGCATGGCGAGAGAGTATGTTTTACCCCCTGTCCGTCCGTGTGTCCTGTCCTGTCTGTGTGTTACCAGCTAATCTCCGGCACCGTTGGCCCGGTCGCTGCGTGACTGTGCACACACTCCCTGGATGCCAATTCAGAACCTCTGCCCCAAAATGTTCACATGGGCCTGTTATAGCGCCACCAGGTGGCCGATTTGTGCAAAACCCACTTACTCCTATTTACTTGATACGAGTATAAATGTGAGTGTACTTTCCGGAGACTATTTAACGTCTGTCTACCTTTGTTATCCCACGGGGAAATTCTATTCCATTTAAAAGGGATTGGGGAAACAAACAGGGGGAACACCAGATACTACACCAGATATATACAATTTAACCTGGCAATGCAGTTGTTGGATTAGCGCGAGTTGGCACTGGCAGTGGCAGCATTAGGTTAGGCACAATCATAGAGTTATAATAATATTATAACTCTATGATTGTGCCTAACCTAATGCTGCCAGAGCCGTATATCTAGAGGGCGGATTGCCCCGCCCCCAGCTATTCATTTCTATTAAAGTGCTCGGTGGCGTTTTGAAGCACCCGGAAGTAAGAAATATTGGTTCCATGGAACCAATATGGATCCATTCCATTGATTCCATGGCTCAGCTTTGACCACCCGGCTTGGCTACTACCGTAGTTCTTGGGGTCTTGGGCACAATAGGCACTATGCACAGCAGCCATATTGGAAAGAAATTGGGCCTCTTCCTTACTTCCGTTTTACCAATGATACTAATGAAGGCTCTGTTCCATTTCATGTAGCACAGTGGTTCTCAAACCTTTTCATTTCAAGGACCGCCATAACTATGAGAGTGGTTCCATTTGTACACTCTCAGAGTTACACACCTTTTAAGAGGCCATTTGGAATCCCCTCAAGGAACCATGAGGGTCCCTCCCTGGACCACACTTTGAGACCCACTGGTCTCAAAGCACACTGCACACTGACTCTGTTTGACCAGAATGGAACAGAGCCTTCCTTAGTATCATTGGTAACACCAGTGAATAGCAATAGTTTCACAATATGAACTTACCTCCAACAGACTTCGCTGTGCGGGCATCCCAGTTGTTGGTTCAGCTGGTGTCACAGCTTTGGGACGTATTTGCCGTGGTGTTCTAGAAGGTGTAGGTTTCCTCTCCCGTTTATCTGGGGGTCCAGATGCCTCGGCACTGTCTTCAGGGGACGTCCGTGTTTCTACCGTTGAAGTAGCGTTAGCTGTTCCTGGAGGTCTTCTCTCTTTGTCCTCTCTTGCCCAGCGCCGTAAAATTGAAAAACCTTCTTCTATTCTTGCGAGCACGCGAAAACACGACCTACAAATCCGACACGATAATGAGGGTTTTTTACAAAGTGTTACACCTAATGCTATCAGGCGTTCGTAAACACTTTTTTCGTTTGCGGGCTTATCAAATATTTTCTTTGTATTCGTTAAAATTCCATACCTTATGCGCAGATTCGTGTTACAAAAACGGCAAAAATCTCCAACCTCCATGATAACGTTTTAGCTAACATACCACGATGCTCAAATGGACTACTGTTTACTTCGCTACAGTCGCACCTACTATGCGTCATGTAGACACGTCAATATGATTGCTTGGTGTTAGCACGCCCAGAAGGTGATAGACAGATGGGTCCCATCCAATCACTGGCCAAGTAGCTTGAAAAAAAAAGGGACCGCCCCTTCGGCTACCGACGAGGTCCCAGATGGAAGTAGGCTGTGTGAAACATACAAGTGTGCGTGCGTGCGCGCGCTTATATTATATGGTTTCTGCCCGACGCGCGCGGTGCAACACCCCCAACCCCCCCCCCCCCCCCCACACACACACACACACACAATTTGGATATCTTGGAAAAGTTCATTTTCTTCCGTTAACTTTAATATATTCCAGATGCATTGCACATACAGTTAAATATTTTTGTTTTAATCTTGATTATGGCAAAGCTCATAAAAAATATCTCAAAATATTAGAATATTACACGAGACCACTCAAAAGAAATATTTATAATACAGAAATGTCAACCATCTGAAAAGTATGTTAGACTGCCAGAATTTATTCATAATGTACTCACCCACTGCCAGCCATTTTAATTATTTTTTTATAGAAAAAATGTGAATTATTTGTCAGTTTATTTTTTAACATTGACGTGAATGGATTTTTTATTTTTTATATCTCCTAATTCGTTGTGAATAACGAAAAAAATGTAATACTCAAAATTAGAGAAACATTTTAGAAATTAAAAAACAAAATAGAAAAAAATAATAAAAAAGGGAGAATTCTCCCTATTGGCAGTGAAAAGGTGGATTTGCAATAGGGAGAATTCTCCCTATTGGCGGTGAATGCGTATGCCCTCAATACTTGGTCTGGACTACTTTTGAACACATTTTCATCAATGGGGCGTGGCATGAAGGTAATCAGCCTGTGGCACTGCTGAGGTGTTATGGAAGCCCAGGTTTGCTTTGATAGCAGCCGTAAGCTCATGTCTGTGTATTGTTGATTCTAGTGTCTCACACCGTCCTCTTGACAATACAACATAGCTTATAGGGGGTTCAGGTCAGGCCAGTTGGCTGGTCAGTTAAGCACAGTAATACCATGGTCAGTACATCAGTTACTAGTAGTTTTGGCACTGTGGGAAGGTGCCAAGTCCTGCTGGAAAAGTAAATCAGCATCTATAAGAGGTCTCAGCGGAACTATAAGCTCACAACGCATTGCATCCGTGGCACGTTGTGAGCTTATAGACCGGCTATTTTCAATCCAAGTACACATCAGGCTTGAATGTCCAAGACAGAAGCATGGGTCCAGGATGGGCCTAGTCTCGCGTCGCCAGACAACTATTCCACAATCTCCGAATGCTATATAGAGTCAGTGGAACTACAGGCAGGAAGCTGTCATCTCTTCATCATTTAAAAAAAAATATATTGAAATATATTTACATTTTATTTTTTTATTTCCATTTCTGCTAAGCAGCAAGGTACATATGCTTATGATATATATCATTTAGATTTATATTAGGATACATTTGCGCGACTGTAAAGACGAAACGGAAGTGAGGAGGAGGCTTCACATCCGCTTTATCGCTTGATCATTTTCAGAGCTTCCGTGCTCCAGACTGTATGACGGAAGCATAAAAGAATACTTCCGTCATACAGAGGTCTGAAAACGGCACTTTTCTGACCTCACTGGACGGTCCGCCACACTTTTTTCTACACCTCTCCGGCTTATCTGAGAGTGCGGCGTTGTAGGGGAGGCCTCCCCGCACGCGTGCGTATGTCAGAAGTGTTGGCATCCACAGCCGTCTCCTGTCCAGTGTCCACTATTGTCTGAAAACTGCACTTTTCTGACCTCTGACCTCACTGGATGTTCCGCCACACTTTTTTCTACACCTCTCCGGCTTATCTGAGAGTGTGGTGTTGTAGGGGAGGCCTCCCGCACGCGTGCGTATGTCAGAAGTGTTGGCATCCACAGCCGTCTCCTGTCCAGTGTCCACTATTGTCTGAAAACGGCACTTTTCTGACCTCTGACCTCACTGGACGGTCCGCCACACTTTCTTCTACACCTCTCCGGCTTATCTGAGTGTGGCGTTGTAGGGGAGGCCTCCCCGCATGCGTGCGTATGTCAGAAGTGTTGGCAGCCCCAGCCATCTTCTGTCCAGTGTTCAATTTGTATAGGTTATGCACTCCTTTGAACAGCATTGATAAATTATGAATGTTTTAAAAAACGTTTTTGTTACACAGAAATATAATACGTGTTGTATAGCTTCGTTTAAATGCTTATTTATAGTTTTAATGTGCGAATGAACCGTTTTTCAATGGCTCCTTTTTGCTCTAGAGGGTACTCTTATTCTGAAGAGATCGTCCACCGGAAGTCTTATAGTTGTTAAGCTATTGTTGCTCACGGAACACAGCTGGAGGCAACAGTCTGGCTTGCAAGACTAAAACGGGCCTAACCCAGTGGCATGTGCTGGTATGGTGCTTCCAGCATCATTTGTAAGAAATGGACAAGTAAAATTAGTGTGGCAGGCAAACGCCAGAAGACTAAGATGGAACATCATTTTACAGGCAAGAAAGTATGGATATTTATGGACCAAGAAATTGTAATAACACTTACATTTCTAAAATGATTTACATATATCGTTGTCAGATAGAAACACTGCATCTCCATATTTCAACTTATCAACCTACTTCATCATACTACAAGTGTCACACAAAAGTAGGAAAAATAGCCGATCTACAAGCTCCACAACCAAAATCCACAACACGTCGCATTGTGTCTACAGGCGTCTACAAGTGTGAGCTTTTATTTTTGAATTTGAATCCTGAAAAGTAACAGTTTTGGACATACAAGGTTTCCACCCGACAGCGCCGATTATGTTGTATGGATCGCTCCTACAGTGTAATGAACAGGGAGCACAGTTTTGCTCGTTAAAGGGATAGAACTGACGTTTGGGGTCATTTTATGGGCTACTCTGGCTTTTGTGTTTCACCCCAGACAGGTTTTAAGTTGCTCGTTTCAGTATTTAGATATTTAGTATTTATTTTATCAGACCCTTTCCTAATTCATATAAACCAATTGTAAAATACATTGAAAACACCCATCCTTGGTTCTGGTGACTGATATTGTCCTTCTAATGCGTGAGGGGCTGTTTTTTTAAAATACCCTTTTAATTTATTTTTAAATATTTTGTGGGAAAATGAAAAAAATAAGTAATTGAACACATTAGAAAGACAATATCACTCACCAGAACCAAGGACGGTGTTTTCGATGATCATGGTTATAATGGAGTTAGAAGTTACAGCATGGGTTTGTATAGGAAGGGAGCGTGTCTGATAAAATGAATATCAAATATCTAAATACTGATTCAAGCAACTTAAAAACCATATGGGGTGCTCACAAAAGCCTGAGTAGACATTAAAATGTTGAAAAAACATGTTTGAAAGTGAAATATCCCTTTAAGCACTTGCACTTGCTAACACAGCAACTCAAGTGGACAGCAGAGTTAACATCACAACTATAACAGACAATGCTTAACGATATAACTGTTGTTATAGTTAGAGTAATTATTTAATTAGAGTAATAAAGTATCCCAAATGGGTCATTTGGATAGGTATACATTTATTTGTATAGCACATTTCAACAAGGCAATTCACTCTGCTTTACATAAAACAATAAGAGTATTAAAGACACAACAGAAACACATCATGAAATGTCATTTGAACACAATACAAACTGGTTAGAATAGAAAATAAGAATAATTTCAAATACAATTTAAATATAAGAAAAAAATGACTCAATCAAAAACCTCAGTAATAGGCAAACAGAAAAGTCTTCAGCTTTGATTTCTATGATACAGATGTGAAAGGAGATTAGGTAGAGTTACAGACAGACTTTTGAGAAATGAAAGAATGTTACAATTGTTATTGTGGGCTCGCTAAGGCTTGCATAATTATGTTATCCTCACTATTTATTATGTGTCTTTTATTCCGCCCCTTTTGGCACTCAACTAGTCCTTCATACTTTTAGCTAGAAACTCTGTTCCAACTCTACCTTTGGCTTGCTTAGGACATGTTGGTTACCATTTGTATTTTTGATATCTGTTGTACGTTGAGATATTTAACTTTTAATCACCCAAAAAAACAAAACCATCCCATTACTTTGAATAGGGTAATCTAGGCCATCTAGCTTAATGTTCGTATAATCACTAAACCCACCAGTTTTAGACTAGACATATTCAACACATCAACATGATCACACACACATCTCCTGACATTTGAGTTGTAAATCTCATGAATACTGAGGTGTAATTAGCTGTTCAATGTATACTTTTTGTGTTATGACCATTAGACACCCTATTAGACCATAGTAACCACTATTTTACTCAAGCAACCACCTGTTTTACACTAAAAACAAGTTTTAACACTACTTGAAACTCAACACTCTTAACACTATCATCACCAACAATTCTTAAAACGGTCAAAACTCGTAACGTTATCACACTACCAATATTCTCAATACTACCAACATTCCAACTGCTGCATACTGTCTACCAACATAGCGAGCACACACTGTTTCTTCAGGAACTGTAATTCTTCTAGTCTTACTTCATTGTTTTTATTGACAAACTAATTTAATTATTTCTTTAATTATTTTATTTTATTTTACATAAATGCCAGCTGCTGAAAGCTACCGAGATGAAGGGAGACACTAGCATTCTGGTGTACATTTCAGATTAAGACGGTGATACCACAAGTCCTGTTACAGACAGTACACCAGGTTATGGACAAAGTCTACTGCAACAACTACTTGCTTTATACCAATCACTTACGCATATTGTCTACATATTTTCCTTATTTCATGGTGTAAATTAACACTTCAGAATACTAATGGACCAGTACATGTCTCAGATGGATAGTAGATAGATGTATTCATCAGTCAGTTTAAGATATCATTTGTGTTGCTAAAATGCATATACCTCAGGTTTCAAGCAAACCCACCAGAATGATACTACGGATGTTCTGTATGTGTCAGATTGCGCTTTGATAAAAGCATGTTACTGATCAAATATCATACATTTCTCCTGTATTAAGAGCTGTATTCTGACAAAAAACATCCGCGAGACTACAACGAAAGTTGTTATTACCCTGTAGTTTTTATCCCATCAAAAACCTAAAGAATCTGGCCTTCATGAACCCATGACAAGGAAACAGACAGTTGCCATTATAGCTGAACTGGAAGACATGGAAATGACAAGAAGCCGAACAGTTGCCATTGATGTCGAAAGAGTCTATCCTTATCTGGTCAAAAACCGAAAGAGTCCGACCTTCATGAAAGCTTGCCAACCAGCTGATGATGCCTCTGACGGCGGCGGTCGTAGAGAAACGGAAGTGAGCCAACAGAGAATAAAGACAGCACAGGGAGTTGCTATGTTCATGTGTCTAGCAATAGCAATGTCGTTCACGTGGAATGAGGAGGCAGAGGAGAAGTTTATAGAGCTGGTGGAGGAGAGGAGGCCACTGTATGATATCACATACACTTCATATTCCAACCGAATAGTGAAGTCGAGGCTCTGGAGGGAGATCGAGGCAGAACTTAACCTCACAGGTAAGCTGTCTATTTGCCGTTTTGTTTATCCAGTGCTACTGTTGCTATGAGCTACGAAGCGTATTAAAGCTACGAAGCTATGCGAAGCTACGAACGTATTTATTTATGTTTTCAATCTACGAGAGTTGTAGGGTAGATCCCCCATGGACAACTGGACTTTCTGCACTATGCCCCTTAGAGTCAAGCTGTAGCATCTCCCCCCAGCCTCCACACTCTCTGCATGCCGTGTCTCACTCAGACAGAGCACTGAGCGAGCAGCAGGCTAGGCTGCGCTTCTGCGTGAACAACAGAGACAAGTTGTAAAACTAACAGCAAACAAACTCTTCACGTCCATAGTTCAGACCCAGAACAGTCAGAGGGTTTCTTGTACATCTTAAATTAGATTAGAGTAGCGATACCGCGGAGGATTTCAACACGAATGTGTACATTGCCTCGTTATTTAACATCGACGTAACAAACACTCGTTACTCGACTCGAGTGCAACCAGCGGCCGCTATTGAACAAGCAAGCTGCTTGTTTATTTAACCACAGAGAATGAGCACAAATTAGCTCTCAGCTGGTAAGGTTTCTGTCTTTGACATCCTGTTGTCCTACAATCTGTAGTGTAGTGTAGTGTACGAAGCAAGCTGTCCCTCTCCTAAACTCACTGATGTTATAGAATGTTAGATAGTGATAAACTAAACAATGATTGTATTTATGGTAAGATTAGTTTGTATATCACACACACACACACACACACCGGTCGATATGACCCAGCAAAAGTATCGGTTTAAAAAAGAACAATATCGTGCATCTCTAATGCATACGACTAAAGAAAAGGAGACATTGAACAGAACGGAAGATTATTCTGATGACATGGAGTTTACGTGCCAAACTGGTGTTGTTGAAGCGAAACGCCTTGACACCGTAAATCCTTCAATGGGTGTCGGCACAATGAAGTCAAATAGCCACAGACTTTCACAGGAGATGGAAACGACCAAAGCTCTCACTGCATCCTCCACGGAAGGAGGATGTGACATTCTTGACGAGGTCGTTACCAGTGCTGTTCGATGCAAGAACAAAACCCTGCCAGAACATGATCACGAAGTAACAGAACTGCATGCTCAGGCATCATTGCACAGCCCAAAGACTCTTCAAAGAGTGGCAGCATGGCCAGTCTTGGATTGTAAAGCAGCAGCTGAGTCCAGTTTCAAATCAAGCCTGGTTGAATCCCAACTTGAGGTTGTTACTGAATAAGAAGAAACTGGATAATGAAAACATGACAATGTCCCGTCTGCGTCTCGTCATGCCCATAAAAGTAAAAAAGAATCGTGGTGATATGTTAATATTGATAACCAACCTTTGTTTCTCTGCACCACCTATGTTTCACCCCCCCAAAAAAAAGAAAAAAAAGTTGAATCCCAACTTGAGGATGTTACTGACTGGGAAAATACTTTGCATAAGAAACTGGATAATGAAAACATGACAATGTCACAGTTCTTCAAATGTGTCGGCGTTGACTTTGCCTTCTATAACCATCGACAGAGTGTCACTCCTGCATACCTTGCATCTGATCTAACCAGAGGATCTGCTCAGACAGCAGCATATCAACATATCATATAGCCATGTCTTTTTTATTATGTTTTCTAGCACCTTAACTAACTTCCATGCACGGAAACTATGAACTATGCACAAAAACGAATTTGACCCACTTTTTAAATTCTGTAAACCTGTGATGCAACAATAAAGCTGATTCTGATCAACCATTCTAGAGCGATTGTATATGAGAAAGAGTACAAACACCTTGCAGAGACAATGGAGGGTTTGAGAGTTCAAATGAAAGCAAAGATTGTTCAGTAAGGAATGTCAACAGACCTCTTTGGGAGGCAGTGAAAAACTTCTCAGAGAAAGAGGAACTACACATGTATATGTGTTATAGCGATGCAACAGTTAATCATATGTGATACATTTGTGAAATTTTTATTTTTGTAGATATTAGTATATTTGTTTATGTTTTCTGTATTATATTGTAGGTGGTATATTGTGAATATGTATCTGATGTATCCCCCCTCCTGTTGACTATGGTGGGTGTTTGTTACAGATGTATGTATGTGACATATGATTTTATTTCATGATCACTAAAGACATCAATCAAAAAAGAAAAAGGTGGTCATTTATTTTTTAAATTAGTCTGCATGTACATCTTTAGAGAACATTTTCGATTAAGGTTGTTTCACACCTCAGATACTCTGACGTAAACTATGCCCATTGTATCTTGGTTATTTTTAATCTACTTTCTTTTGTTTTTCCATGATTTCCATGTGGTTTTACAGATGTGTTTGACTATAAAAGGTATTACTACAATCATTACAGGTAAAGGACTTTTCCTCTGTATGAATCTTCATGTGCATCTTTAAAGTAACATTTTGATCAAAGCTTTTGTCACACACTGTACAAGAAAAGGGCTCACCTGTATGAATCCTCATGTGTTCTTCCAAATCTTCATTAAGAGTGAAGCTCTTCCTACAAACTGCACAATTAAAGTTTTTGCTACAAACGGCACAATTAAAGGGCTTTTCCCCTGAATGAAAACTCATAACGTGTCTTTTCAAATGTTGAGTTTGATTAAAGCTTTTGCTACAAACTAGACACGTAAAGGGTCTTTCCCCTGTATGAATCCTCATGTGCTTGTTCAGATTTTGTATTTGGTTAAAGCTTTTGCTACAAAATGGACAAACAAAGGGTCTTTCCCCTGTATGAATCTTCATGTGTTTTTTCAGATTTCCTTTAAGAGTAAAGCTCTTGCTACAAACTGTACAACAAAAGGGCCTTGCTCCTGAATGAATCCTCATGTCTTCAGTGTCAGATTCAGAACAGTGTGAAGAGAGCAGCTGGTCATCACTAGTTGGCTGTGATGGTACCCAGTGCTCTACATACGCTTGTGTTTTTGTGTATTCAGTTGAGGTGCTGGCTGAAGGCTCTGCCTCTCTGTTTTCATCACCATGTTCACTCTTCACTGCTAGTAACGACGATGACCCCCCAGCCTCCTCTGGACTTAGAAGTACCTCCTCCTGTTCTTCTTTAATCTGTGGAGGTTCTAGTGTCACCTGGACCAGACTGGGACCCATCTCCTCCTGTTCAGGGGAAACCTCCTTTTTGCACAAAGGAGGGAATTGGAGAGCTAGAAGTAGAGAGGAAGTAACTTCAGAGAGAGCCACTCAATGTGTTTTCTGATGGGATCAAATTGATTCTCCTACTTATTCGTTTTTTTTAAATTATATTTTATAATTGTCTGCGTATCGGGGATACCTCGGAGAGGACCGTCCTCAGCTCCTCATCACATTTGAGCACAGAATTCTGCATGCTGGTGTGTTAAAGCTGTCAGAATTGATCAAAAATTTGGGTTCGATCCATAAAAAAAACTATCACATTTCGAAATTGTATAATTATTATATTATATATAATTTTGACGATTATCTTTAATATAAAATAAAACTTAATTCGAACACAGCAGCAGAAGTATTTTTCTTTCTCTATATGTGCCGGCCGCGGTTGGTGCTGAGAAACGTGCCGTCTTGCTAGATCAAAATAATGATTACTTCAAACTTATTTTATTCTATGCAAATTGAGCTGTAATGGTTTGGATACAAGACCGGACTTGGAGAACGGAGACACATCGCTGCAAGGATGTGCTCATTGTGCTGTGAAGGAGGTTGGTTGGAACTATCTTTACCTCGATATGAAACGGGAAATTATTATCAAAACAATCCATTTGTTTATTGTTTAAATCAAATTAAGGTAGATTACAAGATAAATGTGACAATTGAGGGAGTTTTAACGTGAGGGACAATCCATACATAGTTTTTACATATTTTTTCCTGGTCGATTCTCATTGTAAACGGTCTGCCGTCACTACCAAATGAATCACCTGTTTCAGCTTGACCTGTTATAATTTAGAATCAATTTGAAGTTGTACGATGATTAAACGTGTGTGCTTTCTAGTACCGACTACCGAGCAAGTCTGGTTACTGTGTGTGCCTGCCATGTGAAGTCTGTGTGCTTTACAGCGAGGCAGCTGATTTATCCTTTGTTGTATGACGCGTCGCGTGGCAAACACAGCAAATCTACAAGCCCACAATGCGTTGCATCAGCGATGCATTATGGACTTGATCTGCACCATACGATGAAGTAGAGCCTTGAGGGGAGACTTCTCCCTTTTGCCTCTCAGACTGACGGGTGTGTGATCTCGTGAGTCCAGCTGCCTTTTAAGGTTACATGCCCAGAGTCTCGCGAGAATGTGGGCAGATTACAGTTTGTTTATTTTTAATTTGAAACTTAATATTTATAGTCGAACATTATTTTATTTAATATTCAAAGGAATATTTGATTATGGAATATTTGTTTACAGCCTTAGAGTGTGTGTGTTACTCACAGCCTGTCTCAGTGCAGTGGTTGTTGTCCTCAAGTGTGGAGATGGGAGGAGTACAGGTAACAGTCCTCCAGGGGGCAGCAGAGCTCAGGTCCCTGGTAATCTGCTTTATATAGCACACACAATGTAATATATATATATATATATTAGTGCTGACAAACGATAACAAAATGTAATCTTGAATAATGGCATGATTTGTGTACTATGTTAATCACATATTTTGTATTGGCTCAAACTTGAATGATGAACTGAAAAGCAGTGCATTGTATGGATGCATTCCACACACACACACACACACACACACACACACACACACACACACACACACACACACACACACACACACACACACACACACACACACAGACAGAGGTTTTAAGCTGGGGGGCTGGGGGCTTGTCAAGGTATGAGTGTATGACAGTTCACATCAAAAGCCAGGTGCAGAATAAACTAATACACTAAAGGCCGCTGCATACTCTAATTTTAATGCCGAAATAATGTCGGTTTGGCTCTGTCCACACTACAATGATCTCTGTGGTGCGGGCGGTGGCGGAGAATATTCCATGATTTTTCAAAGGTACAGTAAAATCGCTTATTTTGCTGACAAGGAGACGGAAAACGATGTTTTAACTTTTGGCAGTCAACGTGTTAACATCCCGCCCCCCAATTGCTGTGATTGGTTTAGATAAACCAATATACTGTACACACACACACACACACACACACACACACATATATATATAATATTCCATTTTTTTTTTGTATTTATGATTTTTATTCAGCATAGGGTAATTTTAACAGGTACAGGTGCGGTAATAAGACTCATGCCTCTTTTTTCTTTTCTTACACACAAGGACAAACAGTACAATACAAAACAATGCACACCCAACATAACATTTAACATACAAGGTACAAGGTTGGTGCAGTTCTAAACAGCACACAATTCTCCTCATACCCTCCCTCCCTCATGGGTCCCCAGTCACCGTTCAATTCACCACAAAAAAAAAAAGGATATAAATAAAATAAATAAAAAATAAAAAAAATCCTGAAGAGAGAAAAAAAAAACATTACATTAAATCAGCAAGCTCCACATCAAGTTCTAAAGGGGAAAAATTGAAAAAGAAAAAAAAGACACAAGAATGTTCCCTTCCCCTTTCCCTCTCCCCTCCTCCCCCAACAGAAAACAGAATGGGCAAAGATAGAAAGATATTCCATTTAAACTAAAGCAGACATGTCCAACCCAGGTGCTGAGGACAGATTTTGTTTGTGAGCTCAGTTCATGTTTGGTTTACGAAGAGTGACCACAATAAAAACCCTAAAAGGACATTCCGACTCCTGTGTCTTGACTGGCACCCCATATTGTTGGCTACAGAGCCTGAACTAATTCTTCAATACAGCCTGCGACTGCCTTCGTAAAATGTATTATTATTGGCCCGCCAGTGAAGTTATGTGAAATTCATCCATTAAAGTTTCTGAGTGTTTGGCCTTTAACCTGGGCAGATAGGCCATTACTTAGTAGAATTTGTAAGGATTCCTAACTGCGTGTCCCTTTTCCTGTCACATTTAAAAAATGTGAGACATTTGGCTACGCTGCCAACAAAAGACTATTGATACTGTACAGTAAGGGGTGTGAATCTTTTGCTATCCCGTGTTAGGTTTCTATTCTTGGGGTCAGGAATCGATTTCAAATACATTTTCGACTCAAAACGATTAATAATACATAGCATTTGGTGTTCAATCATTAAGCCTACCTGCTGATCCTTTATGACTGATGTCAATATCAGTTAGCTTGCAATATGCATTGATTCATAACATTAGACGAACATTAATTATATTTGATATTGATATTTTTAACAACAAATTTAAGGAAAGGTCGCCGACATAATTTTCTCTCTACTGGAATTCCATCCGGCAGGTTCGTCGCACTGGGTGGTAGACTCACACCGGAAGTTCGGTGAAATTACATTGGAGTCTATGAGAGCCGGCGGTAAAGCTTATGAACAAACACCATTTCTGAACGATTGAGACGGAAATACTCGGCTCAGGAATATAAAAGAAGACATATCACATATTGTTTTCTGCTATGTTGCTTTTCCATGTGCACAGACTGCACACTGTATACTTTTATAGAGGTATCTAAAGAGCACAAAGTACGTTTCTGAACGTGCCAAAGTATCGCAAGACTGGCCAGCATTTCCAGTTTGGCAACCAAATCTCGCGATACCACCGAGCCAGAAATGATAACTGCCACTTTTTAGATGCCTCAATGAAATTATACAATGTGCTCATCGAAAAACAAAACATTAGAAAACAACCTGTGATATGTCTTCTTTTATATTCCTGAACCGATCGTTCAGAAATAGTGTTTGTTCATAAGCTAGACCAGCCGGCTCCCATTCACTGCCATGCATTTCATTGAACTTCCGGTGTGAGGTTTGCCACCCATGAGCTTCATGGCACATCCATGTTTCATGTAGTTCCAGTCAGACCTTCCCCTCCAGCTGGAAATGCGCACCGGGAGCACACTCACGTATTAGCTTCTATTGGCCAGTGCGCTCAGTGCTATATATCCGAACACACCCCACGTCAAATACCTAGTCAGACTGTACCAAGTGGTCAGGGAAGAGAGACCCTTCTCTCTGACTGGAGTTTCTTTTTAGTTTGTTTGGCATTTTTTTTGTTCTTTATGCATTTGTTTGAAACTGTATTAGGTAATTAGTCATCTGTATTGTGTCTGAAAATATTAATGTTGTTAGATGGTGTTTACATATCTTCTAAAGTTACTATGGGAGTGTCATGATGCCCTTCATAGAGGATATGCGTGTGACATCATCATCAAAACCGGAAGTTATGCAGGAATGCCTACTGAGTGTCAAAAAAATACTTTCTGGCCTTGACAGCCCATGCATCCAAACAGAAAAGTCATATCTGATTGCATTAAACAACATTAAACAATGTTAAACTCATTTTGCATGTTTCTTTGCCACTCGATTTGCCACTCAATGTGCCATTCACTTTAAGCATGCGCATATCCTCTATTGTGGAGGTGCTGGTAGACAAGGTAACAGACACCTTAGAGCAGTCTTAACAAGGTGATCGACATCAGCTGGAGGGGCTAGTCTGACTGGAACTACAGGAAACATGGGCTGTCATCTATTGTAGTCCAGGAAGAACTGACATTCTGTAAGATGTCAGCTGCCAAAATCATGTTCAAAATATCAACATAAAAATACAGAAAAAAACTCAAAACTTCAGCAAAAACCATCCCTTCTAGTGAAAGTACATAAGGAAATCTAAAGAGATCAAACAGGATGAACAAAGAACCAACAAGCATCTGTACGGGACGCTATTAAGTGTATCAGAGAAGATAGCAGTCTGGTCATTGTCATCGACACCGTCAAAAACTTGTACTGTGGGAAACACACAGGTATCAATCAAAAGGACACCCCACACCTCCCTACAGTATGTGGTGGATGTGCAAAAGAAATATGTTTGTGCCAAAAGCACAGACCAGCTGGCCAGATGTATAGAGAATCGAGATGACCGGAGACGCTGATGGAGGGCTCGTTTGAGGACGACTTAGAGAGACTGTGTTAAATATTGAGCATTGTATTGCACCCATTTCAATTGACTGATTATTACATTGCTGCCAGCTGGGTCAATTGCCGTGATAATTTTGACAGCAAATTTTGATTCCGTTTTAGTCATCGTCTTTTAAATAAAATTCCATTTAGTTCAGTCATTCATGTGAAATGTTTTACTTTAGTCTAGTTTTAGTTAAACCTACATGATGATCTACTTGATTTAGTCGATTAAAATGTATGCATGTATAGGCCTTGATGGCGTCGTCATGCCTGGTTTATACTAAAAAATAGCCGATCTACAAGCTCACGCGTATATCGGCTATTTTCGACACCCACGCACAGCCAAACATGAAAGGATTTTGTATTAGTTCTACTGGATCCCTTGTCCACTAGTCCTACCTGACATTTTTGTTTAGTTTAGTTTTCATTTGTTGACAAAACTGTCAGTATTTTCATCATAGCTTAGATTTTATTTAGTTTCCGTGAGTGGAAAAAAGGTAGTCGAACACTGGTCACTCACTGACGCCTCAGCTAAGTAGGTAAGTAGTTTGCTTCGCGCTGAGGAAGAGCTATTAAGCTAGAAATGTAATAAAAATACCTTTGGAGCTGGAGTGTGAGGACTCTGCTTTCCTCCAGTATTTGTCTCTACCCAGAAACAAGCCTTTTTAACTTTGGATGTACAGTATGTGCTTTACTCGCTGTTTGCAAAAGCAAAGGAGATAACATTGAATCCACTACTAACCTCTGTTTCACTGGGATGAGCAGCCACTTTACTGTCACTGTGATCCTCCAGGGAGGCAATATCTTCTCCTCCTGTGAAGGCCTCCCGGCCAGTCTCTCTGGTCTCCACAGCCCCACGATGCATCCCTGCAGCTCCCTCCACCTTCTCAATCAGGAGTTCACTCTCACCCTGGTCCTCAGTATCTGTTGACTGATAAGAGAGACACATTAGACATGAAATGGACCCAGAAAATACAGTACAGTATCACATTGTTGCTGTCTTATCTGGTACCATGTCATACCTGGGATTGCTCTGCTTTTCAATAAAAAAGCATCTTAGTGTGAAGACGTTGTGACACACATGTCTTTGCTCAAATTGGTTTATTTGTTCAATTACAATCCGGTAAGTCAAACTATGCCAGTTATATTATTTTTACACGTGCAGGCTAATATTCTGTTATTTGTCTGAAACATTCTAGTGAGGGTTGCTCACGGGTGCTCCACCAGGAGAAGTTCCTTTGACCTTGTTCCTCCCAGGTTTAAGAGACTTAAGGGTAAACATGCTTCTTATTATGCAGCCACTGTTCAGTGGAATGCTCCGTCAGCAGATCAGAAATATTTCCTGACAACATTTTTAAAATTGGGCCTCTTCCATACTTCCTTCACAGGCCAATTATACTAATTAAGGCTCTGTTCCATTTAGTGTAGCACAGTGGTTCTCAGACGTTTTAATTTCAAGGACCCCCATAACTCGAGTGCACAAATGGACACTTTGATACGATTTTGTTTTAGTTTTAATCTCTGGGACCCCGATGTACAGTAGCCTACAATGTAAGATTCTCAGTATTATTTTTACTCTGAGAGTTTCAGAGTAAACATTGTAACAAGTCGAATGGTCCATTTGGTTCCATTTGTACACTCTCAGTTACATACCAGTAAAGGACCATTTGGAACCCCCTCAAGGAACCATGAGGGACCTTAAGAGACCCACTGGTGTAGCAGAGTGTCTCCAGTGAGCCAACATGCACAATATCAGCACCCTGGCTCTGTTTGACCAGAATGGAACACACTTCATTAGTGTAATTGGTAACACCTGTGAAGGAAGTAAGAAGAGGCCCAATAGGCTCTATGCACAGCAGCCACATTGGAAATAAATTGGGCCTCTTCTTACTTCCTTAACAGGTGTTACCAATGATACTAATTAAGGCTCTGTTCCATTCTGGTCTCAAAGTGTGGTCCAGGGACCCTCATGGTTCCTTGAGGAGGTTCCAAATGGCCCCTTACGGGTGTGCAACTCTGAGAGTGTAGAAATGGAACCAAATGGACCCGTAAGGGTCCATTTGGTTCCATTTGTACTCTCTCAGAGTTATGGGAGTCCTTGAAATTAAAACGTTGGAGAACCCCTGTGCTACACTAAATGGAACAGAGCCTTCATTAGTATCATTGGTAACACCTGTGAAGGCCCAATTTCCTTCCAATATGGCTGCTGTGCATATAGCCTATGTATTTCCAATGTGGCTGCTGTGCATGCGTAGAGCCTATTGGACTAAGATAAATGTCATCCCATGGCTTGACTGGTGACTGCCCCTTGGCTCTTTTTGGCGTGCCTTTGCAGAGTCGCTTGTCTAACGCAGTGGTTCTCAACCTTTTCAGGCTGTGACCCCCAAAGTAATCATATTTGAACTGGGGACCCCCCAAAATAATCATATTTGAACTGGGGATCCCCTCAAGTAATCATATTTGAACTGGGGACCCCCCAAAATAATCATATTTGAACTGGGGACCCCCCCACCCTGACAAATGTTGGAATTGTAGTTGAGGCATTACATTTAGGTTGACTCGGTTCTACAGATTAGCCAATCTACACGCTCACAAGGCCTTGCGATGCTTGTAGATCGGGTATTTTCACAATGTTTGCCTCTTTCTTATATTATTTAACAATTTGGCAAATGTTTGACCAGTTATGTAGTGTGTTAATTACTTTTGATGCAGTGATGGTGTTTTTTTATTTTCTTTCTTTTTTAGGTATTAAAAAAAAGTCTGAAAAGTCCTTAAATTATCACTTCACTGTCATCTGGGGAAATAAATCACATGGGGACACACCTGGGGATCCCGACCCATTGGTTGAGAACCACTGGTCTGCATCGCATTGTGAGCTTGTAGATCTGCTATTTTCAAAAGATTTTTTTATACATTTTGAACTTCTGAAATGGGGACATTCTGCACAATGACTACTTTTACTTTTGGTACTTTAAGTACATTTTCATACCAATACGTTTGTACTTTTACTCAAGTACATTTTGAATTCCGGAGTTTTGCTTGCAACAGAGTATTTCTCTACATTGCAGTATTGATACTTTTACTTAAGTAAAACATAAGTAAAGAACTTTTCAAAAGTGAGTACATTTACCAGACTCAGACTGACTGTACATTGGGGTCCCAGAGATAAGAAAATAATAAAAACATATCAAATGGGGGTTCTTGACATATAAGTGTTGAAAATCACAATCTCTGGTTTGGCACTACAGAGTATATACTAGCTTTACCACTATTTCCAGACCCAATCAGTGATAATTCAAAATATAAAACAGGGCTAAAGTGGCTAATGTATGTTCTATAATATAATAATTATTTGTATCTGCAAAGTATAACTAGTAACTAAAGTTTTCAAATAATTATAGTGGAGTAAAAGTACAATATTTGCCTCCGAGATGTAGTGGCGTAGAACGTTAAAGAATCAAACTCTGTGTGTCTACTGTTACTTTACACCACTGGAGACTGTCCTGATGTCTTGTGGTTTATTACTACAAATAATTAGACGACCAAAAAGAACAATGGCCAATGTCTCCCAGTAACGTTAACACTTCAGTGAATGAACGTGATGCAGCTCACCGGACGTTAAACAGCTAGTTAGCTTCGTTAGCTTAGCATAAGCGCATTTCACTGTTTATACTCTCATAGCCACGCTGTGAAGCTACAGTATCCATGAAAACAAAAGCCAATATAACATCTATATCATGTCCGTTAGTATAGCTCCATTAAAGAACCTCTCACTCCGCAATACAGCTCCGAGATGAGGTTCTATGTCGTTGTCATTCAGAATCGGTGGGAACGTCCGCCAAGGCTCCGCTGTTTACCCTTTTGTATACATCGCATCCCAAAACTAATGGTAGATTCCAAACCGCACGGATGTTTAAGGTTTGGTCCGGGGCATAATATTTTAGGTCCGGAGCGAAACTACCCGTTTAAATCGCTTATTTAGTCAGCCTGTGGCCATGTTTCCCATTGTAGCCAAACCGTGAGCAGTACTGGCAGCGGGCGTAGGGGGGGTTTCTGGGGTGAATGAGAAACATGGCCACAGGCTGACTAAATAAGTGATTTAAACGGGTAGTTTCGCTCCAGACCTAAAATATTATGCGCCGGACCAAACCTTAAACATCCGTGCGGTTTGGAATCTACCATTAGTTTTGGGATACGATGTATACAAAAGGGTAAACAGCGGAGCCTTGGCGGACGTTCCACAGATTCTGGATGACAACGACATGGAACCTCATCTCGGAGCTGTATATACAGGAGTGAGAGGTTCTTAATGGAGCTAGTCTGTTAGCCAGTTCTCACCACAATACAGCAAACACACAACACGTCTGTCATAGAATAATAGACTATATTATGTACAAGTAATGAATCAATAATACAAATATGACAATACATTCCCACACTTATCCCAATAAAGCCTGGTACACAATACTGTACCTGAGAGGAGGAAATAAAGTGAATCAATGCAGTTTGCCAGACAGTAGACACAGAGCTGCTGCCTGTGCAGGGACTGGAGACCAGGGTTGCCAGATCTGCTTATTATAATTTCCCCGCAAGATTTTATTTGAAAATAGCCCATCTACAAGCTCACTAGGTCTGCTATTTTCAAACAGCTGATGTACATATTAAAGTACTCATGTGGCCCATATTCGCTTCTTTTGGCCTGGTTTTCCTAGACCTGGTTGCTTGTTTCTCTCACAGAATCTGGCAACACTGCTGGAGACATCAAAGCTGTGTTCCATGAGCAGAAATAACTTATCAGAAATAAGACTTCCGGTCGATCTCTTCAGAATAAGAGTACACTCTAGAGTAAAAAGAGGCCATTGAGAAACGATTCATTTGCACATTAAAACTATACATTAAGCATTTAAACGAAGCTAGACAACACAGATTATGTTTATTTGTAATAAAAACCGTTTTTAACCGTTTTAATAACACTACAAATGTATCTAAATGGACAAATGCTGTTCACTGGAGTGCATAGCCTATACAAATTGGACGCTGGACCTATGCGTTGCACACGAGACAGCTAACAGTCAGTCAACACCACTAGCCTCGATCTCCAGGCTTTTATTGTTTAGTTTTAGTCAACACACCATGTTGTTTTCACTACTGCATTGTGGGTATGTTCTTCTTCTGGCGACCACTTTGTCTAGACGCCAGTTGGTGTATTGCTGCCCCCTACTGTTGGTCTCGGGTACTGTCCACATATACAGTAACATATGTGACCTTCCTGACCTGTTGAGAACATCCATCTAGGAGTAAAGCAGTTCATCCAACTAAGCAAATTAAATGATTATAGAAAAATAAGTGTTAATCATTAATTTAATAAATTAACCAATTAATAATCAGTTAATAATCAGGTCATTCATGTAGGCAAAATCTTACCACAAATGTAAAATCCAAAAATATTGAAAATAGCAGATCTACAAGCTCACGACACGTCACATGTTTTCACAAGTCTTACACGACACTGTTGTGCAACATAATATGATGTAGGGCTGATGTCCTCAATCAATTTGTTGAAAAAAATAAACATAAAGAAAATAACTATTACAATTATTTGATTAATCAGAAAAGTAATCTATAGATGAATTGCTTAGAAAGTCATGGATAGTTGCAGCACTACATCCATCACAGCTTTCATCAGTGCATATTGATGCTGCACAGGTCTGATCACGTCTCATAGAAATGCAAGATACAACATACACTAATATATAGCATGTTACAGGATGAAACATATACCTTGTATTAAACACGTTATTACCCATATCATTTTCAAACTATGTAACTATATCAATATGTCTATGAAAAATTCAGACTGTATGGTATATTCAGACTGTGACACAGTAAGATTATCACAATTATTTCAAAGCAATGAGTTTGGCTATTGTACCAGGATGTTCTGGGAAACAGCATACAGTTCAGTAAGATATATTGATTGTAATTTATGAATTGGACTGGGTCAGGCTGACCTAAAATGGTGTAACTAATCATGAGATTTCGTTTTATTGTGTGCCAAGATCTAGGGCCACAAGAAGGTATAAAAACACACCCACAATCCTATTTCATCAGTCCTGTCTGCAGGTATGGCTCTGTTATATTAATAAATGTTATATCCTCAGTCACTGGGTGTTTCGGGTCTTGCAACAAGCACCCTCCTCCAGAAGTCCCAACCAAGGCTGATGAGACACCGGCCTTGTCCAAGTGGCATGCTACTGCCCCCACTGTCTCTTGGGGGCTTAGGGTAGCAGGTGAGCTGTTGGCGACACTAGGAGGCTCTGGGCACTGTGGGTTGCCTCCGGGCCTGACCAGAAGTGCGTCTGACCAGAAGTGACTTCTGTGCGTTGTGTCGTCGTTGCCGCTTTCAAACATCTCATTCTGCCTTGATGGATTTTTAAACCCTCTTGAATGTTGCAGGTTGTACCTCAGTATGTAGCTTGCTTTGGGTTCTTCCCCTCAGAAGAAGTGGTAGGGCTGCCAACACTCTCCATCCCGGGTTGCCGTCTCTCCGGCCGCCCTCTGTCTCTCCAGATGTCAACACACTCTTCGTGCTCGCCACCCACTGGTCACTAGTACTCCCAGAGTATTTCAGTTAACAAAACATCTACTGATGCACAAACTTGGACACATCATCAGTGTTGTTTCCTGGAGTCACTGGTCAACAGTATACTTCTAGAATTGCATGCAGTTGCTTCCTGTTTAGTCTTTTTTTTTCTTATGTGTTCCTTTCTTCTATATTCTTTCTCTATTTGAATTCTTCCTGTAACCGTAGATGTTGAGAGCTTGTACAAAGAATGATCTCACCCACTCTTTTACATCTGTAATCATGTGACACTAAAGTTGATTCTGAATTGTGCCTGCAGACTAAATTCTTCCACACATCCCAAATATACTGCTCAAAGAAATGTAGGGAACACTTTGATCCCTTAATTATTTTGAGTTTTCATTAACTGTGTATATACTGCTAACAAAAACTGCTCAAAAGAATTAAGGGAGAAATGTGTTCCCTTAATTATTTTGAGCACTGTAGTAATGTTAAGAGATCATAGCTTGTATTTCACTTTCTTGATAATAATCCATTAGGCTTATAGCTTAGTAATAAAACATCTTGCACATCTGTGTGTGCTAAAGGGCTTTGCACAGGCTTTAATTTGCTGTCACATCACACAACATGTAATACCACTTAATAGTGATCATAGTCATTACATTAGGTGTAATTATTAGTCATAAATCATAATAAAATACATCCCTCAGTTTACCAGCATATAATTAAAATAATTGAAATGGTTTGATTGATTGAAATACTTAACAGACCTTAACGTCCACTCAATAGTATATCATGTACAGTATACATCTGCTGCTATGCTCACACACCTTTATATCTTACCCCAGGTACTATGTGTAAATATGTAGATCATTTGTTTGTCTTTGATTGATCTCTCTCCCCCTGCCGCCCTGTAGTGTAAACCTGTTATGTGACAATAAAGCTGATTCTGATTCAGATTCACGTCACAATTTAATAATGTAATACAACTTAATAATGATCATAGCTATTTAATTAATTGTAACAATTACTGTCATAATTCATAAAACATACATGTAGAAAGGTAATTGAAATGGTGTCCCATTCATTGCACATGCATACAGCACAATGACATCAAATCATGATATAAAAACTCAAATTCCGGAAAAACAGTCCTAGATTATATGATCAATATGATTTACATGGTCATTTATATTATAAATAAATAACAACACAATCATTTGGAATAACTTTAAGTAAAAGAAGAAAGAAAAAAAGTTACCGTTAACACTACACTTTTGTAGATTGTAGTAATGTTTTAAAATAAGAAAAACAAAAGAGATGGAGAATGACTCCACAAGATGAGTCCTAATGGAAACTTCTACTGACAGGAGCATTATGAATCTCCATGATAGTTTTGCTTGTCTATCCAACTCCCTGACAACATACAGCTGTTTAATTTGATCCTCCCAGTGAGCTGATTTATAGTGGAACGGTGTTTTTCACTCCCTTGGTGTGAATGCACTGATATCTTTTCAGAGCACTGAAACTCTTCTCACACTGTTAACACTGTGACAAGAGTGTGTCACAGTGGACACTGGTGTGTCTTCAGTTGGCGTGATTCACGGAAACTCTTGTCACAATGTTTACAGTGGAAAGGTTTTTCTCCAGTGTGGATACGCTGGTGTGTCTTCATATAACTTGACAAACTGAAACTCTTGTCACAATGTTTACAGTGGAAAGGTTTTTCTCCTGTGTGGATAAGCTGGTGTGTCTTCAGGTTCTCTGACCGACTGAAACTCTTGTCGCAAAGTTTACAGTGGAAAGGTTTTTCTGCAGTGTGGATACGCTGGTGTTTCTTTATATCAGATGAATTAATGAAACTCTTGTCACAATGTTTACAGTGGAAAGGTTTTTCTCCTGTGTGGATACGCTGGTGTGTCTTCAGGTTCTCTGACCGACTGAAACCTTTGTCACAATGTTTACAATGGAAAGGTTTTTCTCCAGTGTGGACACGCTGGTGTGTCTTCAGATGACTTGACTGAAAGAAACTCTTGTCACAAAGTTTACATTGGAAAGGTCTTTCTCCAGTGTGGATACGCTGGTGTTTCTTTAGGCCAGCTGACAGACGGAAACTCTTGTCACAATGTTTACAGTGGAAAGGTTTTTCTCCTGTGTGGATACGCTGGTGTGTCTTCAGTGAACCTGACCGAGTGAAACTCTTGTCACAATGTTCACAGTGGAAAGGTCTTTCTCCATTGTGAATACGCTGGTGTGTCTTCAGAGAACCTGACCGACTGAAACTCTTGTTACAATGTTTACAGTGGAAAGGTTTTTCCCCAGTGTGGACATGCTGGTGTATCTTCAGGTTAAATGACAGATTGAAACGCTTGTCACAATGTTTACAGTGGAAAGGTTTTTCTTTAGTGTGGATACACTGGTGTCTCTTCAGGTGACATGACCAACTGAAACTCCTGTTACACCGTTTACAGAGGAAAGGTTTTTCTCCAGTGAGGACACCTCCACTTGTCTCCCCCCAATCATCACTGTCTTCAGTGACTTCAGTGTCAGATTCAACTTCAACTTCAACTTCAGAGCAGTGTGAAGAGATGTGTTCATCATCAACTTCACTTTTCACTTCTAGTAATGTCAATATTGATCCATCAGGCTCCTCTGGTCTTTGAAGTATCTCTTCCTGTTCCTCTTTAATGTGTGGAGGCTCTGGTTCCTCCTGGAGCAGACTGGGGCTCCTCTTCAGTTCAGGAGAAACCTCCTCTTTACACACAACCATGTGCAGGATGGCTAGGAGCAGGAAAATAACATGATAGTGAACACCGGATTCCTAAAATGTATATCTATTGTTCTATCTTCCATGTACATAGCTATTACCTACTAAGACTGACAAAACTAAATAAGTACAGGTTGTTAGAGATGGTTCTGGAAACTCTAAAGCAGGCTCGAAAGTGTTAGCAAGACTATAGAAAAATATGTATTTTAAAAAGTAACCTGAATCTATATATTTAGTTATATTACCCAACAAATTAATTACGGTGATAGAACAAATATTTAATTTGAATTATTAAAACGTGTTTTTTGTGTTATCCTTTTAGCCTAAATGTTTTACTGTACCTCCATGCTGTTTACCTTGTTTGACTGATAAAGTATTAAATCAATCAATCAATCAATATGTGATCTCTGATTTGGGAGTAAGTGAGGCTGTAGGCCAAGCTATATACACTATATATATATATTGGGTATCAATATAATATAAGGGGAAAGATTTTTTTCCCAAAACTTGTACAGTAAACTGTGGAGTGTCTCTAGGCAACCGCCTGTCAGGTAAGGACCTCAACAGGGAGAGTCAGTGGGGCAGCGACCCCAGCTGGGCTGCGTCATCGAGGGACGCTACCTGCCAATCCACCTATGGAATCAACCTGATTGTAGCGCACCTGCGTTGCCCAGCTGGGGAGCGCACCAGCACAACAAAAGCACCGTCTCTGCCTGAGTGTGGCCTGACTCTCCAAGTTGACCAGACAGGTGCACAGGCGGTAAGCAAACCTCCCCACTTATTCTCCTCCTCATTATTTGGTGTGATAACTTGGAGTCTAATTATAGTATTTCTGTTCTAGGCAACAAAGGACCCGTCACTGACTTATGGAAATGTTCATGGACTGGAACCCCACGCAGTGGGCGTGAAGGAGAAACGCATGGACAATTATGACGCAGAGCCACAATGGGGAAGAAGTTGTGTTTGTTTATTTAAAATGTCTTCACCTCCATGGCAGCAGGGGTTTCCCCCCTTCCACTGTGGTAAATGGTAAATGGTAAATGGTGCATTTATATAGCGCTTCTATCCGAAGCGCTTTTACATTGATTGTGCCATTAACCCATTCACACACACATTCATACACCGATGGCGGAGGAAACCATGCAAGGCACCAACCTGCTCATCGGGAGCAATTAGGGGTTCAGTGTCTTGCTCAAGGACACTTCGACACTAACTCTAGGGGAGCGCCCCAGCCCGGGATCGAACTGGGAACCTTGCGGTTTTCCAGTTCACACTACCCAGCCACTCTACCCCTGAGCCACTGCCGCCCCTCACTGTGCCATTTATTGAAATAAAATATAAATTACTGTCCCTATCGGTACATGACTCGAACGGCTCTGAGTCGGCTCTAGTGGACGTAGAGCCACTAGAGACAGTGCGTCGTTGTAACAGTTTTTTTTCCTAACTACTTCCTAACTTAATATTAGGGGCTGTAGTCTGTTCTCACCAAGTGGGCCGAGTGGTCCGCTTTGCGGGGGGGGGGGGGTTGGGGGGGGGGCAACAAAAACTATGCCTGCACATTAGAACAGTGGTTCTAAAATTGAGGTAAGGGGACCCCCAGGGGTCCTTGAGGGGGTTCCAGGGGAGCCCCAGCAAAATGTACAGCATCAAAATCAGTGCAACCAGTTTAAACCTATAATACGTAGGTGATCTGAAAAAAGCAGATCCACAAGGTATTGAATAATGATGCATCCCTACATAATTTGAAGAAATTAAAATAAACCCTTTGTCAATTATAGGTGAGTTTGGAGCTAAACTGTTAATTTGCAGCCCATGAACAAGACAGGGAAACTATTTTCAATGCCATGCATTACCTGGATGGTCATTCTAGGCCTGACACACTACATACAGCATGACAAATGTTTAGTTGGTAAGGATTCAATGTCTGGTGCATGAAGACATGGAGCTCTAACTTCACTTGACAATCACATTAACATTACTGTGGACAGAGTAAAGATCCTACTGGTTTACAAAGTTTACACCTTGTTGCTTATTATGGAGATTAACCACAGATGCTATAAAACACTGATGTAATAGGGTTACAATGATAACAGTGACGTCAACAACAACAACATGCTACAAAACAATGTATATCAATGTGTTGCTGCTGCTGCTAAGGAGCTATATTAGATAAAGACTCGTTTATTGTACATATTTCTTGTTTTTCATTCATAGTCATACCAGTAACCTGTAAGGTGATTGCATGACGTTCTGCATAGTAGTATATATCTGTATGTTTTCAGACAGATATTTATAAGCCATTGTGCTTTTATGAGCGATCCATTTTAGAGGACCTTGCTGTGTTTTAATCCCGTTTGTGGCCGAACGCCATCTTTTCTCCTCGTGTACTTTTTATTTACATTGAGTGTAATTCCGACTTTCACCGGATGCGCCCCCTCACTAACGCCCATTGATAACTTCCGACAGAATCGTCCACAAAGGGTATTATTACAACACTTCTTTGTTAAAGAATATGGACTAATACATTGCACAAACACGCCGGACACCAAGTTAACATTTGGGGCAAGCGGGTAATCACCTCATATTTTGCATTTCTACGTGTTTGGAGAAATACAGGCTTTACTGTTCACATTCCAGGACAATCGGGGGGGGGTGATCGCTAAGACTCAGAGATAAAATAAAATAAGTCAAAATCGATCAAATACATCTACGAGAGTCTTTCTCTAGGGTACTACGAAGCTGTTGTTTGTGTTTATGATCGCTTTATAACAACCTAACAGCTAAGACTAATTAGATTTATATTCCAACTTAAATGATGTTAATAAAGACAAAGATTAAACAAGACACGATCCGTTCATCTTAAATGTTATAAATAGATGAAACCCAACATGAATGAGTTGATCTTTACCTGCTGTGTTTCAGTGGTTGAGCTGCTAACAAACGTCCTCCTGCTGCTTAACGACGACACTGTTTAGAAACGGCACGTTTTACTTTTCTTTGTATTTTACTTTTATATGAATCTATTGTATTTTAAAGTGTCAACAACAGTCAGTCAACACACCATGTTGTTTTCACTACTGCATTGTGGGTATGTTCTTCTTCTGACGACCACGTTGTCTAGACGCCAGTTGGAGAATTTATGCCCCCTACTGTTGGTCTCGGGTACTTAATAGTAACAGTACTACAATATGCAGTGGTGGAAAGTAACTAAGTTCATTCAAATATTGTACTTTTACTCAACTACAATTATTTGAAAACTTAAGTTACAAGCTTTTTTTTAATTATTATTATTACAAAACATAAATTAACCACTTCAACCCTCTACATTCCGGCCATTTAAAAATAGCCGATCTAAAAGCTCACACTTAATTGTAGATCTGCCATTTTCAAAAGATTTGTATACATGTTATACATTTGAAAACTTGTGAAACAGGACATACTGCATAATGACTACTTTCTACTTTAAGTATATTTTGATACCAAAACTTTTGTACTTTTACTTTTACTCAAGTAAAAATTGAATTCCGGACTTTAACTTGTAACAGAGTATTGCTACATTGTAGTATTGATACTTTTACACGACTGACAATATGTGACCTTCCAGACCTGTAGAGAAGAGAACATCCACCTGCAGCAGTTAATCCAACAACATTATGGAATCAATTATTTATATTTTTTATTGATAATCAATCATTTAGTAAATAAATCAAATAATTGATCACTATGTTGGACATGTCATTATAAGCAAAAATCTTACAAATAATAATGAAAATATACGTACAAGCTCACAACTAATCAAGATGTGATGCATTTTGAGCTTGTAGATCAGCTATTTTCACTAGTCTTGCACAACAAGTTAATCAATTCGTTGATATATATTATTGGATTCATCTGAAAAGTAATCTATAGAATAATCACTTACAAAATCATGGATAGTTTCAGCACTGCATCTATCACAGCTTTGAGGTTCCATCACTGCACATTGATGCTGCACAGGTCTGATCCTCATGTCTCACAGAAATGCAGTTTAAAACACATAAGAATATGTACATGTAACATGTTTAATACATAAACCATGTATTAAACATGTGTTAACCATATCTTTTTCAAACTATGTGAAAATATCAATATTTCTATGATAGGCTATATTCATGATGAATTCAGACTGTGACAAAGAAACTATTTTTTGTAGTAGAAATATTTTATGAAGTCATGGAGAAGAGAATAATGGAATACAGCTCAGAGTTTGGCTATTATACCAGAATGTTCTGGGAAACAGGAAACAGTTCAGTAAGATAGATTGATTGTAATGGATGAATTGGACTGGGTCAGGCCGACCTAAAATGGTGTAACTAATCATGAGATTTCATTTTATTGTGTGCCAAGATCTAGGGCCACAAGAACGTATAAAAACACACCCACAATCCTATTTCATCAGTCCTGTCTGCAGGTATGGCTCTGTTATATTAACAAATGTTATATAGGTTCACAAAACATCTACTGATACACCAGCCTTGTCCAAGTGGCATGCTACTGCCCCCACTGTCTCTTGGGGGCTTAGGGTAGCAGGTGAGCTGTTGGCAGCAGGTGTTGGCGACACTAGGAGGCTCTGGGCACTGTGGGTTGCCTCCGGGCCTGACCAGAAGTGCGTCTGACCAGAAGTGACTTCTGTGCGTTGTGTCGTCGTTGCCGCTTTCAAACATCTCATTCTGCCGTGATGGATTTTTAAACCCTCTTGAATGTTGCAGGTTTTACCTCAGTATGTAGCTTGCTTTGGGTTCTTCCCCTCAGAAGAAGTGGTTAGGGCTGCCAACACTCTCCATCCCGGGTTGCCGTCTCTCCGGCCGTCCTCTGTCTCTCCAGATGTCAACACACTCGTGGTCGCCTCCCACTGGTCACTAGTACTCCCATTTCAGTTAACAAAGCATCTACTGATGCACAAACTTGGACACATCATCAGTGTTGTTTCCTGGAGTCACTGGTCAACAGTATACTTCTAGAATTGCATAGAGTTGCTTCCTGTTTAGTCTTTTTTTTCTTCTTATGTGTTCTTTCTTCTATATTATTTCTCTATTTTAACTCTTCCTGTAACGTACTGTAGATGTTGAGCGCTTGTACAAAGAATGATCTCACCCACTCTTTTACATCTGTAATCATGTGACACTAAAGTTGATTCTGAATTGTGCCTGCAGACTAAATTCTTCCACACATCCCAAATATACTGCTCAAAGAAATGTAGGGAACACTTTGATCCCTTAATTATTTTGAGTTTTCATGAACTGTGTATATACTGCTAACAAAAACTGCTCAAAAGAATAAAGGGATAAATGTGTTCCCTTAATTATTTTGAGCACTGTAGTAATGTTAAGAGATCATAGCTTCTATTTCACTTTCTTGATAATAATCCATTAGGCTTATAGCATAGTAATAAAACATCTTGCACATCTGTGTGTGCTATAGGGCTTTGCACAGGCTTTAATTGGCTGTCACATCACACAACATGTAATACCACTTAATAGTGATCATAGTCATTACATTAGGTGTAATTATTATTCATAAATCATAGTAAAATACATCCCTCAGTTTACCAGCATATAATTAAAATCATTGAAATGGTTTGATTGATTGAAATACTTAACAGACCTTAACGTCCACTCCATAGTATGTCATGTACAGTATACATCTGCTGCTATGCTCACACACCTTTATATCTTACCCCAGGTACTATGTGTAAATATGTAGATCATTTGTTTGTCTTTGATTGATCTCTCTCCCCCTGCCGCCCCCCTTCTTCTTCCTTTCATTTTTTCTATGGAAATAAAAACGACAGAACTTGGACAAAAACAAATTTCACCCACTTATTTTTTATTTCTGTAGTGTAAACCTGTGATAATAAAGCTGATTCTGATTCAGATTCAGATTCACAATTTAATAATGTAATACAACTTAATAATGATCATAGCTATTTCATTAATTGTAACAATTACTGTCATAATTCATAAAACATACATGTAGAAAGGTAATTGAAATGGTGCCCCATTCATTGCACATGCATACAGCACAATGACATCAAATCATGATATAAAAACTCAAATTCCGGAAAAACAGTCCCAGATTATATGATCAATATGGTTTACATGGTCATTTACATTATAAATAAATAACAACACAATCATTTGGAATAACTTTAAGTAAAAGAAGAAAGAAAAAAGTTACCGTTAACACTAAACTTTTGTAGATTGTAGTAATGTTTTAAAATAAGAAAAACAAAAGAGATGGAGAATGACTCCACAAGATGAGTCCTAATGGAAACTTCTACTGACAGGAGCATTATAAATCTCCATGATAGTTTTGCTTGTCTATCCAACTCCCTGACAACATACAGCTGTTTAATTTGATCCTCCCAGTAAGCTGATTTATAGTGGAACGTTTTTTTTTCACTCCCTTGGTGTGAATGCACTGATATCTTTCCAGAGCACTTACCTGACTGAAACTCTTCTCACACTGTTAACACTGTGACAAGAGGTTTCTCCAGCGTGGACACACCGGTGTGTCTTCAGTTGGCGTGATTCACGGAAACTTTTGTCACAATGTTTACAGTGGAAAGGTTTTTCTCCAGTGTGGATACGCTGGTGTGTCTTCAGATAACATGACCGACGGAAACTCTTGTCACAATGTTTACAGTGGAAAGGTTTTTCTCCTGTGTGAACACGCAGGTGTTTCTTTAGATCAGATGAATTAATGAAACTCTTCTCACAATGTTTACAGTGGAAAGGTTTTTCTCCAGTGTGGATACGCTGGTGTATCTTTAAGTCACCCGACCGACTGAAACTCTTGTCACAATGTTTACAATGGAAAGGTTTTTCTCCAGTGTGGACACGCTGGTGTGTCTTCAGATGACTTGACTGAAAGAAACTCTTGTCACAAAGTTTACATTGGAAAGGTCTTTCTCCAGTGTGGATACGCTGGTGTGTCTTCAGCTGACTTAACTGAAAGTAACTCTTGTCACAAAGTTTACATTGGAAAGGTCTTTCTCCAGTGTGGATACGCTGGTGTTTCTTTAGGCCAGCTGACAGACGGAAACTCTTGTCACAATGTTTACAGTAGAAAGGTTTTTCTCCAGTGTGGATAGGCTGGTGTGCCTTCAGCTGACTTGACTGAGAGAAACTCTTGTCACAATGTTTACAGTGGAAAGGTCTTTCTCCAGTGTGGATACGCTGGTGTTTCTTTAGGCCAGCTGACAGACGGAAACTCTTGTCACAATGTTTACAGTAGAAAGGTTTTTCTCCAGTGTGGATACGCTGGTGTGTCTTCAGATGACTTGACTGAAAGAAACTCTTGTCACAAAGTTTACATTGGAAAGGTTTTTCTCCTGTGTGGATACGCTGGTGTCTCTTCAGGTGACATGACCAACTGAAAGTCCTGTTACACAGTTTACAGAGGAAAGGTTTTTCTCCAGTGAGGACACCTCCACTTGTCTCCCCCCAATCATCACTGTCTTCAGTGACTTCAGTGTCAGATTCAACTTCAACTTCAACTTCAGAGCAGTGTGAAGAGATGTGTTCATCATCAACTTCACTTTTCACTTCTAGTAATGTCAATATTGATCCATCAGGCTCCTCTGGTCTTTGAAGTATCTCCTCCTGTTCCTCTTTAATGTGTGGAGGCTCTGGTTCCTCCTGGAGCAGACTGGGGCTCCTCTTCAGTTCAGGAGAAACCTTTTCTTTACACACAACCATGTGCAGGATGGCTAGGAGCAGGAAAATAACATGATAGTGAACACCAGATTCCTAAAATGTATATCTATTGGTCATCTTCCATGTACATAGCTATTACCTACTAAGGTATATATACGTACAAGCTCACAACTAATCAAGATGTGATGCATTTTGAGCTTGTAGATCAGCTATTTTCACTAGTCTTGCACAACAAGTTAATCAATTCGTTGATATATATTATTGGATTCATCTGAAAAGTAATCTATAGAATAATCACTTACAAAATCATGGATAGTTTCAGCACTGCATCTATCACAGCTTTGAGGTTCCATCACTGCACATTGATGCTGCACAGGTCTGATCCTCATGTCTCACAGAAATGCAGTTTAAAACACATAAGAATATGTACATGTAACATGTTTAATACATAAACCATGTATTAAACATGTGTTAACCATATCTTTTTCAAACTATGTGAAAATATCAATATTTCTATGATAGGCTATATTCATGATGAATTCAGACTGTGACAAAGAAACTATTTTTTGTAGTAGAAATATTTTATGAAGTCATGGAGAAGAGAATAATGGAATACAGCTCAGAGTTTGGCTATTATACCAGAATGTTCTGGGAAACAGGAAACAGTTCAGTAAGATAGATTGATTGTAATGGATGAATTGGACTGGGTCAGGCCGACCTAAAATGGTGTAACTAATCATGAGATTTCATTTTATTGTGTGCCAAGATCTAGGGCCACAAGAACGTATAAAAACACACCCACAATCCTATTTCATCAGTCCTGTCTGCAGGTATGGCTCTGTTATATTAACAAATGTTATATAGGTTCACAAAACATCTACTGATACACCAGCCTTGTCCAAGTGGCATGCTACTGCCCCCACTGTCTCTTGGGGGCTTAGGGTAGCAGGTGAGCTGTTGGCAGCAGGTGTTGGCGACACTAGGAGGCTCTGGGCACTGTGGGTTGCCTCCGGGCCTGACCAGAAGTGCGTCTGACCAGAAGTGACTTCTGTGCGTTGTGTCGTCGTTGCCGCTTTCAAACATCTCATTCTGCCGTGATGGATTTTTAAACCCTCTTGAATGTTGCAGGTTTTACCTCAGTATGTAGCTTGCTTTGGGTTCTTCCCCTCAGAAGAAGTGGTTAGGGCTGCCAACACTCTCCATCCCGGGTTGCCGTCTCTCCGGCCGTCCTCTGTCTCTCCAGATGTCAACACACTCGTGGTCGCCTCCCACTGGTCACTAGTACTCCCATTTCAGTTAACAAAGCATCTACTGATGCACAAACTTGGACACATCATCAGTGTTGTTTCCTGGAGTCACTGGTCAACAGTATACTTCTAGAATTGCATAGAGTTGCTTCCTGTTTAGTCTTTTTTTTCTTCTTATGTGTTCTTTCTTCTATATTATTTCTCTATTTTAACTCTTCCTGTAACGTACTGTAGATGTTGAGCGCTTGTACAAAGAATGATCTCACCCACTCTTTTACATCTGTAATCATGTGACACTAAAGTTGATTCTGAATTGTGCCTGCAGACTAAATTCTTCCACACATCCCAAATATACTGCTCAAAGAAATGTAGGGAACACTTTGATCCCTTAATTATTTTGAGTTTTCATGAACTGTGTATATACTGCTAACAAAAACTGCTCAAAAGAATAAAGGGATAAATGTGTTCCCTTAATTATTTTGAGCACTGTAGTAATGTTAAGAGATCATAGCTTCTATTTCACTTTCTTGATAATAATCCATTAGGCTTATAGCATAGTAATAAAACATCTTGCACATCTGTGTGTGCTATAGGGCTTTGCACAGGCTTTAATTGGCTGTCACATCACACAACATGTAATACCACTTAATAGTGATCATAGTCATTACATTAGGTGTAATTATTATTCATAAATCATAGTAAAATACATCCCTCAGTTTACCAGCATATAATTAAAATCATTGAAATGGTTTGATTGATTGAAATACTTAACAGACCTTAACGTCCACTCCATAGTATGTCATGTACAGTATACATCTGCTGCTATGCTCACACACCTTTATATCTTACCCCAGGTACTATGTGTAAATATGTAGATCATTTGTTTGTCTTTGATTGATCTCTCTCCCCCTGCCGCCCCCCTTCTTCTTCCTTTCATTTTTTCTATGGAAATAAAAACGACAGAACTTGGACAAAAACAAATTTCACCCACTTATTTTTTATTTCTGTAGTGTAAACCTGTGATAATAAAGCTGATTCTGATTCAGATTCAGATTCACAATTTAATAATGTAATACAACTTAATAATGATCATAGCTATTTCATTAATTGTAACAATTACTGTCATAATTCATAAAACATACATGTAGAAAGGTAATTGAAATGGTGCCCCATTCATTGCACATGCATACAGCACAATGACATCAAATCATGATATAAAAACTCAAATTCCGGAAAAACAGTCCCAGATTATATGATCAATATGGTTTACATGGTCATTTACATTATAAATAAATAACAACACAATCATTTGGAATAACTTTAAGTAAAAGAAGAAAGAAAAAAGTTACCGTTAACACTAAACTTTTGTAGATTGTAGTAATGTTTTAAAATAAGAAAAACAAAAGAGATGGAGAATGACTCCACAAGATGAGTCCTAATGGAAACTTCTACTGACAGGAGCATTATAAATCTCCATGATAGTTTTGCTTGTCTATCCAACTCCCTGACAACATACAGCTGTTTAATTTGATCCTCCCAGTAAGCTGATTTATAGTGGAACGTTTTTTTTTCACTCCCTTGGTGTGAATGCACTGATATCTTTCCAGAGCACTTACCTGACTGAAACTCTTCTCACACTGTTAACACTGTGACAAGAGGTTTCTCCAGCGTGGACACACCGGTGTGTCTTCAGTTGGCGTGATTCACGGAAACTTTTGTCACAATGTTTACAGTGGAAAGGTTTTTCTCCAGTGTGGATACGCTGGTGTGTCTTCAGATAACATGACCGACGGAAACTCTTGTCACAATGTTTACAGTGGAAAGGTTTTTCTCCTGTGTGAACACGCAGGTGTTTCTTTAGATCAGATGAATTAATGAAACTCTTCTCACAATGTTTACAGTGGAAAGGTTTTTCTCCAGTGTGGATACGCTGGTGTATCTTTAAGTCACCCGACCGACTGAAACTCTTGTCACAATGTTTACAATGGAAAGGTTTTTCTCCAGTGTGGACACGCTGGTGTGTCTTCAGATGACTTGACTGAAAGAAACTCTTGTCACAAAGTTTACATTGGAAAGGTCTTTCTCCAGTGTGGATACGCTGGTGTGTCTTCAGCTGACTTAACTGAAAGTAACTCTTGTCACAAAGTTTACATTGGAAAGGTCTTTCTCCAGTGTGGATACGCTGGTGTTTCTTTAGGCCAGCTGACAGACGGAAACTCTTGTCACAATGTTTACAGTAGAAAGGTTTTTCTCCAGTGTGGATAGGCTGGTGTGCCTTCAGCTGACTTGACTGAGAGAAACTCTTGTCACAATGTTTACAGTGGAAAGGTCTTTCTCCAGTGTGGATACGCTGGTGTTTCTTTAGGCCAGCTGACAGACGGAAACTCTTGTCACAATGTTTACAGTAGAAAGGTTTTTCTCCAGTGTGGATACGCTGGTGTGTCTTCAGATGACTTGACTGAAAGAAACTCTTGTCACAAAGTTTACATTGGAAAGGTTTTTCTCCTGTGTGGATACGCTGGTGTCTCTTCAGGTGACATGACCAACTGAAAGTCCTGTTACACAGTTTACAGAGGAAAGGTTTTTCTCCAGTGAGGACACCTCCACTTGTCTCCCCCCAATCATCACTGTCTTCAGTGACTTCAGTGTCAGATTCAACTTCAACTTCAACTTCAGAGCAGTGTGAAGAGATGTGTTCATCATCAACTTCACTTTTCACTTCTAGTAATGTCAATATTGATCCATCAGGCTCCTCTGGTCTTTGAAGTATCTCCTCCTGTTCCTCTTTAATGTGTGGAGGCTCTGGTTCCTCCTGGAGCAGACTGGGGCTCCTCTTCAGTTCAGGAGAAACCTTTTCTTTACACACAACCATGTGCAGGATGGCTAGGAGCAGGAAAATAACATGATAGTGAACACCAGATTCCTAAAATGTATATCTATTGGTCATCTTCCATGTACATAGCTATTACCTACTAAGACTTACAAAACAGTTACTAAATAAGTACAGGTTGTTACAGGTGGTTCTGATAACTCTAAAGCAGGCTCGAAAGTGTTAGCAAGATTATAGAAAAAAAAATTTTAAAAAGTAACCTGAATCTATATATTTAGTTATATTACCCAACAAATGAATTACGGTGATAGAACAAATATTTAATTTGAATTATTAAAACGTGTTTTTTGTGTTACTCTTTTAGCCTAAATGTTTTACTGTACCTCCATGCTGTTTACCTTGTTTGACTGATAAAGTATTAAATCAATCAATCAATCAATATGTGATCTCTGATTTGGGAGTAAGTGAGGCTTTAGGCCAAGCTATATACACAACTGAATTTGTCTGCATGTACAGTATGTATGTATGTCACCTCCAAAGTAGACCATTCATAGCTCATGTCACGAAGTGCATGACGTTATGAAACAGAAGCACCTCCAAACACAAAAGCTTGACATGTCTGGTAAAAGCTAATGGGTCATAGTTTAAAATGTATGTACACTTATTCTTATGACCAGGCCCTGTACAGTATGTCTAGAAATGAGTCTGTGAATCTGTCTGTGTGTCTGGGGCTAATTTCACAAACCACTGTACCGATCAGCGCCACATTTCTTGTGCATGCTGCCAATAGGTCAAGCAAGTTTTTTTCCACATCTAATAGAATGCGCTCTAAGTCATGGTCATTATATTATTCCGTTTTTTACATATTATTAAAGTACAGACTGTAAGCTTTCAAGTGACGTGCAATTCACTGAAATCTGGAAATAGAAAAAGAAGATATACTTATTTAAATGTTGATATAATTGGACTTCACTAATGCTCATGATAATATGGCAACATTTTTGTCAACTCAGTCTGTGTCTCAGAGGAGGGCTGTGGACAGTTCAGAAACCCGTCTACCAGTGACATCATCGATGGGGAATCCAAGCTAATAGAAACAACAGGCTTTGTATTGCTGGAAAGTTAGCATGCTATAATGGAAGCCATTGTTCTCAAAAAATATTGAAGAAAAACTAAGAAACCTTCCTAATGATGATGTCACTGGTAGATGGATTTCTGAAGTGTCCACAGACCTCCTATGAGACACAGACTGAGAAAAAAATGACAGCATTTTATCAGGAGCATTAGTGAGGATCTATTATATGAAGATGCAACCATATCTTAACATAATACCCAGTGAAACAGGAGTTGGGTGTCTCTGAGCCAATCACAGATGAGTTTTCGAGCTCAATATTTATAACAGTCACACAGCGAACATAATGTGATTTAAAGTATGTGATATATGCTTTGGTCTACGGCCACTCTGTAGAAAGATGTACAATTTGTTGCAGTGTTTCTTTTGTATTGCATTTGTGAAAAAGGACGTGCTTTAGGATATTGTAATGAGAATAAAACATGTTAAAAAGGAATATTGAGTGATATTTAATTATGGCTATGAATATCCAGATATTATCATTGTCATTATATTTTTGCCGAGATTATCGTATAGTGACAATACTTACTGAGGTGTGGGTGGTCTTCAGGTTCCTCCTGTTTAATAGAAATGTCCCTGGCTGAGTCTGGAGAGTTCATCTTCACCTGCAGTCTGGACTCCACACACTGGTCTGAAATGAAGCAATTGAATGACTGAGTGGTGTCAAGAATAACAATAATATTAGCAGATGCTAAAGGGAAAATGGCCTACGCCCTACTCTCCAACATATGAATCTTGGGTGCAAAGTTTATGGTATTCATAAATAAGAAAATTAAAATAAAATAAAAACATTTGGTGTGCTAATAAAAAAGTGGAAATGTGAGTAATTTGTCCTCCATTTAATTGACATTTTTGGATGTGCTAACCTTTTGGAAGTTTTTTAATTCCTTTTTTTGATAATTATACGATTCATATTAGGGAATCATGCTTAACTTAAGACTACACACGGAAATGTGTCAAAAGATGGACTCCTGCGATGCAAATAATGGCCTTAAGTGAATAAGGTGAAAGTAGCCAATCTGTTATTCATGTTCCTGCAACCATGCACAGACAGAGTGATTACTATAGGGCCGTACAGACTTTGATGTGTCATGAGTTGTAGAAATGATTTAATGTAAAACAGAGGAAGCACATGGTGCAAAGAAGTGTAGTTAAAACACTGAGTTGTGACCCAACTACATGTTTACAAGTAGGGATGGGATCACATAATCAGCCTTTATTTGACCTCTGTGAGGGCAGTGATCAAAGTAGGATTGCTCAATTAATCAATGTTCAAAATGGCTTCTTAGAATTATGAAAAAAACACCAATTACTTTATGGACCCGACAAACCTAAAATGCTGTTCTAACATAGTATAGGTGAGATGTCAGCTATAGTCCATATTAAATATGAAATCTAGTCTAGCTGTATTAGCCTACAATAAGACACAATAAGAGACATTCACTTCGATGAATAAGGAATACATGATCACACATGCCACGGTGCACTTTGATTCCACAGAGGTTTGATGTGCTTTGTGCGTGCGCTCTCTGCTCTCACTTTAACTGACGGAGGAACAACTTTGTTCCCATAGCCTATATTGAGCTGCAGTAATCTGATCCCTGGTCAGTCAGTCTATCATAGCAGCACTTGATTCTTGCAGCCCGAGCCCCACGGGCATCTGCTTCTTTCACACCCACAGGCAGAATACAAAGAACGACGATTTGTTGTGTATTAGCTTGTCTGGCACCTAGTTGATCGAGTTGAGAGAGCAACGTAGCACATGTAGCCAGTAACAGAACGGTAATTGCGGCGAGAGGCAACGATGCAGTCAATGCACAACAACGATTGCGCAACACAATGGGAACAGTGGGGTGCTAGACCAGCGCTGGTGGGGAAAACAAATAAAAATAAATAGACCAGCGGTCGGCGAGATCAACAAGTCGATTGCTAAATAGCGGGGGGACGTTCAGGCCCTTCTGACCCCCTTCCGGTGCTTATGGTGTGTGCACCGCAAGACAACACAACCAATTTGTTTAATCATCGGGATATTGTCATGATTATTGCATAGTAAGAAATGTATATTGCGACAGCTCTACAATAAAAAAGAAACAATGAAAGAAAGAGAGAGAACATTAAACGTACTGAGGTGTGGTTGTTCTTCAGGTTCCTGTTTAATAGAAATGTCCCTGACTGAGTCTGGAGAGTTCATCTTCACCTGCAGTCTGGACTCCACACACTGGTCTGAAATGAAGGAATTGAATAAGGACTTTAGGGTTCCATGGTTCTACTTCCCCTAAAACATGATCATTGGGTATCAATATAATATAAGGGGGAAGAATGTTTTTCCAAAACTTGTACAGTAAACTGTGGAGTGTCGCTAGGCAACCGCCTGTCAGGTAAGCACCTCAACAGGGAGAGTCAGTGGGGCATCGACCGCAGCTGGGCTGCGTCATCGAGGGACGCTACCTGCCAATCCACCTATGGAATCAACCTGATTGTAGCGCACCTGCGTTGCCCAGCTGGGGAGCGCACCAGCACAACAAAAGCACCGTCTCTGTCTCAGTGTGGCCTGACTCTCCACGTTGACCAGACAGGTGCACAGGCGGTAAGCAAACCTCCCCACTTATTCTCCTCCTCATTATTTGGTGTGATAACTTGGAGTCTAATTATAGTATTTCTGTTCTAGGCAACATAGGACCCGACACTGACTTATGGAAATGTTCATGGACTGGAGCCCCACGCAGTGGGCGTGAAGGAGAAACGCATGGACAATTATGACACAGAGCCACAAAGGGGAAGAAGTTGTGTTTGTTTATTTAAAATGTCTTCACCTTCCCCCCTTCCACTGTGCCATTTATTGAAATAGAATATAAATTACTGTCCCTATCGGTACATGACTTGAACGGCTCTGAGTCGGCTCTAGTGGACGTAGAGCCACTAGAGACAGTGCGTCGTTGTAACAGTTTTTTTTTCCTAACTACTTCCTAACTTCATATTAGGGGCTGTAGTCTGTTCTCACAGGGGGGGGGGGGCGAAAAAAACTATGCCTAAACCTATCCTTAATCCTAATAAATAATTTGCGACACATTTGATATTAGATAAGTAAACAACAGCGGGAGAGGGATTCAATCCAGAGGCGCTGGGATTGTAAATCCAATGTTTAACGTTGCACGCCACGGAACCATGTGGTTCCAACTGCATCACAGAAGGGGGCGTTGCCACGATCGGATAGGAAAACGACACACGCTGACCACACTTATCCTAGTCCCCACCCTCCCTCCTCATGAAAGCCCATGGCTCTGCACAGTTGTTTACAAAAGGGTCTAGATTAGAACAGTGGTTCTAAAACTGAGGTAAGGGGACCCCCGGGGGTCCTTGAGGGGGTTCCAGGGGAGCCCCAGCAAAATGTACAGCATCAAAATCAGTGCAACCAGTTTAAACCTATAATACGTAAGTGATGTGAAAAAAAACAGATCTACAAGGTATTGAATAATGATGCATCCCTACATAATTTGAAGAAATTAGAAGAAAACCTTTGTCAATTAAAGGTGAGTTTGGAGCTAAACTGTCAATTTGCAGCCTATGGCTATGAACAAGACAGGGAAACTATTTTCAATGCCATGCATTACCTGGATGGTCATTCTAGGCCTGACACACTACAGCATGACACATGTTTAGTTGGTAAGGATTCAATGTCTGGTGCATGAAGACATGGAGCTCTAACTTCACCTGACAATCACATTAACATTACTGTGGACAGAGTAAAGATCCTACTGGTTTACAAGATAAGTTTACACCTTGTTGCTTATTATGGAGATTAACCACTGATGCTATAAAACACTGATGTAACTATAGGGTTACAATGTTAACAGTGACGTCAACAACAACATGCTGCAAAACAATGTATATCAATGTATTGCTGCTGCTGCTGCTAAGGAGCTATATTAGATAAAGACTCTTGTTTATTGTACATATTTCTTGTTTTTCATAGTCATACCAGTAACCTGTAAGGTGATTGCATGACGTTCTGCATAGTAGTATATATCTGTATGTTTTCTTAAATGTCATCATGATTTGAGTGCGTGGGATCTCATTTTAAATAAAATATAATATAAGCCATTGTGCTTTTATGAGCAATCCATTTTAGAGGACCTTGTATTGTGAATTGTACTTCCATGTACTGTTTTCATGTCTTTTCTAAATAAATTATTCAAGCACATGACAATTTTATCTCTACGAGTCTTAGCTACCACCCCCCCAGATTCCCCTGAAATTTAAGCTCCAAAGCCTGTATTTCTCCAAACATGTACAAATGCAAATTATAAAAGGTGCTTACCCGGTTGCCCCAAATGTTAACTCGGTGTTCGGCCTGTTTGTGCAATGTATTACTCCATATTCTTTAACAAAGAAGTGTTTTAATCCCGTTTGTGGCCGAACGCCATTTTTTCTCCTCGTTTACTTTTTGTTTACATTGAGTGTAATTCCGGCTTTCACCGGATGCGCCCCCTCACTAACGCCCATTGATAACGTCCGACAGAATCGTCCACAAAGGGTATTAAAACACTTCTTTGTTAAAGAATATTGACTAATACATTGCACAAACACGCCGGACACCAAGTTAACATTTTGGGCAAGCGGGTAATCACCTTATATTTTGCATTTGTACATGTTTGGAGAAATAAAGGCTTTACTGGTGACATTCCAGGACAATCGGGGGGGGGGGGGGCTCAGAGACCGTTCATCTTAAATGTTATAAATAGATGAAACAACATGAATGGGTTGATCTTTACCTGCTGTGTTTCAGTGGTTGAGCTGCTAACAAACGTCCTCCTGCTGCTTAACGACGACACTGTTTAGAAACGACACGTTTTACTTTCTTCTTTTACTTTCTTCTTTGTATTTTACTTTTATATAAATCTATTGTATTTTGAAGTGTCAACAACAGTCAGTCAACACACCATGTTTTTTTTTTCCACTACTGCATTGTGGGTATGTTCTTCTTCTGACGACCACCTTGTCTAGACGCCAGTTGGAGTATTTATGCCCCCTACTGTTGGTCTCGGGTACTTAATAGTAACAGTACTACAATATGCAGTGGTAGAAAGTAACCAAGTTCATTCAAATATTGTACTTTTACTCAGCTACAATTATTTGAAAACTTAAGTTACAAGTTTTTTTTAAATTATTATTATTACAAAACATACATTAACCACTTCAACCCTCTACATTCCGGCCATTTGAAAATAGCCGATCTAAAAGCTCACACTTAATTGTAGATCTGCCATTTTCAAAATATTTGTATACTGCATAATGACTACTTTCTACTTTAAGTATATTTTGATACCAAAACTTTTGTACTTTTACTCAAGTAAAAATTGAATTCCGGACTTTAACTTGTAACAGAGTATTGCTACCTTGTAGTATTGATACTTTTACACGACTGACAATATGTGACCTTCCAGACCTGTAGAGAAGAGAACATCCACCTGCAGCAGTTAATCCAACAACATTATGGAATCAATTATTTATATTTTTTATTGATAATCAATAATTTAGTAAATAAATCAAATAATTGATCACTATGTTGGACATGTCATTATAAGCAAAAATCTTACAAATAATAATGAAAATATACGTACAAGCTCACAACTAATCAAGATGTGATGCATTTTGAGCTTGTAGATCAGCTATTTTCACTAGTCTTGCACAACAAGTTAATCAATTCGTTGATATATATTATTGGATTAATCTGAAAAGTAATCTATAGACCAATTATTTGTTTACTAACATTGAGCCTGGACGCACAGGTGATTGTTTCACGCAATCAATTCCCAACCTGTTTCGGGGTGCACTGGTTTCAGCACACCCCAACCCCCTCTTGTGTGTGTTGGCTAGTGAGACGCGTCCTAACGAGACCTGATATAATGGGTTTCGTTGCTCGCATACTGGCTGCGTGCAGTCAGTGTGACGTCGTCTGTTAAGGGGTCTATAGAATAATCACTTACAAAATCATGGATAGTTTCAGCACTGCATCTATCACAGCTTTGAGCTTCCATCACTGCACATTGATGCTGCACAGGTCTGATCCTCATGTCTCACAGAAATGCAGTTTAAAACAAACATAAGAATATGTACATGTAACATGTTTAATACATAAACCATGTATTAAACATGTGTTAACCATATCTTTTTCAAACTATGTGAAAATATCAATATTTCTATGATAGGCTATATTCATGATGAATTCAGACTGTGACAAAGAAACTATTTTTTGTAGTAGAAATATTTTATGAAGTCATGGAGAAGAGAATAATGGAATACAGCTCAGAGTTTGGCTATTATACCAGAATGTTCTGGGAAACAGGAAACAGTTCAGTAAGATAGATTGATTGTAATGGATGAATTGGACTGGGTCAGGCCGACCTAAAATGGTGTAACTAATCATGAGATTTCGTTTTATTGTGTGCCAAGATCTAGGGCCACAAGAAGGTATAAAAACACACCCACAATCCTATTTCATCAGTCCTGTCTGCAGGTATGGCTCTGTTATATTAACAAATGTTATAGCCTCAGTCACTGGGTGTTTCGGGTCTTGCAACAAGCACCCTCCTCCAGAAGTCCCAACCAAGGCTGATCAGACACCGGCCTTGTCCAAGTGGCATGCTACTGCCCCCACTGTCTCTTGGGGGCTTAGGGTAGCAGGTGAGCTGTTGGCAGCAGGTGTTGGCGACACTAGGAGGCTCTGGGCACTGTGGGTTGCCTCCGGGCCTGACCAGAAGTGCGTCTGACCAGAAGTGACTTCTGTGCGTTGTGTCGTCGTTGCCGCTTTCAAACATCTCATTCTGCCGTGATGGATTTTTAAACCCTCTTGAATGTTGCAGGTTTTACCTCATTATGTAGCTTGCTTTGGGTTCTTCCCCTCAGAAGAAGTGGTTAGGGCTGCCAACACTCTCCATCCCGGGTTGCCGTCTCTCCGGCCGCCCTCTGTCTCTCCAGATGTCAACACACTCTTCGTGGTCGCCACCCACTGGTCACTAGTACTCCCAGAGTATTTCAGTTAACAAAACATCTACTGATGCACAAACTTGGACACATCATCAGTGTTGTTTCCTGGAGTCACTGGTCAACAGTATACTTCTAGAATTGCATGCAGTTGTTTCCTGTTTAGTCTGTTTTTTTCTTATGTGTTCCTTTCTTCTATATTCTTTCTCCATTTGAATTCTTCCTGTAACCGTAGATGTTGAGAGCTTGTACAAAGAATGATCTCACCCACTCTTTTACATCTGTAATCATGTGACACTAAAGTTGATTCTGAATTGTGCCTGCAGACTAAATTCTTCCACACATCCCAAATGTACTGCTCAAAGAAATGTAGGGAACACTTTGATCCCTTAATTATTTTGAGTTTTCATGAACTGTGTATATACTGCTAACAAAAACTGCTCAAAAGAATTAAGGGATAAATGTGTTCCCTTAATTATTTTGAGCACTGTAGTAATGTTAAGAGATCATAACTTGTATTTCACTTTCTTGATAATAATCCATTAAGCTTATAGCATAGTAATAAAACATCTTGCACATCTGTGTGTGCTATAGGGCTTTGCACAGGCTTTAATTTGCTGTCACATCACACAACATGTAATACCACTTAATAGTGATCATAGTCATTACATTAGGTGTAATTATTATTCATAAATCATAGTAAAATACATCCCTCAGTTTACCAGCATATAATTAAAATCATTGAAATGGTTTGATTGATTGAAATACTTAACAGACCTTAACGTCCACTCCATAGTATGTCATGTACAGTATACATCTGCTGCTATGCTCACACACCTTTATATCTTACCCCAGGTACTATGTGTAAATATGTAGATCATTTGTTTGTCTTTGATTGATCTCTCTCCCCCTGCCGCCCCCCTTCTTCTTCCTTTCATTTTTTCTACGGAAATAAAAACGACAGAACTTGCACAAAAACGAATTTCACCCACTTTTTTTTTATTTCTGTAGTGTAAACCTGTGATAATAAAGCTGATTCTGATTCAGATTCACGTCACAATTTAATAATGTAATACAACTTAATAATGATCATAGCTATGTCATTAATTGTAACAATTACTGTCATAATTCATAAAACATACATGTAGAAAGGTAATTGAAATGGTGTCCCATTCATTGCACATGCATACAGCACAATGACATCAAATCATGATATAAAAACTCAAATTCCGGAAAAACAGTCCTAGATTATATGATCATTATGGTTTACATGGTCATTTATATTATAAATAAATAACAACACAATCATTTGGAATAACTTTAAGTAAAATAAGAAAGAAAAAAAGTTACCGTTAACACTAAACTTTTGTAGATTGTAGTAATGTTTTAAAATAAGAGAAACAAAAGAGATGGAGAATGACTCCACAATATGAGTCCTAATGGAAACTTCTACTGACAGGAGCATTATAAATCTCCATAATAGTTTTGCTTGTTTATCCAACTCCCTGACAACATACAGCTGTTTAATTTGATCCTCCCAGTAAGCTGATTTATAGTGGAACGTATTTTTTCACTCCCTTGGTGTGAATGCACTGATATCTTTCCAGAGCACTTACCTGACTGAAACTCTTCTCACACTGTTAACACTGTGACAAGAGTTTTCTCCACACTGGTGTGTCTTCAGTTGGCGTGATTCACGGAAACTCTTGTCACAATGTTTACAGTGGAAAGGTTTTTCTCCAGTGTGGATACGCTGGAGTGTCTTCAACTGACTTGACTGAAAGTAACTCTTGTCATAAAGTTTACACTGTGACAAGAGTTTTCTCCAGCGTGGATACGCTGGTGTGTCTTCAGATACCCTGACCGACTGAAACTCTTGTCACAATGTTTACAGTGGAAAGGTCTTTCTCCATTGTGGATACGCTGATGTGTCTTCAGATAACCTGACCGACTGAAACTCTTGTCACAATGTTTACAGTGGAAAGGTTTTTCTCCTGTGTGAACACGCAGGTGTTTCTTTAGATCAGATGAATTAATGAAACTCTTCTCACAATGTTTACAGTGGAAAGGTTTTTCTCCAGTGTGGACACGCTGGTGTGTCTTTAAGTCACCCGACCGACTGAAACTCTTGTCACAATGTTTACAATGGAAAGGTTTTTCTCCAGTGTGGACACGCTGGTGTGTCTTCAGATGACTTGACTGAAAGAAACTCTTGTCACAAAGTTTACATTGGGAAAGGTCTTTCTCCAGTGTGGATACGCTGGTATGTCTTCAGCTGACTTGACTGAAAGTAACTCTTGTCACAAAGTTTACATTGGAAAAGTCTTTCTCCATTGTGAATACGCTGGTGTTTCTTTAGGCCACCTGACAGACTGAAACTCTTGTCACAATGTTTACAGTGGAAAGGTTTTTCTCCAGTGTGGATACGCTGGTGTGTCTTTAAGTCACCCGACCGACTGAAACTCTTGTCACAATGTTTACAATGGAAAGGTTTTTCTCCAGTGTGGACACGCTGGTGTGTCTTCAGATCACTTGACTGAAAGAAACTCTTGTCACAAAGTTTACATTGGAACGGTCTTTCTCCAGTGTGGATACACTGGTGTTTCTTTAGGCCAGCTGACAGACGGAAACTCTTGTCACAATGTTTACAGTAGAAAGGTTTTTCTCCAGTGTGGATAGGCTGGTGTGCCTTCAGCTGACTTGACTGAGAGAAACTCTTGTCACAATGTTTACAGTGGAAAGGTTTTTCTCCAGTGTGGATACGCTGGTGTGCCTTCAGTTGACTTGACTGAGAGAAACTCTTGTCACAATGTTTACAGTGGAAAGGTTTTTCTCCAGTGTGGATACGCTGGTGTATCTTCAGATAACCTGACAGACTGAAACTCTTGTCACAATGTTCACAGTGGAAAGGTCTTTCTCCAGTGTGGATACGCTGGTGTTTCTTTAGGCCAGCTGACAGACGGAAACTCTTGTCACAATGTTTACAGTAGAAGGGTTTTTCTCCAGTATGGATAGACTGGTGTGCCTTCAGCTGACTTGACTGAGAGAAACTCTTGTCACAATGTTTACAGTGGAAAGGTTTTTCTCCAGTGTGGATACGCTGGTGTGTCTTTAAGTCACCCGACCGACTGAAACTCTTGTCACAATGTTTACAATGGAAAGGTTTTTCTCCAGTGTGGATAGACTGGTGTGCCTTCAGCTGACTTGACTGAGAGAAACTCTTGTCACAATGTTTACAGTGGAAAGGTTTTTCTCCAGTGTGGATACGCTGGTGTGTCTTTAAGTAGCCCGACCGACTGAAACTCTTGTCACAATGTTTACAGTAGAAAGGTTTTTCTCCAGTGTGGATAGGCTGGTGTGCCTTCAGCTGACTTGACTGAGAGAAACTCTTGTCACAATGTTTACAGTGGAAAGGTTTTTCTCCAGTGTGGATACGCTGGTGTGCCTTCAGTTGACTTGACTGAGAGAAACTCTTGTCACAATGTTTACAGTGGAAAGGTTTTTCTCCAGTGTGGATACGCTGGTGTGTCTTCAGATAACCTGACGAACTGAAACTCTTGTCACAATGTTTACAATGGAAAGGTTTTTCTCCAGTGTGGACACGCTGGTGTGTATTCAGATGACTTGACTGAAAGAAACTCTTGTCACAAAGTTTACATTGGAAATGTCTTTCTCCAGTGTGGATACGCCGGTGTTTCTTTAGGCCAGCTGACAGACGGAAACTCTTGTCACAATGTTTACAGTGGAAAGGTTTTTCTCCAGTGTGGATACGCTGGTGTGTGATTAAGTCACCCGACCGACTGAAACTCTTGTCACAATGTTTACAGTGGAAAGGTTTTTCTCCAGTGAGGACACCTCCACTTGTCTCCCCCCAATCATCACTGTCTTCAGTGACTTCAGTGTCAGATTCAACTTCAACTTCAACTTCAGAGCAGTGTGAAGAGATGTGTTCATCATCAACTTCACTTTTCACTTCTAGTAATGTCAATATTGATCCATCAGGCTCCTCTGGTCTTTGAAGTATCTCCTCCTGTTCCTCTTTAATGTGTGGAGGCTCTGGTTCCTCCTGGAGCAGACTGGGGCTCCTCTTCAGTTCAGGAGAAACCTCCTCTTTACACACAACCATGTGCAGGATGGCTAGGAGCAGGAAAATAACATGATAGTGAACACCGGATTCCTAAAATGTATATCTATTGTTCATCTTCCATGTACATAGCTATTACCTACTAAGACTGACAAAACAGTTACTAAATAAGTACAGGTTGTTACAGGTGGTTCTGGAAACTCTAAAGCAGGCTCGAAAGTGTTAGCAAGACTATAGAAAAATATGTATTTTAAAAAGTAACCTGAATCTATATATTTAGTTATATTACCCAACAAATTAATTACGGTGATAGAACAAATATTTAATTTGAATTATTAAAACGTGTTTTTTGTGTTATCCTTTTAGCCTAAATGTTTTACTGTACCTCCATGCTGTTTACCTTGTTTGACTGATAAAGTATTAAATCAATCAATCAATCAATATGTGATCTCTGATTTGGGAGTAAGTGAGGCTGTAGGCCAAGCTATATACACAACTGGATTTGTCTGCATGTACAGTATGTATGTATTAGGGATGCGCGATATATCGGCCAACCGATATATATCGGCCGATATAGTCGTTTCTTAATTAATCGGTCCGATATCAAAATTGCGCCGACGTGAACAGCCGATGATTACCTCTGTGTCTCGCTGCTGCAGCTGCAGGACTCTAGAGTGTGTGGGAGTGTGTGTGTGTGTGTGTGTGTGTGTGTGTGGGGGGGGGGGGGGGTAGGTGTCGGGTTTCACATGGTGTACCGTGCGCGCTGCCTCTCATTCACTCAGACAGAGAAGCTGAGTAGTGCTCGCGTCGCGTGTTGGTCCACTCGTTAATTCATTTGCTTCAGGTGTGTAAGCCCAGCGAAGCTTATTAAAGTGGTCATTGGGCAAAAGCAGAGCCTCCGCGACCGTGTTGGAGAACAAACATAGCCGTAGTTGGGCGCTGTTTGGCAATAGGCTACTTGTTGCTATAGAGCTGCATGCTAATGAGTGCTAAGTGCTAACAACAAACAAATGTATGCTATTAAGCGCGCGCGCACACACACACACACACACACACACACACACACACACACACACACACACACACACACACACACACACACACACAGTGTAGGACAGTGGTTCTAAAAGTGGGGTCCAGCTAAATGATGGGTAGTTAGGAACCAAATGGACCCTTATGGGTCTGTAACTCAGAGTGAACAAATTGAACCAAATGGACCCTTATATGGGTCTGTAACTCGGAGTGTACAGTACAAACCAAATGGACCCTTATGGGTCTGTAATTCAGTGTCCAAATGGAACCAATTGGTCACAATTTTCAAAGATAGGCCTACTGGAGAAACTTTTCAACTGCAGACTAGATTCTTTTTTGGAAAGATTTAATGTAGCCTACTCTCAGAGAGTCAATATGGTTTTAGAACTAACAGATCAACATCTCAGGCATTGGATTCATTGAAAGAATCACAGATGCAATTGGAATATTAATTTACCTCAAAAAAGCTTTTGACACTATCTATCACAACATATTAATAAACAAACTGGAGAAAACTGGTATTAGAGGCATTGCAGTAGACTGGATTAAAACAAAGTTATTTGGACAGACATCAACAGTTTGTGAAGCTGGGCAAATACAGCTCAAATCATTTGGACATTGCTTAAGTTGTGGCGTCTCCCAGGGGTCAGTATTGGGGCCCAAACTTTTTATTCTTTACATCATATATTATATTATTCTTTATATCATATATATACATATATTTGCCAAGTTTCTAAGCTGCTGTCACTGGTACTTTTTGCAGTTGACACAAATGTTTTTTGCTCTGGGGATTATCCAGATGATAATATAAAATAATTTGGAATAAACAGGGATTGCTTTTTCAAATTCAGTGTTTACACATGTTTTTCAGAATGGATAAAACGTTTTTTTTATTTTTTTTTAATCGATCATATCGGTATCGGTTATATCGGTTATCGGCCATAGCACCGATATATTATATCGGATATCGATATCGGCCAAAATGTCATATTGGTGTATCCCTAGTATGTATGTCACCTCCAAAGTAGACCAATCATAGCTCATGTCACGAAGTGCATGACGTTATGAAACAGAAGCACCTCCAAACACAAAAGCTTGACATGTCTGGTAAAAGCTAATGGGTCGTAGTTTAAAATGTATGTACACTTATTCTTATGACCAGGCCCTGTACAGTATGTCTAGAAATGAGTCTGTGAATCTGTCTGTGTGTCTGGGGCTAATTTCACAAACCACTGTACCGATCAGCGCCACATTTCTTGTGCATGCTGCCAATAGGTCAGGCCAATAGGCAAGCTTTTTTCCACATCTAATAGAATGCGCTCTAAGTCATGGTCATTATATTATTCCGTTTTTTACATATTATTAAAGTACAGACTGTAAGCTTTCAAGGGACGTGCCATTCACTGAAATCTGGAAATAGAAAAAGAAGATATACTTATTTAAATGTTGTTGTAATTGGACTTCACTAATGCTCATGATAATATGGCAACATTTTTGTCAACTCAGTCTGTGTCTCAGAGCAGGGCTGTGGACAGTTCAGAAACCCGTCTACCAGTGACATCATCGATGGGGAATCCAAGCTAATAGAAACAACAGGCTTTGTATTGCTCGAAAGTTAGCATGCTATAATGGAAGCCATTGTTCTCAAAATATTGAAGAAAAACTTCCTAATGATGATGTCACTGGTAGATGGATTTCTGAAGTGTCCACAGACCTCCTATGAGACACAGACTGAGTAGAAAAAAATGACACCATTTCATCAGGAGCATTAGTGAGGATCTATTATATGAAGATGCAACCATATCTTAACATAATACCCAGTGAAACAGGAGTTGGGTGTATCTGAGCCAATCACAGATGAGTTTTCGAGCTCAATATTTATAACAGTCACACAGCGAACATGTGTGATTTAAAGTATGTGATATATGCTTTGGTCTACGGCCACTCTGTAGAAAAATGTACAATTTGTTGCAGTGTTTCTTTTGTATTGCATTTGTAAAAAAGGACGTGCTTTTGGATATTGTAATGAGAATAAAACATGTTAAAAAGTAATATTGAGTGATATTTAACTATTTAGCTGGCAAAGACGTATATATACGTCTTTTAATAATCAGCTGTTGTCCGCCAAAGACGTATATATACGTCTTTGAAAAAAAGGATTTTTTTTTTTTTTTTTTTTTTTTTAATTTTTTATAATTTCAACCCTTGTCGAATTACGAACAGATTAGGAGCTAAAAATGTTCGAAGATTTGCTGCTCCATTCACTTCAATGTTAAAATTCAAACGGACAAACAATTCACTTTGTTTTTTGGTTTAAAACTACTGGTTTTGAGCTATATTGAAACATCAAACAACACATGTCAACGAGGTCAAAATGACCTCGTTGACATTTGTGAAACCACACCTGAATCTCATCTGTGATTAGAAACCATCTGGGGAGCAATCATACTGGAGGAAAAAAATCTGTGGCTACGCGAACAGGTACCAAAATCATGGCAAAACCCTGGCAGAGGCTACAGACTGTTCTGAAAAAACTCTGGCAGTCAATGTGTTAATGATGGCTATGAATATCCAGATATTATCATTATATTTTTTGCAGAGATTATCGTATAGTGACAATACTTACTGAGGTGTGGGTGGTCTTCAGGTTCCTCCTGTTTAATAGAAATGACCCTGGCTGAGTCTGGAGAGTTCATCTTCACCTGCAGTCTGGACTCCACACACTGGTCTGAAATGAAGCAATTGAATAAGGACTTTAATAACTGGAGACTGAGTGGTGTCAAGAATAACAATAATATTAGCAGATGCTAAAGGCAAAATGGCCTAAGACCAACTCTCCAACATATGAATCTTGGGTGCAAAGATTATAGTATTCATAAATAAGAATATGGCAACATTTTTGTCAACTCAGTCTGTGTCTCAGAGCAGGGCTGTGGACAGTTCAGAAACCCGTCTACCAGTGACATCATCGATGGGGAATCCAAGCTAATAGAAACAACAGGCTTTGTATTGCTCGAAAGTTAGCATGCTATAATGGAAGCCATTGTTCTCAAAATATTGAAGAAAAACTTCCTAATGATGATGTCACTGGTAGATGGATTTCTGAAGTGTCCACAGACCTCCTATGAGACACAGACTGAGTAGAAAAAAATGACACCATTTCATCAGGAGCATTAGTGAGGATCTATTATATGAAGATGCAACCATATCTTAACATAATACCCAGTGAAACAGGAGTTGGGTGTATCTGAGCCAATCACAGATGAGTTTTCGAGCTCAATATTTATAACAGTCACACAGCGAACATGTGTGATTTAAAGTATGTGATATATGCTTTGGTCTACGGCCACTCTGTAGAAAAATGTACAATTTGTTGCAGTGTTTCTTTTGTATTGCATTTGTAAAAAAGGACGTGCTTTTGGATATTGTAATGAGAATAAAACATGTTAAAAAGTAATATTGAGTGATATTTAATGATGGCTATGAATATCCAGATATTATCATTATATTTTTTGCAGAGATTATCGTATAGTGACAATACTTACTGAGGTGTGGGTGGTCTTCAGGTTCCTCCTGTTTAATAGAAATGACCCTGGCTGAGTCTGGAGAGTTCATCTTCACCTGCAGTCTGGACTCCACACACTGGTCTGAAATGAAGCAATTGAATAAGGACTTTAATAACTGGAGACTGAGTGGTGTCAAGAATAACAATAATATTAGCAGATGCTAAAGGCAAAATGGCCTAAGACCAACTCTCCAACATATGAATCTTGGGTGCAAAGATTATAGTATTCATAAATAAGAACATTAAAATAAAATAAAAACATTTGGTGTGCTAATAAAAAAAGTGGAAATGTGAGTAATTTGTCCTCCATTTAATTGAACTTTTTGGATGTGCTAACCTTTTTTTGATAATTATACTATTCATATTAGGGAATCATGCTTAACTTAACTCATTGAGTGCCAGGATTGCCAGAATTATTTCAGAATTGATTCTGAAAAGTGCCAGAGTTTTTTTCACAGAAAACAAAAAGTGCTTAGGAAGCGAGATACTGCCTTTTTCAGTTCTAAGTTAAACAAGGAGTGGATGGAGCTGCACACCTTCAGATGATGATATCTTGGGTTCTGAACATGTTTTTCTTTCTTTTTTTTTTTCTTTTTTATGCTAATTTTTCAAAAACACGCCAAACACGTTAATGGCACGTTGCACAATAGCGGTAAAACACGTGAAACACGTTAATGGCACTCAGTGAGTTAAGACTACACACGGAAATGTGTCAAAAGATGGACTCCTGTGATGCAAATAATGGCCTTAGGTGAATAAGGTGAAAGTAGCCAATCTGTTTTTCATGTTCCTGCAACCATGCGCAGACAGAGTGATTACTATAGGGCCGTACAGACTTTGATGTGTCATGAGTTGTAGAAATGATTTAATGTAAAACAGAGGAAGCACATGGCGCAAAGAAGCGTAGTTAAAACATGAGTTGTGACCCAAAATACATCCCCATGTTACAACTACATGTTTACAAGTAGGGATGGGATCACATAATCAGCCTTTATTTGACCTCTGTGAGGGCAGTGATCAAAGTAGGACTGCTCAATTAATCAATTTTTATTTATTTTTTTATTTTGGCTTCTTAGAATTATGATAAAAACACAAATTATTTTATGGACCCGACAAACCTAAAATGCTGTTCTAACACAGTATAGGCGAGATGTCAGCTATAGTCCATATGAAATATGAAATCTAGTCTAGCTGTAGCAGCCTACAATAAGAGACAAGAAGAGACATTCACTTCGATGAATAAGGAATCCATGATCACACAAGCCACGGTGCACTTTGATTCCACGGAGGTTTGATGTGCTTTGTGCGTGCGCTCTCTGCTCTCACTTTAAAAGGAGAGTGCCGGTCATTTTAGGTTGTATGTGTGATGTGTCGCTAATCACTCACCAACATACAAAGGAACGTAGAATATTTTCAAAATCTGGCACACGCCAGGTTCTGAGAGAAACAAGCAACCAGCATCATGTCGTTCTGCACGAACGGTAGCTAATGCGGGGCATTCAGCGCATGTTTGAGTATCATGAGACTCCACCATGAGTAGTAGTAGGAAAAAAAAAAACTTTCCATCGGTTAATATAGACGATTTTCACTCTTACACACGTCTCCCATTATGCCGCTGCAAGGGGTCTGAAGAATGGACAACAGGGGCATATCTGGAAATATTCTACGTTCCTTTGTATGTTGGTGAGTGATTAGCAACACATCAAACATACACCCGAAAATGACCGGCACTCTCCTTTAACTGACGGAGGAACAACTTTGTTCCCATAGCCTATATTGAGCTGCAGTAATCTGATCCCTGGTCAGTCAGTCTATCATAGCAGCACTTGATTCTTGCAGCCCGAGCCCCACAGGCTTCTGGTTCTTTCACCCACAGGCAGAATACAAAGAACAACAATTTGGTGTGTATTAGCTCGTCTGGCACCTAGTTGATCGATGAGAGAGCAACTGAACACATAGCCAGTAACAGAACGGTTATTGCGGCGATGCAGTCAATGCACAACAACGATTGCGCCGGTGGGGAAAACAAATACAAATAAATAGACCAGCGGTCGGCGAGATCGACAAGTCGATTGCTAAATAGTGGGGGGACGTTCAGGCCCTTCTGACCCCCCTTCCGGTGCTTATGGTGTGTGCACCGCAAGACAACACAACCAATTTGTTTAATCATCGGGATATTGTCATGATATATTTTGTCATGATTATTGCATAGTAAGAAATGTATATTGCGACAGCTCTACAATAAAACAGAAACAATGAAAGAAAGAGAGAGAACATTAAACGTACTGAGGTGTGGGCGATCTTCAGGTTCCTGTTTAATAGAAATGCCCCTGGCTGAGTCTGGAGAGTTCATCTTCACCTGCAGTCTGGACTCCACACACTGGTCTGAAATGAAGGAATTGAATAAGGACTTTAGGGTTCCATGGTTCTACTTCACCTAAAACATGATCATTGGGTATCAATATAATATAAGGCGAAAGATTTTTTTCCCAAAACTTGTACAGTAAACTGTGGAGTGTCTCTAGGCAACCGCCTGTCAGGTAAGGACCTCAACAGGGAGAGTCAGTGGGGCAGCGACCCCAGCTGGGCTGCGTCATCGAGGGACGCTACCTGCCAATCCACCTATGGAATCAACCTGATTGTAGCGCACCTGCGTTGCCCAGCTGGGGAGCGCACCAGCACAACAAAAGCACCGTCTCTGCCTGAGTGTGGCCTGACTCTCCAAGTTGACCAGACAGGTGCACAGGCGGTAAGCACTTATTCTCCTCCTCATTATTTGGTGTGATAACTTGGAGTCTAATTATAGTATTTCTGTTCTAGGCAACAAAGGACCCGTCACTGACTTATGGAAATGTTCATGGACTGGAACCCCACGCAGTGGGCGTGAAGGAGAAACGCATGGACAATTATGACGCAGAGCCACAATGGGGAAGAAGTTGTGTTTGTTTATTTAAAATGTCTTCACCTCCATGGCAGCAGGGGTTTCCCCCCTTCCACTGTGCCATTTATTGAAATAAAATATAAATTACTGTCCCTATCGGTACATGACTCGAACGGCTCTGAGTCGGCTCTAGTGGACGTAGAGCCACTAGAGACAGTGCGTCGTTGTAACAGTTTTTTTTCCTAACTACTTCCTAACTTAATATTAGGGGCTGTAGTCTGTTCTCACCAAGTGGGCCGAGTGGTCCGCTTTGCGGGGGGGGGGGGGGGGGGGGGGGGGCAACAAAAACTATGCCTGCACATTAGAACAGTGGTTCTAAAACTGAGGTAAGGGGACCCCCAGGGGTCCTTGAGGGGGTTCCAGGGGAGCCCCAGCAAAATGTACAGCATCAAAATCAGTGCAACCAGTTTAAACCTATAATACGTAGGTGATCTGAAAAAAGCAGATCCACAAGGTATTGAATAATGATGCATCCCTACATAATTTGAAGAAATTAAAATAAACCCTTTGTCAATTATAGGTGAGTTTGGAGCTAAACTGTTAATTTGCAGCCCATGAACAAGACAGGGAAACTATTTTCAATGCCATGCATTACCTGGATGGTCATTCTAGGCCTGACACACTACATACAGCATGACAAATGTTTAGTTGGTAAGGATTCAATGTCTGGTGCATGAAGACATGGAGCTCTAACTTCACTTGACAATCACATTAACATTACTGTGGACAGAGTAAAGATCCTACTGGTTTACAAAGTTTACACCTTGTTGCTTATTATGGAGATTAACCACAGATGCTATAAAACACTGATGTAACTATAGGGTTACAATGATAACAGTGACGTCAACAACAACAACATGCTACAAAACAATGTATATCAATGTGTTGCTGCTGCTGCTAAGGAGCTATATTAGATAAAGACTCTCGTTTATTGTACATATTTCTTGTTTTTCATTCATAGTCATACCAGTAACCTGTAAGGTGATTGCATGACGTTCTGCATAGTAGTATATATCTGTCTGTTTTCAGACAGATATTTATAAGCCATTGTGCTTTTATGAGCGATCCATTTTAGAGGACCTTGCTGTGTTTTAATCCCGTTTGTGGCCGAACGCCATTTTTTCTCCTCCTGTACTTTTTATTTACATTGAGTGTAATTCCGACTTTCACCGGATGCGCCCCCTCACTAACGCCCATTGATAACTTCCGACAGAATCGTCCACAAAGGGTATTATTACAACACTTCTTTGTTAAAGAATATGGACTAATACATTGCACAAACACGCCGGACACCAAGTTAACATTTGGGGCAAGCGGGTAATCACCTCATATTTTGCATTTCTACGTGTTTGGGGGGGGGTGATCGCTAAGACTCAGAGATAAAATAAAATAAGTCAAAATCGATCAAATACATCTACGAGAGTCTTTCTCTAGGGTACTACTATGAAGCTGTTGTTTGTGTTTATGATGGCTTTATAACAACCTAACAGCTAAGACTAATTAGATTTATATTCCAACTTAAATGATGTTAATAAAGACAAAGATTAAACAAGACACGATCCGTTCATCTTAAATGTTATAAATAGATGAAACCCAACATGAATGAGTTGATCTTTACCTGCTGTGTTTCAGTGGTTGAGCTGCTAACAAACGTCCTCCTGCTGCTTAACGACGACACTGTTTAGAAACGGCACGTTTTACTTTTCTTTGTATTTTACTTTTATATGAATCTATTGTATTTTAAAGTGTCAACAACAGTCAGTCAACACACCATGTTGTTTTCACTACTGCATTGTGGGTATGTTCTTCTTCTGACGACCACGTTGTCTAGACGCCAGTTGGAGAATTTATGCCCCCTACTGTTGGTCTCGGGTACTTAATAGTAACAGTACTACAATATGCAGTGGTGGAAAGTAACTAAGTTCATTCAAATATTGTACTTTTACTCAACTACAATTATTTGAAAACTTAAGTTACAAGCTTTTTTTAAATTATTATTATTACAAAACATAAATTAACCACTTCAACCCTCTACATTCCGGCCATTTAAAAATAGCCGATCTAAAAGCTCACACTTAATTGTAGATCTGCCATTTTCAAAAGATTTGTATACATGTTATACATTTGAAAACTTGTGAAACAGGACATACTGCATAATGACTACTTTCTACTTTAAGTATATTTTGATACCAAAACTTTTGTACTTTTACTTTTACTCAAGTCAAAATTGAATTCCGGACTTTAACTTGTAACAGAGTATTGCTACATTGTAGTATTGATACTTTTACACGACTGACAATATGTGACCTTCCAGACCTGTAGAGAAGAGAACATCCACCTGCAGCAGTTAATCCAACAACATTATGGAATCAGTTATTTATATTTTGTATTGATAATCAATCATTTAGTAAATAAATCAAATAATTGATCACTATGTTGGACATGTCATTATAAGCAAAAATCTTACAAATAATAATGAAAATATACGTACAAGCTCACAACTAATCAAGATGTGATGCATTTTGAGCTTGTAGATCAGCTATTTTCACTAGTATTGCACAACAAGTTAATCAATTCGTTGATATATATTATTGGATTCATCTGAAAAGTAATCTATAGAATAATCACTTACAAAATCATGGATAGTTTCAGCACTGCATCTATCACAGCTTTGAGGTTCCATCACTGCACATTGATGCTGCACAGGTCTGATCCTCACGTCTCACAGAAATGCAGTTTAAAACACATAAGAATATGTACATGTAACATGTTTAATACATAAACCATGTATTAAACATGTGTTAACCATATCTTTTTCAAACTATGTGAAAATATCAATATTTCTATGATAGGCTATATTCATGATGAATTCAGACTGTGACAAAGAAACTATTTTTTGTAGTAGAAATATTTTATGAAGTCATGGAGAAGAGAATAATGGAATACAGCTCAGAGTTTGGCTATTATACCAGAATGTTCTGGGAAACAGGAAACAGTTCAGTAAGATAGATTGATTGTAATGGATGAATTGGACTGGGTCAGGCCGACCTAAAATGGTGTAACTAATCATGAGATTTCATTTTATTGTGTGCCAAGATCTAGGGCCACAAGAACGTATAAAAACACACCCACAATCCTATTTCATCAGTCCTGTCTGCAGGTATGGCTCTGTTATATTAACAAATGTTATATAGGTTCACAAAACATCTACTGATACACCAGCCTTGTCCAAGTGGCATGCTACTGCCCCCACTGTCTCTTGGGGGCTTAGGGTAGCAGGTGAGCTGTTGGCAGCAGGTGTTGGCGACACTAGGAGGCTCTGGGCACTGTGGGTTGCCTCCGGGCCTGACCAGAAGTGCGTCTGACCAGAAGTGACTTCTGTGCGTTGTGTCGTCGTTGCCGCTTTCAAACATCTCATTCTGCCGTGATGGATTTTTAAACCCTCTTGAATGTTGCAGGTTTTACCTCAGTATGTAGCTTGCTTTGGGTTCTTCCCCTCAGAAGAAGTGGTTAGGGCTGCCAACACTCTCCATCCCGGGTTGCCGTCTCTCCGGCCGCCCTCTGTCTCTCCAGATGTCAACACACTCTTCGTGGTCGCCACCCACTGGTCACTAGTACTCCCAGTGTATTTCAGTTAACAAAACATCTACTAATGCACAAACTTGGACACATCATCAGTGTTGTTTCCTGGAGTCACTGGTCAACAGTATACTTCTAGAATTGCATGCAGTTGCTTCCTGTTTAGTCTTTTTTTTTCCTTATGTGTTCCTTTCTTCTATATTCTTTCTCTATTTTAACTCTTCCTGTAACAGTAGATGTTGAGAGCTTGTACAAAGAATGATCTCACCCACTCTTTTACATCTGTAATCATGTGACACTAAAGTTGATTCTGAATTGTGCCTGCAGACTAAATTCTTCCACACATCCCAAATATACCGCTCAAAGAAATGTAGGGAACACTTTGATCCCTTAATTATTTTGAGTTTTCATTAACTGTGTATATACTGCTAACAAAAACTGCTCAAAAGAATTAAGGGATAAATGTGTTCCCTTAATTATTTTGAGCACTGTAGTAATGTTAAGAGATCATAGCTTGTATTTCACTTTCTTGATAATAATCCATTAGGCTTACAGCTTAGTAATAAAACATCTTGCACATCTGTGTGTGCGCTAAAGGGCTTTGCACAGGCTTTAATTTGCTGTCACATCACACAACATGTAATACCACTTAATAGTGATCATAGTCATTACATTAGGTGTAATTATTAGTCATAAATCATAATAAAATACATCCCTCAGTTTACCAGCATATAATTAAAATAATTGAAATGGTTTGATTGATTGAAATACTTAACAGACCTTAACGTCCACTCCATAGTATGTCATGTACAGTATACATCTGCTGCTATGCTCACACACCTTTATATCTTACCCCAGGTACTATGTGTAAATATGTAGATCATTTGTTTGTCTTTGATTGATCTCTCTCCCCCTGCCGCCCCCCTTCTTCTTCTTCCTTTCATTTTTTCTATGGAAATAAAAACGACAGAACTTGCACAAAAACAAATTTCACCCACCTTTTTTTATTTCTGTAGTGTAAACCTGTTATGTGACAATAAAGCTGATTCTGATTCTGATACAGATTCACGTCACAATTTAATAATGTAATACAACTTAATAATGATCATAGCTATTTCATTAATTGTAACAATTACTGTCATAATTCATAAAACATACATGTAGAAAGGTAATTGAAATGGTGTCCCATTCATTGCACATGTATGCATACAGCACAATGACATCAAATCATGATATAAAAACTCAAATTCCGGAAAAACAGTCCTAGATTATATGATCAATATGATTTACATGGTCATTTATATTATAAATAAATAACAACACAATCATTTGGAATAACTTTAAGTAAAAGAAGAAAGAAAAAAAGTTACCGTTAACACTAAACTTTTGTAGATTGTAGTAATGTTTTAAAATAAGAAAAACAAAAGAGATGGAGAATGACTCCACAAGATGAGTCCTAATGGAAACTCAGTGATGTTGCTAGGTTTTCAATGTAATGGGTCCCGGGACCCACAGGTGGTCATTCAAATGGGTCCCAGAAACATTTTATGGGTCCCCAATTACACGCCCCCCCCCCCCCCCCCCCCCCCTTCTATCGTTTTCTTTGATCTCCATATCGTCTATGTGTGTGTGACTGTGTACATTATATCCTAATGCAGTGGATCTCAACCTTTTCAGGCAGCGACCCCCCAAAATAATCATATTTGAACTGGGGACCCCCCGAGGAAGCACTTGGAATTAGGAGTTCAATTTAGCATTTAATTTAGTTTGACTCAGTTCCACAGATACATATTGTGAGAATAGCAGATCTACAAGTTTTTTTTTTTTTGTAAATCCGATCTACAAGCTCACAACACCTTGCTTGTAGATCGCTTCTTCCTTATATTATTTCACAATTTTGCCCGTATTTATTATAGTATAGTTTGTTGATTAGTTTTGATGCAGTAATAGTCTTTTTTCTTTTCTTTCTTGAGGTATTAAAAATATCTTAAAAGTCCTTAAATTGTGACTTCACTGTCATCTGGGGACCCCCCCAAAATCATGTGGGGACCCCCCTGGGGGTCCTGACCCACAGGTTGAGAACCACTGTCCTAATGTACATTCTATTATGCTACTTGTTGTAGTCATAAACTCAGAATACAGGGTACAAACTACGATATAAAGTTCATAATAATACTATGAAAAAGATAATGTACACTTCATAGGAGCAGAGATAGATAGGAACTAAAGAACAACGACACTTTGTGGAAGGGGGAAGAGAATGTAAACGGAACAGAAATATTTGTTTAAGAAAAGTAGATGTTTGCAGCAGTATTTATTGCTCTGGTGTTTTCTTCTTAAAAAGTGGGATTCCCTTCAAATGATTTATGCTTGTGTCGCACCGAAAATATCTGAAAACAACGTGTCGCGCGTCGGTGTTTCGGCTCGCGGCTTGGTTTGGCTCGCGGGTCGCGGCCCGGTTTGGCTCGCGGCTCGCGACTCGGCTTGGCGCGCGGGTCGGTTTGGTGCGCGGCTCGCTTTGGTGCGCGGCTCGCTTTGGAGCAGGGCTGCGTGGCTCACGGCTCGCTTTAGTTGTATGCGTCCCGTGGACGCAGTGATGGTTGATTTAATGCGTCCTTTATTAAAAAGGTGCGTCAGAGATGCAGGACGCAGGGCTAGCAGCATCTCTGGAAACCTCTACTGACAGGAGCATTATGAATCTCCATGATAGTTGTGCTTGTCTATCCAACTCCCTGACAACTACAGCTGTTTAATTTGATCCTCCCAGTGAGCTGATTTATAGTGGAACGGTGTTTTTCACTCCCTTGGTGTGAATGCACTGATATCTTTTCAGAGTACTGAAACTCTTCTCACACTGTTAACACTGTGACAAGAGTTTTCTCCAGCGTGGACACACTGGTGTGTCTTCAGTTGGCGTGATTCACGGAAACTCTTGTCACAATGTTTACAGTGGAAAGGTTTTTCTCCAGTGTGGATACGCTGGTGTGTCTTCAGATAACTTGACAAACTGAAACTCTTGTCACAATGTTTACAGTGGAAAGGTTTTTCTCCTGTGTGGATAAGCTGGTGTGTCTTCAGGTTCTCTGACCGACTGAAAATCTTGTCGCAAAGTTTACAGTGGAAAGGTTTTTCTGCAGTGTGGATACGCTGGTGTTTCTTTATATCAGATGAATTAATGAAACTCTTGTCACAATGTTTACAGTGGAAAGGTTTTTCTCCTGTGTGGATACGCTGGTGTGTCTTCAGGTTCTCTGACCGACTGAAACCTTTGTCACAATGTTTACAATGGAAAGGTTTTTCTCCAGTGTGGACACGCTGGTGTGTCTTCAGATGACTTGACTGAAAGAAACTCTTGTCACAAAGTTTACATTGGAA
>NC_139941.1:4994678-5189678 GCF_963454915.1 Gymnoscopelus microlampas
CAGCTATAGTCCATATGAAATATGAAATCTAGTCTAGCTGTAGCAGCCTACAATAAGAGACAAGAAGAGACATTCACTTCGATGAATAAGGAATCCATGATCACACAAGCCACGGTGCACTTTGATTCCACGGAGGTTTGATGTGCTTTGTGCGTGCGCTCTCTGCTCTCACTTTAAAAGGAGAGTGCCGGTCATTTTAGGTTGTATGTGTGATGTGTCGCTAATCACTCACCAACATACAAAGGAACGTAGAATATTTTCAAAATCTGGCACACGCCAGGTTCTGAGAGAAACAAGCAACCAGCATCATGTCGTTCTGCACGAACGGTAGCTAATGCGGGGCATTCAGCGCATGTTTGAGTATCATGAGACTCCACCATGAGTAGTAGTAGGAAAAAAACAAACTTTCCATCGGTTAATATAGACGATTTTCACTCTTACACACGTCTCCCATTATGCCGCTGCAAGGGGTCTGAAGAATGGACAACAGGGGCAGATCTGGAAATATTCTACGTTCCTTTGTATGTTGGTGAGTGATTAGCGACACATCAAACATACACCCGAAAATGACCGGCACTCTCCTTTAACTGACGGAGGAACAACTTTGTTCCCATAGCCTATATTGAGCTGCAGTAATCTGATCCCTGGTCAGTCAGTCTATCATAGCAGCACTTGATTCTTGCAGCCCGAGCCCCACAGGCTTCTGCTTCTTTCACCCACAGGCAGAATACAAAGAACAACAATTTGGTGTGTATTAGCTCGTCTGGCACCTAGTTGATTGATGAGAGAGCAACTGAACACATAGCCAGTAACAGAACGGTTATTGCGGCGAGAAGCAACGATGCAGTCAATGCACAACAACGATTGCGCCGGTGGGGAAAACAAATACAAATAAATAGACCAGCGGTCGGCGAGATCGACAAGTCGATTGCTAAATAGTGGGGGGACGTTCAGGCCCTTCTGACCCCCATTCCGGTGCTTATGGTGTATGCACCGCAAGACAACACAACCAATTTGTTTAATCATCGGGATATTGTCATGAAATATTTTGTCATGATTATTGCATAGTAAGAAATGCATATTGCGACAGCTCTACAATAAAACAGAAACAATGAAAGAAAGAGAGAGAACATTAAACGTACTGAGGTGTGGGCGATCTTCAGGTTCCTGTTTAATAGAAATGCCCCTGGCTGAGTCTGGAGAGTTCATCTTCACCTGCAGTCTGGACTCCACACACTGGTCTGAAATGAAGGAATTGAATAAGGACTTTAGGGTTCCATGGTTCTACTTCCCCTAAAACATGATCATTGGGTATCAATATAATATAAGGGGAAAGATTTTTTTTCCAAAACTTGTACAGTAAACTGTGGAGTGTCTCTAGGCAACCGCCTGTCAGGTAAGGACCTCAACAGGGAGAGTCAGTGGGGCAGCGACCCCAGCTGGGCTGCGTCATCGAGGGACGCTACCTGCCAATCCACCTATGGAATCAACCTGATTGTAGCGCACCTGCGTTGCCCAGCTGGGGAGCGCACCAGCACAACAAAAGCACCGTCTCTGCCTGAGTGTGGCCTGACTCTCCAAGTTGACCAGACAGGTGCACAGGCGGTAAGCAAACCTCCCCACTTATTCTCCTCCTCATTATTTGGTGTGATAACTTGGAGTCTAATTATAGTATTTATGTTCTAGGCAACAAAGGACCCGACACTGACTTATGGAAATGTTCATGGACTGGAACCCCACGCAGTGGCCGTGAAGGAGAAACGCATGGACAATTATGACGCAGAGCCACAAAGGGGAAGAAGTTGTGTTTGTTTATTTAAAATGTCTTCACCTCCATGGCAGCAGGGGTTTCCCCCCTTCCACTGTGCCATTTATTGAAATAAAATATAAATTACTGTCCCTATCGGTACATGACTCGAACGGCTCTGAGTCGGCTCTAGTGGACGTAGAGCCACTAGAGACAGTGCGTCGTTGTAACAGTTTTTTTTCCTACCTACTAACTTAATATTAGGGGCTGTAGTCTGTTCTCACCAAGTGGGCCGAGTGGTCCGCTTTGCGGGGGGGGGTGGGGGGGGGTGGGGTGGGGGGGGCAACAAAAACTATGCCTAAACCTAACCTTAATCCTAATAAATTGCGACACATTTAATATTAGATAAGTAAACAACAGCGGGAGAGGGATTCAATCCAAAGGCACTGGGATTGTAAATCCAATGTTTAGCATTGCACGCCACGGAACCATGTGGTTCCTACTGCATCACAGAAGGGGGCGTTGCCACGATCGGATAGGAAAACGACACACGCTGACCACCCACTTATCCTACTCCCCACCCTCCCTCCTCATGAAAGGACAGCTCTGCACAGTTGTTTACAAAAGGGTCTAGATTAGAACAGTGGTTCTAAAACTGAGGTAAGGGGACCCCCAGGGGTCCTTGAGGGGGTTCCAGGGGAGCCCCAGCAAAATGTACAGCATAAAAATCAGTGCAACCAGTTTAAACCTATAATACGTAGGTGATCTGAAAAAAGCAGATCCACAAGGTATTGAATAATGATGCATCCCTACATAATTTGAAGAAATTAAAATAAACCCTTTGTCAATTATAGGTGAGTTTGGAGCTAAACTGTTAATTTTCAGCCCATGAACAAGACAGGGAAACTATTTTCAATGCCTGGATGGTCATTCTAGGCCTGACACACTACAGCATGACAAATGTTTAGTTGGTAAGGATTCAATGTCTGGTGCATGAAGACATGGAGCTCTAACTTCACCTGACAATCACATTAACATTACTGTGGACAGAGTAAAGATCCTACTGGTTTACAAGATAAGTTTACACCTTGTTGCTTATTATGGAGATTAACCACAGATGCTATAAAACACTATTGTAACTATAGGGTTACAATGATAACAGTGACGTCAACAACAACAACATGCTACAAAACAATGTATATCAATGTGTTGCTGCTGCTGCTAAGGAGCTATATTAGATAAAGACTCTCGTTTATTGTACATATTTCTTGTTTTTCATTCATAGTCATACCAGTAACCTGTAAGGTGATTGCATGACGTTCTGCATAGTAGTGTATATCTGTCTGTTTTCAGACAGATATTTATAAGCCATTGTGCTTTTATGAGCGATCCATTTTAGAGGACCTTGCTGTGTTTTAATCCCGTTTGTGGCCGAACGCCATTTTTTCTCCTCGTGTACTTTTTATTTACATTGAGTGTAATTCCGACTTTCACCGGATGCGCCCCCTCACTAACGCCCATTGATAACTTCCGACAGAATCGTCCACAAAGGGTATTACAACACTTCTTTGTTAAAGAATATGGACTAATACATTGCACAAACACGCCGGACACCAAGTTAACATTTGGGGCAAGCGGGTAATCACCTCATATTTTGCATTTCTACATGTTTGGAGAAATACAGGCTTTACTGTTTTACTGTGAGATAAAATAAAATAAGTCAAAATCGATCAAATACATCTACGAGAGTCTTTCTCTAAGGGTACTATGAAGCTGTTGTTTGTGTTTATGATCGCTTTATAACAACCTAACAGCTAAGACTAATTAGATTTATATTCCAACTTAAATGATGTTAATAAAGACAAAGATTAAACAAGACACACACACACACACACACACACACACACACACACACACACACACACACACACACACACACACACACACACACACACACACACACACACACACACACAGTGTATGACAGTGGTTCTAAAAGTGGGGTCCAGCTAAATGATGGGTAGTTAGGAACCAAATGGACCCTTATGGGTCTGTAACTCAGAGTGAACAAATTGAACCAAATGGACCCTTATATGGGTCTGTAACTCGGAGTGTACAGTACAAACCAAATGGACCCTTATGGGTCTGTAATTCAGTGTCCAAATGGAACCAATTGGTCACAATTTTCAAAGATAGGCCTACTGGAGAAACTTTTCAACTGCAGACTAGATTCTTTTTTGGAAAGATTTAATGTAGCCTACTCTCAGAGAGTCAATATGGTTTTAGAACTAACAGATCAACATCTCAGGCATTGGATTCATTGAAAGAATCACAGATGCAATTGGAATATTAATTTACCTCAAAAAAGCTTTTGACACTATCTATCACAACATATTAATAAACAAACTGGAGAAAACTGGTATTAGAGGCATTGCAGTAGACTGGATTAAAACAAAGTTATTTGGACAGACATCAACAGTTTGTGAAGCTGGGCAAATACAGCTCAAATCATTTGGACATTGCTTAAGTTGTGGCGTCTCCCAGGGGTCAGTATTGGGGCCCAAACTTTTTATTCTTTACATCATATATTATATTATTCTTTATATCATATATATACATATATTTGCCAAGTTTCTAAGCTGCTGTCACTGGTACTTTTTGCAGTTGACACAAATGTTTTTTGCTCTGGGGATTATCCAGATGATAATATAAAATAATTTGGAATAAACAGGGATTGCTTTTTCAAATTCAGTGTTTACACATGTTTTTCAGAATGGATAAAACGTATTTTTTTATTATTTTTTTAACCGATTATATCGGTATCGGTTATATCGGTTATCGGCCATAGCATCGATATATTATATCGGATATCGATATCGGCCAAAATGTCATATCGGTGCATCCCTAGTATGTATGTCTATGGAAGTCCATAGGTCCAAAAATTAAATAATAAATATCACAATGAAATAAATAATACACACAATGATATAAATACAAAATACAATGAAATAAATACATTTATTTATTTATTGTGTCTTTTTTTTTATATCATTGAGTTTTCTATTTATTTCTTTGTGGTTCTTATTTATTTCATTGTAACTTTTAATGTCAACATTTATATATTACATGATGCCACTTTTAGCTATTTAATCAAGTCCATAGGTCCAAAAATGTAAAAATAAATATTGCAATGAAATTAATAAAATCCACAATGAATTAGATAAAAAACACAATGATATAAATAAAAATACAATTAAATAAATAAAAAATACAATTAAATACATGAATGTATTTATTTATTGTGTAATGTTTTCTATTTTATTGCGTTTTATATATATTTCATTGTGACTTTTAATGTCAACCTATATATATTACAAGTTGCCACTTTTAGCTATTTCATAAGGTACATTGGTCCAAAAATGTTATAACAAATACCACAATGAAATATATAAAAAACATAATGACATAAATAAAAAAAGCAAATAAATAAATAAATACATTTATTTATTTTTTAGTGTTTTTCATTTAATTGTGCTTTTTATTTATTTATTTTCTTATTTATTTAATGGTTCTTTTATTTCATGCTGTCTTTTCAAAAGAATGGCTTCCATTTACAGGATAATGGTTGGACATCGCCGTCTGTCAATCAACAGGAACGGGGCCATAGGGCGGGACCTATTTGCTGATTGGGTAATCCCTGGCTCTGGATTACTTTGGTCTGTCTGTAAACATAGGAGACTGAAGCCAGCTCCGCCATTTTTAAATCCCACTGAATATCACTAGTGTTTTTATCTGTTGGTAAAGTAGGCCTATTATAATCGATTTTGAAGTAAAAGTTATGGCATATTTGAATGAGAATGACTTGAGGATATGTGATGTTTACTTTAGATTAGATAGTTGTTGTTTTTTTTCGCGGACCCCCCCGCGATTTCCTCCCTCACAAAAATGATAGCCTACTTACTTGTTAATGTTTTTTTTTCTTCACACATTTGGTAAATAGATCAGATCAGAGAGAGAGAGAGAGAGAGAGAGAAGTTGCCACAATAAGGTGTCAACGAGGTGGTCAGCAGTGTAAATGGCTCTTACAATTTAAATAAGGCTACAATGACCAGTTACAGACACACTTCATCCACCTGAAAGGTGCGAATAGTTGCTACTATACTTTTTGGGAGGGATGTTCAGCAATAAAAATGACCCAAATAAATGACAGTATCAGTATGCTCAGGGTTAAAAACATGACAGTGCTTACAGACAAATTATATGCTTGGCTTGATTAATAAACTAAATAGAAAAAAAACAGATTACAGGACAACAATATCAGATATCCCCATCATGCAAGAATAAAGACAGTAAACTCAAATAGCATTCAATGTTAATAATGAAAAAATATGTAATCAGTTACTTCAACTTGATTATATGCAAGTATAAAGATCGTAAAACTATATATACATTGGGGGTGGTTAATAATGAATAATATGAATGAATATTTGATTGGGCGCTGGGTCCGCGGAAGTTGTGGAGGGGGTCCTTTGGTCCTAAAAGGATGGGGACCCCTGAGATAGAGAATGCCAGTGTTAAACATTACTTACAGCGGCCCTGAAGGTTAAATCTGTACTCCAGGTTGAACACCTGTATATCGGTATCAGAGAATGAACATTTTAAATTGAATGTTCAATAAGGAGGTTCAAGCATGTTTGTTTTTACTTTCTTTTATTTTTTTCCCCAGTTTTTTTTTCCATAAGCAGAATTAGAGGGTATCCAACAACATAATTATGATTTGTTTTGGTTTTCATTTAATTTAATTGTATTATTTAAATATTGTGTTATATATACATCGTGGGTTTTCCTTTCCTTTAATGCCTATGCGAACCCGGGGGTCTGGTGAAGGGGGTAAGAAGCGGCCTGGGTTGTTTTACAATCACATGACCACCAGATCAGAGGACGAGAATGAACAATGAGAAAGTACATTAATGATCACTGACTGATCTATGTACTGAAAAGATATGCTTTTTTTATGCTAGTGTGTGATGTTGTGTGAACTGTTTGTCCATACATAGTGATGTGATGTAATGTCTCTCCCCTCTGAAAAGCTTTTTTAAAAATAAAATAAAAAGTTGGTAACCAAAAAAAATAAGCAGGTTCAGAGGGTATCCAGATATATATGGTTTGTTTTTGTCTTTATTTTATGTTTTAAAATGTTTTGTTATACATAATTGTTTTCTTTTCTGAGGGTAAATTAGTAATGTCTGTGAGAACCCTGGGGTCTAGTGTGGTTTGTTTTGCAACCACAGGACAGCTATGTCATAGGAAGAGATAGATATTATTGTTGTAAGCAAGCAAACAGCCGAATACATTAATATATATCACTGATAGACAATCTGTACACTGGAAAAAAGAGGCACCTCTTTCATTTGCAGTGGGAATTTGTGTGAACTGTTTGTCTCTGCTTACATGACATTATATCTTATCTCAGGTACGTGATATAGGTACTGTATGTGTAAATATGTAGATAATTTGTTTACTTGATTGATCTCCTTTCCCCCTTGCACCCCCACCCCCTTCTTTTTCTTCCCTTTCTCTTTTTCTATGGAAATAATATGATGGGAACTATGCACAAAAACAAATTTCACCCACTTTTTTACTTCTGTAAACCTGTGATGTGACAATAAAGCTGATTCTGAAGGGACCGGGCCGAGTTCGTAGTCAAAGAGGGCAGAGAGCTCCATTCTTTTCTTGCTCCCCTGATGAGGCAATCCACCCATAGGTATAGCCTGTGGGTGCTCTCTTGCTTTCTCCAGGAATACCATTATCTACTCATGAGTCTTTTCTCCCTCCTCTAAGAAGTCATGAAGAAGAACAGACACTACCATGCAGAAGGCACAGCCTTGGGCCAGGCCTTTCCATTAAAGATGCACTCCAAATGACACACCTACTAGCTCCTCCACCTCCACAGCTGTTGAATCGATCTGTTATCGGGTTAAGCCGACAAAAGACATTAGAGTGTGCATCATCCCAGGTCTGAGCACCACTGATGACCATCGCTGTGGATCACTCCACTAGATCAGGCAAGCGACCATACAGCTGCATGTCAAACGTTATATGACTGTAGCTCATGCTGAGTGATGTATCTTAAGTAGGCAGTGGTACTGAGCACTGTATCAGGATGGGCAGGGGGCAAGTCAAGCAGCGGACAAAGACACCTATTGTTTTCAGCTTCATCACCATTGTGATCTTGCACAACATTATAGGCCAACCAGCCCAGGGGAAGAGTGGAGCTGACAGAGCCAAGCAGTGTCCTCCTTCTGTGCTCTTGAAACACTGTGGTTGATGGCATCTTGGATAGCATCAGTTCTTGGTACTTGTTTTAGAGCTGGTATATAGAGACATCTTATTGGGGCCTGTATAATGCTCAATCTCTCTTATCAGCTAGACAAAGTTTCCCCGCTTCGAGGTACGAGGACGGGGGTAGTTTTAGTGATATGACCCCAGTACCAGGAGTGGCTCCTCCAGTGAAGAGGATATCTGCTAGATTCTGCACAAACTGACTGGCTATGGCATGATTCGTGTGGTGACCATTGGCTGTGAAGACCACAAGATCAACATTATCCAACTGTGTATAGCCCCAAATTGTAAGAGTCACAGTTCCATACAGGTTCTGAACCAGATCTGAGATACCATGCTTATAAGTAAGCCTTGCAGAGCCCTGAGGCCCGTAGGGCAGGAGCCTGTTTCCTTAGCGTAAGGCAGCTTGATGTACAAGCACATCCCCTGGACATGACGCTAGTATGTCGCAGGGACTTACCCCAACCAACCATCGATGCTGTGCCAATCAGGGAGGCACTTTGCCTGCTAGAAATAGGGACATTCTCTTCCTCTGATCTGGTGGTCATGGTGATTGTAAAACAACCCAGGCCGCTTTTTACCCCCTTCACCCCCGGGTTCGCATAGGCATTAAAGGAAAGGAAAACCCACAATGTATATATAACACAATATTTAAATAATACAATAAAATGAAATGAAAACTAAAACAAATCATAATTATGTTGTTGGATACCCTCTAATTCTGCTTATGGAAAAAAAACTGAGGAAAAAATAAAAGAAAGTAAAAACAAACATGCTTGAACCTCCTTATTGAACATTCAATTTAAAATGTTCATTCTCTGATACCGATATACAGGTGTTCAACCTGGAGTACAGATTTAACCTTCAGGGCCGCTGTAAGTAATGTTTAACACTGGCATTCTCTATCTCAGGGGTCCCCATCCTTTTAGGACCAAAGGACCCCCTCCACAATTTTGTAAACTTCCGCGGACCCAGCGCCCAATCAAATATTCATTCATATTATTCATTATTAACCACCCCCAATGTATATATAGTTTTACGGTCTTTATACTTGCATATAATCAAGTTGAAGTAACTGATTACATATTTTTTCATTATTAACCCACATTGAATGCTATTTGAGTTTACTGTCTTTATTCTTGCATGATGGGGATATCTGATATTGTTGTCCTGTAATCTGTTTTTTTCTATTTAGTTTATTAATCAAGCCAAGCATATAATTTGTCTGTAAGCACTGTCATGTTTTTAACCCTGAGCATACTGATACTGTCATTTATTTGGGTCATTTTTATTGCTGAACATCCCTCCCAAAAAGTATAGTAGCAACTATTCGCACATTTCAGGTGGATGAAGTGTGTCTGTAACTGGTCATTGTAGCCTTATTTAAATTGTAAGAGCCATTTACACTGCTGACCACCTCGTTGACACCTTATTGTGGCAACTTCTCTCTCTCTCTCTCTCTCTCTCTCTCTCTCTCTCTCTCTCTCTCTCTCTCTGATCTGATCTATTTACCAAATGTGTGAAAAAAAAAAAAACATTAACAAGTAAGTAGGCTATCATTTTTGTGAGGGAGGAAATCGCGGGGGGGTCCGCAGGGGGTCCGCGAAAAAAACAACAACTATCTAATCTAAAGTAAACATCACATATCCTCAAGTCATTCTCATTCAAATATGCCATAACTTTTACTTCAAAATCGATTATAATAGGCCTACTTTACCTACAGATAAAAACACTAGTGATATTCAGTGGGATTTAAAAATGGCGGAGCTGGCTTCAGTCTCCTATGTTTACAGACAGACCAAAGTAATCCAGAGCCAGGGATTACCCAATCAGCAAATAGGTCCCGCCCCGTTCCTGTTGATTGACAGACAGTGATGTCAAACCATTATCCTGTAAATGGAAGCCATTCTTTTGAAAAGACAGCATGAAATAAAAGAACCATTAAATAAATAACAAAATAAACTAGAAAAAGTGCTCCTCGGAGCACAACTCTCCGCCAGAAGACTTGTGTTGGTTCGAAGGTCGCGAAGGTCGCTATCCCTCTTGTATATGTAAGTGTCCTATCCATCCTGTCTGGGTAAGTGTCCTCTTCCGTTCATTCTGTGTAAGTGTCCTATCCCTCCTGTCCTATCCGTCCTGTCTATGTAATTAAGTGTCATATCCCTCCTGTCTATAAAAGTGTCCTATCTGTCCTATCTGTCCAATAAGACAGATAGGAACAATTGGACCGCGACTACTTGACTACTTCCGGTTCGAAGGTCTGGGAGTGAGCTAGTGGCCGGATTTTCGGTATTGGAATCTGGCTTATCACAGTGACACATGTATTTATAGGTCGCTATCCCTCTTGTATATGTAAGTGTCCTATCCAACCTGTCTGGGTAAGTGTCCTCTTCCGTTCTGTCTGTGTGAGTGTCCTATCCCTCCTGTCTGTATAAGTGTCCTATGTCATATCCCTCCTGTCTATATAAATGTCCTATCTGTCCTATCTGCCAATTACGTATCAGCCATGCAGCCATTTCATGGTTCCCGTCTTACCTCACTCTGACAGTGGCGGAGACACTGTCAGAGTGATGCCATGTATATATAGGCCCGGTGGCGTCACTAGCCAATCAGATCACAGTATTTCACGTGTCACGTGAGGCTTGACCAATCGGTGTGTCATGTTTAGAAAGTGAAAACGCAGTGATAACAATACTCTCCTGGCGGAGAGTAATAAATAAAAAGCACAATTAAATGAAAAACACTAAAAAATAAATAAATGTATTTATTTATTTATTAGCATTTTTTATTTATATCATTATGTTTTTTATATATTTCATTGTGGTATTTGTTATAACATTTTTGGACCAATGTACCTTATGAAATAGCTAAAAGTGGCAACATGTAATATATATAGGTTGACATTAAAAGTCACAATGAAATAAATATAAAACGCAATAAAATAGAAAACATTACACAATAAATGAATACATTTATGTATTTAATTGTATTTTTTATTTATTTAATTGTATTTTTATTTATATCATTGTGTTTTTTATCTAATTCATTGTGGATTTTATTAATTTCATTGCGATATTTATTTTTACATTTTTGGACCTATGGACTTGATTAAATAGCTAAAAGTGGCATCATGTAATATATAAATGTTGACATTAAAAGTTACAATGAAATAAATAAGAACCACAAAGAAATAAATAGAAAACTCAATGATATAAAAAAAAATACACAATAAATAAATAAATGTATTTATTTCATTGTATTTTTTATTTATTTAATTGTATTTTGTATTTATATCATTGTGTGTATTATTTATTTCATTGTGATATTTATTATTTAATTTTTGGACCTATGGACTTCCATATATGCCACCTCCAAAGTAGACCAATCATAGCTCATGTCACGAAGTGCATGACGTTATGAAACAGAAGCACCTCCAAACACAAAAGCTTGACATGTCTGGTAAAAGCTAATGGGTCGTAGTTTAAAATGTATGTACACTTATTCTTATGACCAGGCCCTGTACAGTATGTCTAGAAATGAGTCTGTGAATCTGTCTGTGTGTCTGGGGCTAATTTCACAAACCACTGTACCGATCAGCGCCACATTTCTTGTGCATGCTGCCAATAGGTCAAGCAAGCTTTTTTCCACATCTAATAGAATGCGCTCTAAGTCATGGTCATTATATTATTCCGTTTTTTACATATTATTAAAGTACAGACTGTAAGCTTTCAAGTGACGTGCCATTCACTGAAATCTGGAAATAGAAAAAGAAGATATACTTATTTAAATGTTGTTGTAATTGGACTTCACTAATGCTCATGATAATATGGCAACATTTTTGTCAACTCAGTCTGTGTCTCAGAGCAGGGCTGTGGACAGTTCAGAAACCCGTCTACCAGTGACATCATCGATGGGGAATCCAAGCTAATAGAAACAACAGGCTTTGTATTGCTCGAAAGTTAGCATGCTATAATGGAAGCCATTGTTCTCAAAATATTGAAGAAAAACTTCCTAATGATGATGTCACTGGTAGATGGATTTCTGAAGTGTCCACAGACCTCCTATGAGACACAGACTGAGTAGAAAAAATGACACCATTTCATCAGGAGCATTAGTGAGGATCTATTATATGAAGATGCAACCATATCTTAACATAATACCCAGTGAAACAGGAGTTGGGTGTATCTGAGCCAATCACAGATGAGTTTTCGAGCTCAATATTTATAACAGTCACACAGCGAACATGTGTGATTTAAAGTATGTGATATATGCTTTGGTCTACGGCCACTCTGTAGAAAAATGTACAATTTGTTGCAGTGTTTCTTTTGTATTGCATTTGTAAAAAAGGACGTGCTTTTGGATATTGTAATGAGAATAAAACATGTTAAAAAGTAATATTGAGTGATATTTAATGATGGCTATGAATATCCAGATATTATCATTATATTTTTTGCAGAGATTATCGTATAGTGACAATACTTACTGAGGTGTGGGTGGTCTTCAGGTTCCTCCTGTTTAATAGAAATGACCCTGGCTGAGTCTGGAGAGTTCATCTTCACCTGCAGTCTGGACTCCACACACTGGTCTGAAATGAAGCAATTGAATAAGGACTTTAATAACTGGAGACTGAGTGGTGTCAAGAATAACAATAATATTAGCAGATGCTAAAGGCAAAATGGCCTAAGACCAACTCTCCAACATATGAATCTTGGGTGCAAAGATTATAGTATTCATAAATAAGAAAATTAAAATAAAATAAAAACATTTGGTGTGCTAATAAAAAAAGTGGAAATGTGAGTAATTTGTCCTCCATTTAATTGAACTTTTTGGATGTGCTAACCTTTTTTTGATAATTATACTATTCATATTAGGGAATCATGCTTAACTTAAGACTACACACGGAAATGTGTCAAAAGATGGACTCCTGTGATGCAAATAATGGCCTTAGGTGAATAAGGTGAAAGTAAGTAGCCAATCTGTTTTTCATGTTCCTGCAACCATGCACAGACAGAGTGATTACTATAGGGCCGTACAGACTTTGATGTGTCATGAGTTGTAGAAATGATTTAATGTAAAACAGAGGAAGCACATGGCGCAAAGAAGCGTAGTTAAAACATGAGTTGTGACCCAAAATACATCCCCATGTTACAACTACATGTTTACAAGTAGGGATGGGATCACATAATCAGCCTTTATTTGACCTCTGTGAGGGCAGTGATCAAAGTAGGACTGCTCAATTAATCCATTTTTTATTTTTTTAATTTTGGCTTCTTAGAATTATGAAAAAAACACAAATTATTTTATGGACCCGACAAACCTAAAATGCTGTTCTAACAGTATAGGTGAGATGTCAGCTATAGTCCATGTGAAATATGAAATCGAGTCTAGCTGTAGCAGCCTACAATAAGAGACAAGAAGAGACATTCACTTCGATGAATAAGGAATCCATGATCACACAAGCCACGGTGCACTTTGATTCCACGGAGGTTTGATGTGCTTTGTGTGTGCGCTCTCTGCTCTCACTTTAAAAGGAGAGTGCCGGTCATTTTAGGTTGTATGTTTGATGTGTCGCTAATCACTCACCAACATACAAAGGAACGTAGAATATTTTCAAAATCTGGCACACGCCAGGTTCTGAGAGAAACAAGCAACCAGCATCATGTCGTTCTGCACGAACGGTAGCTAATGCGGGGCATTCAGCGCATGTTTGAGTATCATGAGACTCCACCATGAGTAGTAGTAGGAAAAAAACAAACTTTCCATCGGTTAATATAGACGATTTTCACTCTTACACACGTCTCCCATTATGCCGCTGCAAGGGGTCTGAAGAATGGACAACAGGGGCAGATCTGGAAATATTCTACGTTCCTTTGTATGTTGGTGAGTGATTAGCGACACATCAAACATACACCCGAAAATGACCGGCACTCTCCTTTAACTGACGGAGGAACAACTTTGGTCCCATAGCCTATATTGAGCTGCAGTAATCTGATCCCTGGTCAGTCAGTCTATCATAGCAGCACTTGATTCCTGCAGCCCAAGCCCCACAGGCTTCTGCTTCTTTCGCCCACATGCAGAATACAAAGAACAACAATTTGTTGTGTATTAGCTCGTCTGGCACCTAGTTCATCGATGAGAGAGCAACTGAACACATAGCCAGTAACAGAACGGTTATTGCAGCGAGAGGCAACGATGCAGTCAATGCACAACAACGATTGCGCAACACAATGGGAACAGTGGGGTGCTGGACCAGCGCCGGTGGGGAAAACAAATACAAATAAATAGACCAGCGGTGGGCGAGATCGACAAGTCGATTGCTAAATAGTGGGGGGAGGTTCAGGCCCTTCTGACCCCCCCTTCCGGTGCTTATGGTGTGTGCACCGCAAGACAACACAACCAATTTGTTTAATCATCGGGATATTGTCATGATTATTGCATAGTAAGAAATGTATATATCGACAGCTCTACAATAAAACAGAAACAATGAAAGAAAAAGAGAAAACATTAAACGTACTGAGGTGTGGGTGGTCTTCAGGTTCCTGTTTAATAGAAATGTCCCTGGCTGAGTCTGGAGAGTTCATCTTCACCTGCAGTCTGGACTCCACACACTGGTCTGAAATGAAGGAATTGAATAAGAACTTTAGGGTTCGAACCAGCAGAACAAAAGCACCGTCTCTGCCTCAGTGTGGCCTGACTCTCCACGTTAACCAGACAGGTGCACAGGCGGTAAGCGAACCTCCCCACTTATTCTCCTCCTCATTATTTGGTGTGATGTCTCGGAGTCTAACTATAGTGTTTCTGTTCTAGGCAACATAGGACCCGACACTGACTTTTGGAAATTACGATTCTGTCCCTATCGGTACGTAACTCGAACGGCGCTGAGTCGGCTCTAGTGGACGTAGAGCCACTAGAGACAGCGCGCCTATGTGTCGCTCTAACAATTTTTTTTGCCTAACTACTTCCTAACTTCATATTAGGGGCTGTAGTCTGTTCTCACCAAGTGGGCCGAGTGGTCCGCTTCACGGGGAGCGACAGAAACTATGCCTAAACCTAACCTTAATCCTAATAAAATAATTTGCGACACATTTTAGATTAGATAAACAAACAACAGCGGGAGAGGGATTCAATCCAGAGGCGCTAGGATTGTAAATCCAATGTTTAACGTTGCACGCCACGGAACCATGTTGTTCCTACTGAACAGTGGTTCTAAAACTGAGGTACGGGGACCCCCAGGGGTCCTTGATTCTGTCCAGGGGAGCCCCAGCAAAATGTACATCAAAATCAGTGCAACCAGTTTAAACCTATAATACGTAGGTGATCTGAAAAAAGCAGATCTACAAGGTATTGAATAATGATGCATCCCGATGAGACATATTGGGCACTATTCACTAAGCTGTTTACGCCCATATTTTTTACGTAAATGAATTTACACAACTTCCCATGTAAATAGTCTGATTCATTCATCTTTTTTGACGGTGAATTTTGCAGGAGGCACGCTCTTTCTCACGTCTGCACTCTGCTAGGAGGCAGACTTACATAGGACCAAAGCTTGTGTATGTCATTAGAATGCCTTATTCTTCATGAAAAATCTATTACAATAGAGACAGTTTTGTTCCCTTCTTTTCAGTATTTAGAGCTGAATCAATGTTCCCTTTGCGTGTTTACCATTTTTGTAAAATTGTGATTTAACAATAAACTTATGAAGTATACATACTATATAATTTGAAGAAATTAGGAGAAAACCTTTGTCAATTAAAGGTGAGTTAGGAGCTAAACTGTCAATTTGCAGTCCATGAAAGACAGGGAAACAGTGGACAGAGTAAAGATCCTACTGGTTTACAAGATAAGTTTACACCTCATTGCTTATTATGGAGATTAAATGCTATAAAACACTGATTTAACTATAGGGTTACAAAGATAGTAGTGACGTCAACAACATGCTACAAAACAATGTATATCAATGTCTTGCTGCTGCTGCTATGGAGCTATAGCCTTATAAGACTCTCGTAGATGTATTTTATCGATTTTTACATCTTTGGGGGGGTCGGTAAGACTCGGTAAGACTCGGTAAGGCATATACTGATGACTCTGTTTGTGTTTATGATCACTTCATAACAACCTAACAGCTAAGACTAATAGATTTATGTTCCAACTTAAATGAGTTAATAAAGACAAATAGATGAAACAAGACGTGATCCGTTCATCTTAAATGTTATAAATAGATGAAACAACATAAATGAGTTGATATTTACCTGCTGTGTTTCAGTGGTTGAGCTGCTAACAAACGTCCTCCTGCTGCTTAACGACGACACTGTTTAGAAACGACACGTTTTACTTTTCTTTGTATTTTACTTTTATATAAATCTATGGTATTTTAAAGTGTCAACAACAGTCAGTCAACACACCATGTTGTTTTCACTACTGCATTGTGGGTATATTCTTCTTCTGACGAACACTTTGTCTAGACGCCAGTTGGTGTATTGCTGCCCCCTAATGTTGGTCTCGGGTACTGTCCATTGTGTATATACAGTAACAGTTCTATGTGACCTTCCTGACCTTTAGACAAGAGAACATCCATCTAGGAGTAAAGCAGTTCATCCAACTAATACATTTAATTTAATTATCAATAATGTAATCCCTGTTTATCTCTATTATAGTCATGTCATTGTACACATTAGGGGCGGCCATAGCTGAATGTTAGAGAGCCTGACTGGGAAGCCAGAGGTCTGATTCCAGGCTTCAGCAATGTGTCAAAGTGTCCCTGACAAGACACTTACTTAACCTCTAACTGATTGATTGTAATAGATGAATTGCGCTGGGTCAGGCTGACCTAAAAGGGTCTTTAACTAATCATGAGATTTCATATTATTGTGTTCTAAGGTGTAGGGCCACAAGTAGTTATAAAAGCAGACCCACAATCCTATTTCATCAGTCCTGTCTGCAGACCTGGCTCCATTGGTATATTAATAAATGTATATACTTCTGAGGCCGCGTCTACTTGTCCCTTCCTGTTTAGTTTAGTTTGTAGTTTTTCGTTGCCACTGTCGCAAAATTGCTTGCTCAGGGTGGGACTGTCGGGTCTCTTCTCTACATGTAAAGTGTCTTGACAACTTGTTGTGATTTGACACTTTAATAAAATTGAATTGAATTACTTGCTCTGTGTTCCTTTCTTCTGGTGTGTGTGTGTGTGTGTGTGTGTGTGTGTGTGTGTGTGTGTGTGTGTGCGCTATAGTGCTTTGCATAGGCTTTAAGTTTAATGTAATATCAAATAACAATCTAATAATGTAATACAACGTAATAGTGATCATAGCCATAACATTAATTGTAAAAAAAAAATACTGGCATAATTCATAAAAATACATGAATTTTCTCCCCTAAGTAAAGTTAACCGATATTTAATAAGTAAAATAACTGAAATTGTGCCTCCCATTGGGTGTAATGAAACACAGCAAGAAAAAACGATTGTACAATATACTGTATATAGTTAGCCATTTATAGTGAATAACAACAATTATTTCATAGGACTGTGAGTCGGACATGAAGGTTTTTCTTTTTCCTACAAGTACTTCTTTAATCTACTTGTCCCATCCAAATTCCTCCTGGCTCTGTCTAGGGGGTACCGTTGCCAGTGGTGCAGTGCATACATTTCTAAAAAAAAAAAAAAAAAAAAAAAACTTCTCAAATCCATTGCCTGTTGGTCATGTGTAAAACACTACAGAACATATGTATTATCTATATTACATCAATAATGAATTCATTATATTTAATTGTAGATTAAAATAAGGTTCCAGGTTTCAACAATGTTTTTACTTCTATAATTTTTAACCCATATAATTTTTAATTGTAACCCATTTTTTTTCACCCGGTGCCAATTTCCTAAGTGATCCTGGGCGCTACACCAGCCCTACACCAGCGCTACACTAGTCCCCCACAGCCAGGGAGGCCAGGGCCGAGCTCATGCTTCCTTCAATGCATGAGAGCCAACTGACCTTCTTGTCACCTGACAGGGGGGAGTTTCCCCGGTAGGACGTAGCGCGTGGAAGGAACACGTTATTCCAACCAGTTCCCTTCCCCTCCATCAGGCGCCCCGGCTGTCATGGGGGAGGCGGTATAGCGACCAGGATTACTACATGTTTTTGTGAGGGTATTAACTACCCTAGGAGACACGGGGAGAACATGCAAACTCCACACAGCGTAGGCCCTTTCGCCAACCCCACCCTGGGTATGGGCGCTGATGACGCGGAGGAGAAGACACGCCCCCAGCACCCACAGCGTCCCTGGCGGGAATCGAACCCAGGACCTTCTAGCTGTGAGGCGACAGCGCTACCGACTGCGCCACCGTGCCCCTGGTTTCAACAATGTTTAACAGTCATTTGAAGCATGGACAGGTAAATGCAATATGGCAGAAACTGAACCAATCAAATCAGTAGTCATTTCGGATCAGACATGACTCCATACTAACTTTTCCACTGGTAGAACTGGTGCAGTACTGTCCCTTTAAGTCTGAGGGCCAATTCTTGGCACCACCATGTCCCTTATCTTATATTCCATTTTGAAAAACATTTAAAAATAGTGAAAATAACCAATCTACAAGCACAAAATATATCGATGTAGATAAGCTAATTTCATTATTTAAAAATGTTTTTTTAGGCCGGACCACGACCATGTCACTATGACTCGGCGAGTCAAAGTGACAAAAAATAGGGCTCTGAGTCTGCAGTGCCTGCAAATGACATCATCTAAGACCTTACAGATCGCTACAAGCTAACAGCACATTACATTGACTCGCATGTCAGTTTGTCTATCTTTCATTTTTTGCACACGATTCCGTCAACAGTTTGTGTCTGCATGTGTGAACTGTATCCTCGCACTCCACTACCTGATCAAATCAAAAGTACAAAATGCACATTTTTCAACCCAATTCAAAAACTTGATCAGAAAATCAATGTTTGTCTTGTGTGTAACAGTGATTTTCTTGTAATGACGTGACTCTTTATAAAGTTGTATCGCACCAGTCACTTTGAAGAAAAGGACTGTAATTTAAGAACATTTCATCAACGTATGAAACTCCAGTAAATGCACAAGAAAACTGAAACGGTGAAAGACCAACCTAATAATCGTGCACTTGCACAAATGCAATCAGGTGAAATGCAAACTCATTTTGGTGGCAGTCTAGAGCCCTGTTCAGGTTATGAGATTCAGAATAGGCAGACGGCTTTCTAACATGCCCCGGACAAGTCCTTATTGTCTGACCATAGACTATATTTGCATCCTCTGGCTATAAAAAATAAATAAATATGAATGGATTTAGATTGAGAAAAAAAAGAGCTGGGAATGTTTCCAAAATACCAATCCTAACAGAGGCTTTTTTTGACAGGAGCAGTATGAATATAAAAAACATTTCTGCTTTTCTATCCACCTTCCTACCAACACCGGTGTTTAATTTGATATTCCCAGTGAGCTACTTTATATTCGAAAGTTTTTGTCCCCCCATGTTGTGAATACACTGGTGCCTTTTCAAGTGATCTGAATTAGTGAAACTAATGTTACACAGTTTACAGTGGAAAGGTTTTTCTGTGTGGATACGCTGGTGTGTCTTCAGAGAACTTGAAGAAGTAAAACCCTTCTTACAAATTTTACATTGGTAAGGTTTTTCTCCAGTGTGAACACGCTGGTGTTTCTTCAGGGAACCTGACTCACTGAAACTCTTGTCACAATATTTACAGTGGAAAGGTTTTTCTCCAGTGTGGACACGCTCGTGTGTCTTCAGATGACCTGACTGAAAGAAACTCTTGTCACAATGTTTACAATGAAAAGGTTTTTCTCCAGTGTGGACACGCTGGTGTCTCTTTAGGTCACCTGAATAACTGAAACTCTGGTCACAATATTTACAATGGAAAGGCTTTTCTCCAGTGTGGACACTCTGGTGTGTCTTCAGATGACCTGACTGAAAGAAACTCTTGTCACAATGTTTACAATGGAAAGGTTTTTCTCCAGTGTGGACACGCTGGTGTCTCTTCAGGTAATATGACTGAATGAAACTCTTGTCGCATTGTTTACAGTGGGAAGGTTTTTCTCCTGTGTGGATACGCTGGTGTTTCTTCAGGTTACCTGCCTCACTAAAACTCTTGTCACAATGTTTACAGTGGAAAGGTTTTTCTCCAGTGTGGATACGCTGGTGTTTCTTCAGGATACATGACCATCCGAAACTCTTGTTACACAGTTTACAGTGGAAAGGTTTTTCTGTGTGGATACGCTGGTGTCTCTTCAGGTCATATGACAGGATGAAACTCTTGTCGCATTGTTTACAGTGGAAAGGTTTTTCCCCAGTGTGGATACACTGGTGTTTCTTCAGGTTACCTGACTCACTAAAACTCTTGTCACAATGTTTACAATGGAATGGTCTTTCTCCAGTGTGGATACGCTGGTGGTTCTTCAGGTTAGATGAACTGCTGAAACTCTTGTTACACAGTTTACAGAGGAAAGGTTTTTCTCCAGTGTGGACACCTCCACTTGTCTCCCCCCAATCATCACTGTCTTCAGTGACGTCAGTGTCAGATTCAAGTTCAACTTCAACTTCAGAGCAGTGTGAAGAGATGTGTTCATCATCAACTTCACTTTTCACTGCTAGTAATGTCAACATTGATCCATCAGGCACCTCTGGTCTTTGAAGTATCTCCTCCTGTTCCTCTTTAATGTGTGGAGGCCCTGGTTCCTCCTGGAGCAGACTGGGGCTCCTCTTCTGTTCAGGAGAATCCTCCTCTTTACACACAACCATGTGCAGGATGGCTAGGAGCAGAAAAATAACATGATAGTGAACACCTAAAATGTATATCTATTTTTCTATCGTCCATGTACATAGCTATTACCTACTAAGACTGACAAAACAGTTACTAAATAAGTACAGGTTGTTATAGGTGGTTCTGGAAACTCTAAAGCAGGCTCGAAAGTGTTAGCAAGATTATAGCAAAATATATATTTTAAAAAGTAACCTGAATCTATATATTTTGTTATATTTCATTTGAATCATTAAAGCTTTTTGTGTTATCCTTTTAGCCTAAATGTTTTACTGTACCTCCATGCAGTTTACCTTGTTTGACTGATAAAGTATTAAATCACTCAATTAATATGTGAGCTCTGATTTGGGAGTAAGTGAGGCTGTAGGCCAAGCTATATACAACTGGATTTGTCTGCATATACAGTATGTATGTATGTCACCTCCAAAGTAGACCAATCATAGCTCATGCCACTAAGTGCATGACGTTATGAAACAGAAGCACCTCCAAACACAAAAGCTTCACATGTCTGGTGAAAGTTAATGGGTCGTAGTTTAAAATGTATGTACACTTATTTTCATGACCAGGCCCTGTACAGTATGTCTAGAAATGAGTCTGTGAATCTGTCTGTGTGTCTGGGGCTAATTTCACAAACCACTGTACCGATCAGCGCCACATTTCTTGTGCATGCTGCCAATAGGTCAAGCAAGTTTTTATCCACATCTAATAGAATGCGCTGCAAGTCATGGTCATTATATTATTCAGTTTGTTTGTTTTTTACATATTATTAAAGTTCAGACAAGCTTTCAAGTGACGTGCCATGCACTGAAATCTGGAAATAGTTGAAGAAGATATACTTATTTGAATGTTGTTAACCACTTAAAGGACTACTTCACCCATTTTCAAGGCAGTGCTGAATCAATTGTATGTTACTTTATTGTCTATTTCTCACCTCAAATGTTTTTGGAAACATTTAATGTACTGTTTATGACATAATCAAGAACGCACCATTTGGCCATCTTCTTTGTTCAGATTGAGTGACACTGTCCTCTAGTATCTAGCATAGGCTGATGAATCATAGCTGTTTAAAGACTACTGACAAGTGTTTAATATAATAAGTTAAAATTGGTTAGTACCCGCCGATTAGAAAACCCAGCTAATTGGCATGGTTAAAGTGTCCGCCCTGAGATTGGGAGGTCAGGGTTCAATACCCCGGCCGGGTCATACCAAAGACTATAAATAGGACGCAATGTCTCCCCACTTGACATTCAGCATCAAGAGTTGGATTGGGGTAAGTCTGTGTACATCAAGCCACCTCACGCCACAGAAACAGGAGATAAACTCCTGCCCTATGGGCCACATGGCTCGGGAATAATTGGTTCTCAAGGCTACCTATATTATGTATATTATGTACATATTATCTTATTATTATTTTTTGTTTGACAGGAAGTGATTCAGATTGGAAAAATTCTCAACAATTATACATTTATATATTTTTTGGCATCTATTGTAAACTATGTCCCCATTACGACCACAGATATTCTCTGAAAGTGTGAACAAAATGCGTAGTTAAGTAAAGGGCAAGACCACTTTGGTAGAGGTTTGGGTTGTGTAGTTACCAAAGTGGTCTTGCCCTTTAACTAATACTAATGTTGAGCAGGGTCGACTCTGTACTTATCCTTTCTCTTTTCCCTCTACACCAAATCTCTTGAGTTTGTAGATCAGTATTTTTTCAAATCCACCCCCCCCCCCCCCGCCAGCAAAGGGATGCTAGGGTTGAAGTGGTTACACCTCAAATCAAGAAGCTTCTAAAAAGCTTCTCAAAGATCTGTTAAGATTATGTTACACCATGAAATCAGTTTTCATAGTTTTCACCTACTACCGAACTTTTACCAGGCATGTCAGAATTTCATGTACTTCTGTTTCATGACGTCATGCACTTCGCGGCTTGAGCTGTGTGACAGACAAACCCTGTTCTAGATGCTTTGGTCTAAGGCCACTCTGTAGAAAAATGTACAATTTGGTGCAGTTTTTCTTTTGTATTGCATTTGTGAAAAAGAGGACGTGCTTTTGGATTTTGTAATGAGAATAAAACAAAAAAGGAATATTGAGGGATATTTAATGATGGCTATGAATATCCAGATATTATCATTGTCGTTATATTTTTTGCCAAGATTCTCATATAGTGACAATACTTACCGAGGTGTGGGTGGTCTTCAGGTTCCTCCTGTTTAATAGAAATGTCCCTGGCTGAGTCTGGAGAGTTCATCTTCACCTGCAGTCTGGACTCCACACACTGGTCTGAAATGAAGCAGTGAATAAGGACTTTAATAACTGGAGACCTAATGGTGTGAAGAATAACAATAATATTTGCATATGCTAAAGGCAAAATGGCCTAAGCCCAACTCTCCAACATATGAATTTTGGGTGCAAAGATTATAGGATTCATATTAGGGAATCATGCTTAACTCATTCTGTTTCAAGTAAATAAATAATGGCCAATAGTGCGATCTCTCATTATTCTTACCTTTTCAAGTAGTCACAGAATATTTATCTCCGGTATGATCGATCCCTGATCGTTTCTAAATAGCATGTCTGGCCAAAAATTCAGAGGAAAACAAGGGAGGCAAGATACAGACGGTTTCCCAAATCGAATAACAAGGAAGCGAATGGTGACTGAGATTTTGCGATCATGTGATCTCCTGTTTCTTTGTGTGCCTGAGAGTGAAATGGTAGATCACAGGTTGGGGAACAGCGCCATCTAGCGTAAACACTGAAAACACTGTTTGGACGTGTTAGACGTCATTGCCACTCTGGGCTTCGGAAACAATGGACGTGTTACACGTCAATTAGCACTGAATGAGTTAAGACTACACATGGAAATGTGTCAAAAGATGGACTTCTGCGATGCATATAATGGCCTTAAGTGAATAAGGTTAAAGTAGCCAATCTGTTATTCATGTTCCTGCAACCATGCACAGACAGAGTGATTACTATAGGGCCGTACAGACTTTGATGTGTCATGAGTTGTAGAAATGGTTTAATGTAAAACAGAGGAAGCACATGGTGCAAAGAAGTGTAGTTAAAACACTGAGTTGTGACCCAAAATACATCCCCATGTTACAACTAATGTTTGACCTCTGTGAGGGCAGTGATCAAAGTAGGACTGCTCAATTAATCAATGTTTTTTTTATTTTTACTTTGGCTTCTTACAATTATGAAAAAAACACCCATTATTTTATGGACCCGACAAACCTAAAATGCTATTCTAACACAGTATAGGCGAGATGTCAGCTATAGTCCATATGAAATATGAAATGTAGTCTAGCTGTAGCAGCCTACAATAAGAGACAAAAGGAGACATTCACTTCGATAAATAAGAAATCCAGGGACGTCACAGGCTCTCAGAAGGTGGGGGGGGGGTGGACTTTCGGTGGACTATACCCCTTATTTTACACTTTGGCTATTCAAAAATAGCAGATCTACAAGCTCATAGTGCGGCACCGAGTGCCGCGCTATGAGCTTGTACATCTGCTATTTTTGAAAAAGCGTGAAAAACATTTGTAACTGTCAAATGTAAACAAATTCTGTATTTACAAAATGTTGCGTTTTTTTGGGCGGATTTTCGTGTTTTGGTTACTTTATTTCGGGTTTTGGGTTAGGGTTAGGTTACTTAATTCTTATTTTTGCTTGATTTTACTGATTTATTATCCCAAAAAAAAAAAAAAAGTGGGGGGTATGAAATCACGGATCTGTGAGAGTGAGGGTGTCGCGTCGTACGCACAGTGAATGGCCGTGACGCCCCTGAAGGAATCCATGATCACACATGCCACGGTGCACTTTGATTCCACGGAGGTTTGATGTGCTTTGTGCGTGCGCTCTCTGCTCTCACTTTAACTGACGGGGGAACAACGTTGTTCCCATAGCCAATATTGAGCTGCAGTAATCTGATCCCTGGTCAGTCAGTCTATCGCAGCCCGAGCTCCACAGGCATCTGCTTCTTTCACACCCACAGGCAGAATACAGAGAACAACGATTTGTTGTGTATTAGCTTGTCTGGCACCTAGTTGATCGATGAGAGAGCAACGTAGCACATGTAGCCAGTAACAGAACGGTAATTGTGGCGAGAGGCAACGATGCAGCCAATGCACAACAACGATTGTGCAACACAATGGGAACAGTGGGGTGCTGGACCAGCGCCGGTGGGGAAAACAAATAAAAATAAATTGACCAGCGGTCGGCGAGATCGACAAGTTGATTGCTATATAGTGGGGGGACGTTCAGGCCCTTCTGACCCCCCCCCCCCCCCCCCCCCAATGGTGCTTATGGTGTGTGCACCGCAAGACAACACAACCAATTTGTTTAATCATCGGGATATTATCATTATATATTTTGTCATTATTATTGCATAGTATAAAACATTATATTGAGACAGCTCTACAATAGAACAGAAACAATTTAAGAAAGAGAGAGAACATTAAACGTACTGAGGAGTGGGTGGTCTTCAGGTTCATGTTTAATAGAAATGTTCCTGACTGAGTCTGGAGAGTTCATCTTCACCTGCAGTCTGGACTCCACACACTGGTCTGAAATGAAGGAATTGAATTAGGCAACATAGGACCCGACACTGACTTATGGAAATTACGATTCTGTCCCTATCGGTACGTAACTCGAACGGCGCTGAGTCGGCTCTAGGGGACGTAGAGCCACTAGAGAAAGCGCGCCTATGTGTCGTTCTAACATTTTTTTTTGCCTAACTACTTCCTAACTTCATATTAGGGGCTGTAGTCTGTTCTCACCAAGCGGGCCGAGTGATCCGCTTCACGGGGAGCGACAGAAACTATGCCTAAACCTAACCTTAATCCTAATAAAGTAATTTGCGACACATTTTAGATTAGATAAATAAACAACAGCGGGAGAGGGATTCAATCCAGAGGCGCTGGGATTGTAAATCCAATGTTTAACGTTGCACGCCACGGAACCATGTGGTTCCTACTGAACAGTGGTTCTAAAACTGAGGTAAGGGGACCCCCAGGGGTCCTTGATTCTGTCCAGGGGAGCCCCAGCAAAATGTACAGCATCAAAATCAGTGCAACCAGTTTAAACCTATAATACGTAGGTGATCTGAAAAAAGCAGATCTACAAGGTATTGAATAATGATGCATCCCGATGAGACATATTGGGCACTATTCACTAAGCTGTTTACGCCCATATTTTTTACGTAAATGAATTTACACAACTTCCCATGTAAATAGTCTGATTCATTCATCTTTTTTGACGGTGAATTTTGCAGGAGGCACGCTCTTTCTCACGTCTGCACTCTGCTAGGAGGCAGACTTACATAGGACCAAAGCTTGTGTATGTCATTAGAATGCCTTATTCTTCATGAAAAATCTATTACAATAGAGACAGTTTTGTTCCCTTCTTTTCAGTATTTAGAGCTGAATCAATGTTCCCTTTGCGTGTTTACCATTTTTGTAAAATTGTGATTTAACAATAAACTTATGAAGTATACATACTATATAATTTGAAGAAATTAGGAGAAAACCTTTGTCAATTAAAGGTGAGTTAGGAGCTAAACTGTCAATTTGCAGTCCATGAAAGACAGGGAAACAGTGGACAGAGTAAAGATCCTACTGGTTTACAAGATAAGTTTACACCTCATTGCTTATTATGGAGATTAACCGCAGTAATGCTATAAAACACTGATTTAACTATAGGGTTACAAAGATAGTAGTGACGTCAACAACATGCTACAAAACAATGTATATCAATGTCTTGCTGCTGCTGCTATGGAGCTATAGCCTTATAAGACTCTCGTAGATGTATTTTATCGATTTTTACATCTTTGGGGGGATCGGTAAGACTCGGTAAGACTCGGTAAGACTCGGTAAGGCATATACTGATGACTCTGTTTGTGTTTATGATCACTTCATAACAACCTAACAGCTAAGACTAATAGATTTATGTTCCAACTTAAATGAGTTAATAAAGACAAATAGATGAAACAAGACGTGATCCGTTCATCTTAAATGTTATAAATAGATGAAACAACATAAATGAGTTGATATTTACCTGCTGTGTTTCAGTGGTTGAGCTGCTAACAAACGTCCTCCTGCTGCTTAACGACGACACTGTTTAGAAACGACACGTTTTACTTTTCTTTGTATTTTACTTTTATATAAATCTATGGTATTTTAAAGTGTCAACAACAGTCAGTCAACACACCATGTTGTTTTCACTACTGCATTGTGGGTATATTCTTCTTCTGACGAACACTTTGTCTAGACGCCAGTTGGTGTATTGCTGCCCCCTAATGTTGGTCTCGGGTACTGTCCATTGTGTATATACAGTAACAGTTCTATGTGACCTTCCTGACCTTTAGACAAGAGAACATCCATCTAGGAGTAAAGCAGTTCATCCAACTAATACATTTAATTTAATTATCAATAATGTAATCCCTGTTTATCTCTATTATAGTCATGTCATTGTACACATTAGGGGCGGCCATAGCTGAATGTTAGAGAGCCTGACTGGGAAGCCAGAGGTCTGATTCCAGGCTTCAGCAATGTGTCAAAGTGTCCCTGACAAGACACTTACTTAACCTCTAACTGATTGATTGTAATAGATGAATTGCGCTGGGTCAGGCTGACCTAAAAGGGTCTTTAACTAATCATGAGATTTCATATTATTGTGTTCTAAGGTGTAGGGCCACAAGTAGTTATAAAAGCAGACCCACAATCCTATTTCATCAGTCCTGTCTGCAGACCTGGCTCCATTGGTATATTAATAAATGTATATACTTCTGAGGCCGCGTCTACTTGTCCCTTCCTGTTTAGTTTAGTTTGTAGTTTTTCGTTGCCACTGTCGCAAAATTGCTTGCTCAGGGTGGGACTGTCGGGTCTCTTCTCTACATGTAAAGTGTCTTGACAACTTGTTGTGATTTGACACTTTAATAAAATTGAATTGAATTACTTGCTCTGTGTTCCTTTCTTCTGGTGTGTGTGTGTGTGTGTGTGTGTGTGTGTGTGTGTGTGTGTGTGTGTGTGTGTGTGTGTGTGTTTGTGTGTGTGTGTGTGCTATAGTGCTTTGCATAGGCTTTAATGTAATATCAAATAACAATCTAATAATGTAATACAACGTAATAGTGATCATAGCCATAACATTAATTGTAAAAAAAAAAAAATACTGGCATAATTCATAAAAATACATGAATTTTCTCCCCACACAGCAAGAAAAAACGATTGTACAATATACTGTATATAGTTAGCCATTTATGGTGAATAACAACAATTATTTCATAGGACTGTGAGTCGGACATGAAGGTTTTTCTTTTTCCTACAAGTACTTCTTTAATCTACTTGTCCCATCCAAATTCCTCCTGGCTCTGTCTAGGGGGTACCGTTGCCAGTGGTGCAGTGCATTCATTTCTAAAAAAAAAAAAAAAAAAAAAAAAAAATTCTCAAATCCATTGCCTGTTGGTCATGTGTAAAACACTACAGAACATATGTATTATCTATATTACATCAATAATGAATTCATTATATTTAATTGTAGATTAAAATAAGGTTCCAGGTTTCAACAAAGTTTAACAGTCATTTGAAGGTAAATGCAATATGGCAGAAACTGAACCAATCAAATCAGTAGTCATTTCGGATCAGACATGACTCCATACTAACTTTTCCACTGGTAGAACTGGTGCAGTACTGTCCCTTTAAGTCTGAGGGCCAATTCTTGGCACCACCATGTCCCTTATCTTATATTCCATTTTGAAAAACATTTAAAAATAGTGAAAATAACCAATCTACAAGCACAAAATATATCAATGTAGATAAGCTAATTTCATTATTTTAAAATGTTTTTTTAGGCCGGACCACGACCATGTCACTATGACTCGGCGAGTCAAAGTGACAAAAAATAGGGCTCTGAGTCTGCAGTGCCTGCAAATGACATCATCTAAGACCTTACAGATCGCTACAAGCTAACAGCACATTACATTGACTCGCATGTCAGTTTGTCTATCTTTCATTTTTTGCACACGATTCCGTCAACAGTTTGTGTCTGCGTGTGTGTGAACTGTATCCTCGCACTCCACTACCTGATCAAATCAAAAGTACAAAATGCACATTTTTCAACCCAATTCAAAAACTTGATCAGAAAATCAATGTTTGTCTTGTGTGTAACAGTGATTTTCTTGTAATGACGTGACTCTTTATAAAGTTGTATCGCACCAGTCACTTTGAAGAAAAGGACTGTAATTTAAGAACATTTCATCAACGTATGAAACTCCAGTAAATGCACAAGAAAACTGAAACGGTGAAAGACCAACGTAATAATCGTGCACTTGCACAAATGCAATCAGGTGAAATGCAAACTCATTTTGGTGGCAGTCTAGAGCCCTGTTCAGGTTATGAGATTCAGAATAGGCAGACGGCTTTCTAACATGCCCCGGACAAGTCCTTATTGTCTGACCATAGACTATATTTGCATCCTCTGGCTATAAAAAATAAATAAATATGAATGGATTTAGATTGAGAAAAAAAAGAGCTGGGAATGTTTCCAAAATACCAATCCTAACAGAGGCTTTTGTTGACAGGAGCAGTATGAATATAAAAAACATTTCTGCTTTTCTATCCACCTTCCTACCAACACCGGTGTTTAATTTGATATTCCCAGTGAGCTACTTTATATTCGAAAGTTTTTGTCCCCCCATGTTGTGAATACACTGGTGCCTTTTCAAGTGATCTGAATTAGTGAAACTAATGTTACACAGTTTACAGTGGAAAGGTTTTTCTGTGTGGATACGCTGGTGTGTCTTCAGAGAACTTGAAGAAGTAAAACCCTTCTTACAAATTTTACATTGGTAAGGTTTTTCTCCAGTGTGAACACGCTGGTGTTTCTTCAGGGAACCTGACTCACTGAAACTCTTGTCACAATATTTACAGTGGAAAGGTTTTTCTCCAGTGTGGACACGCTCGTGTATCTTCAGACGACCTGATTGAAAGAAACTCTTGTCACAATGTTTACAATGGAAAGGTTTTTCTCCAGTGTGGACACGCTGGTGTCTCTTTAGGTCACCTGAATAACTGAAACTCTGGTCACAATATTTACAATGGAAAGGCTTTTCTCCAGTGTGGACACTCTGGTGTGTCTTCAGATGACCTGACTGAAAGAAACTCTTGTCACAATGTTTACAATGGAAAGGTTTTTCTCCAGTGTGGACACGCTGGTGTCTCTTCAGGTAATATGACTGAATGAAACTCTTGTCGCATTGTTTACAGTGGGAAGGTTTTTCTCCAGTGTGGATACGCTGGTGTTTCTTCAGGTTACCTGCCTCACTAAAACTCTTGTCACAATGTTTACAGTGGAAAGGTTTTTCTCCAGTGTGGATACGCTGGTGTTTCTTCAGGATACATGACCATCCGAAACTCTTGTTACACAGTTTACAGTGGAAAGGTTTTTCTGTGTGGATACGCTGGTGTCTCTTCAGGTCATATGACAGGATGAAACTCTTGTCGCATTGTTTACAGTGGAAAGGTTTTTCCCCAGTGTGGATACACTGGTGTTTCTTCAGGTTACCTGACTCACTAAAACTCTTGTCACAATGTTTACAATGGAATGGTCTTTCTCCAGTGTGGATACGCTGGTGGTTCTTCAGGTTAGATGAACTGCTGAAACTCTTGTTACACAGTTTACAGAGGAAAGGTTTTTCTCCAGTGTGGACACCTCCACTTGTCTCCCCCCAATCATCACTGTCTTCAGTGACGTCAGTGTCAGATTCAAGTTCAACTTCAACTTCAGAGCAGTGTGAAGAGATGTGTTCATCATCAACTTCACTTTTCACTGCTAGTAATGTCAACATTGATCCATCAGGCACCTCTGGTCTTTGAAGTATCTCCTCCTGTTCCTCTTTAATGTGTGGAGGCCCTGGTTCCTCCTGGAGCAGACTGGGGCTCCTCTTCTGTTCAGGAGAATCCTCCTCTTTACACACAACCATGTGCAGGATGGCTAGGAGCAGAAAAATAACATGATAGTGAACACCTAAAATGTATATCTATTTTTCTATCGTCCATGTACATAGCTATTACCTACTAAGACTGACAAAACAGTTACTAAATAAGTACAGGTTGTTATAGGTGGTTCTGGAAACTCTAAAGCAGGCTCGAAAGTGTTAGCAAGATTATAGCAAAATATATATTTTAAAAAGTAACCTGAATCTATATATTTTGTTATATTTCATTTGAATCATTAAAGCTTTTTGTGTTATCCTTTTAGCCTAAATGTTTTACTGTACCTCCATGCAGTTTACCTTGTTTGACTGATAAAGTATTAAATCACTCAATTAATATGTGAGCTCTGATTTGGGAGTAAGTGAGGCTGTAGGCCAAGCTATATACAACTGGATTTGTCTGCATATACAGTATGTATGTATGTCACCTCCAAAGTAGACCAATCATAGCTCATGCCACTAAGTGCATGACGTTATGAAACAGAAGCACCTCCAAACACAAAAGCTTCACATGTCTGGTGAAAGTTAATGGGTCGTAGTTTAAAATGTATGTACACTTATTTTCATGACCAGGCCCTGTACAGTATGTCTAGAAATGAGTCTGTGAATCTGTCTGTGTGTCTGGGGCTAATTTCACAAACCACTGTACCGATCAGCGCCACATTTCTTGTGCATGCTGCCAATAGGTCAAGCAAGTTTTTATCCACATCTAATAGAATGCGCTGCAAGTCATGGTCATTATATTATTCAGTTTGTTTGTTTTTTACATATTATTAAAGTTCAGACAAGCTTTCAAGTGACGTGCCATGCACTGAAATCTGGAAATAGTTGAAGAAGATATACTTATTTGAATGTTGTTAACCACTTAAAGGACTACTTCACCCATTTTCAAGGCAGTGCTGAATCAATTGTATGTTACTTTATTGTCTATTTCTCACCTCAAATGTTTTTGGAAACATTTAATGTACTGTTTATGACATAATCAAGAACGCACCATTTGGCCATCTTCTTTGTTCAGATTGAGTGACACTGTCCTCTAGTATCTAGCATAGGCTGATGAATCATAGCTGTTTAAAGACTACTGACAAGTGTTTAATATAATAAGTTAAAATTGGTTAGTACCCGCCGATTAGAAAACCCAGCTAATTGGCATGGTTAAAGTGTCCGCCCTGAGATTGGGAGGTCAGGGTTCAATACCCCGGCCGGGTCATACCAAAGACTATAAATAGGACGCAATGTCTCCCCACTTGACATTCAGCATCAAGAGTTGGATTGGGGTAAGTCTGTGTACATCAAGCCACCTCACGCCACAGAAACAGGAGATAAACTCCTGCCCTATGGGCCACATGGCTCGGGAATAATTGGTTCTCAAGGCTACCTATATTATGTATATTATGTACATATTATCTTATTATTATTTTTTGTTTGACAGGAAGTGATTCAGATTGGAAAAATTCTCAACAATTATACATTTATATATTTTTTGGCATCTATTGTAAACTATGTCCCCATTACGACCACAGATATTCTCTGAAAGTGTGAACAAAATGCGTAGTTAAGTAAAGGGCAAGACCACTTTGGTAGAGGTTTGGGTTGTGTAGTTACCAAAGTGGTCTTGCCCTTTAACTAATACTAATGTTGAGCAGGGTCGACTCTGTACTTATCCTTTCTCTTTTCCCTCTACACCAAATCTCTTGAGTTTGTAGATCAGTATTTTTTCAAATCCACCCCCCCCCCCCCCGCCAGCAAAGGGATGCTAGGGTTGAAGTGGTTACACCTCAAATCAAGAAGCTTCTAAAAAGCTTCTCAAAGATCTGTTAAGATTATGTTACACCATGAAATCAGTTTTCATAGTTTTCACCTACTACCGAACTTTTACCAGGCATGTCAGAATTTCATGTACTTCTGTTTCATGACGTCATGCACTTCGCGGCTTGAGCTGTGTGACAGACAAACCCTGTTCTAGATGCTTTGGTCTAAGGCCACTCTGTAGAAAAATGTACAATTTGGTGCAGTTTTTCTTTTGTATTGCATTTGTGAAAAAGAGGACGTGCTTTTGGATTTTGTAATGAGAATAAAACAAAAAAGGAATATTGAGGGATATTTAATGATGGCTATGAATATCCAGATATTATCATTGTCGTTATATTTTTTGCCAAGATTCTCATATAGTGACAATACTTACCGAGGTGTGGGTGGTCTTCAGGTTCCTCCTGTTTAATAGAAATGTCCCTGGCTGAGTCTGGAGAGTTCATCTTCACCTGCAGTCTGGACTCCACACACTGGTCTGAAATGAAGCAGTGAATAAGGACTTTAATAACTGGAGACCTAATGGTGTGAAGAATAACAATAATATTTGCATATGCTAAAGGCAAAATGGCCTAAGCCCAACTCTCCAACATATGAATTTTGGGTGCAAAGATTATAGGATTCATATTAGGGAATCATGCTTAACTCATTCTGTTTCAAGTAAATAAATAATGGCCAATAGTGCGATCTCTCATTATTCTTACCTTTTCAAGTAGTCACAGAATATTTATCTCCGGTATGATCGATCCCTGATCGTTTCTAAATAGCATGTCTGGCCAAAAATTCAGAGGAAAACAAGGGAGGCAAGATACAGACGGTTTCCCAAATCGAATAACAAGGAAGCGAATGGTGACTGAGATTTTGCGATCATGTGATCTCCTGTTTCTTTGTGTGCCTGAGAGTGAAATGGTAGATCACAGGTTGGGGAACAGCGCCATCTAGCGTAAACACTGAAAACACTGTTTGGACGTGTTAGACGTCATTGCCACTCTGGGCTTCGGAAACAATGGACGTGTTACACGTCAATTAGCACTGAATGAGTTAAGACTACACATGGAAATGTGTCAAAAGATGGACTTCTGCGATGCATATAATGGCCTTAAGTGAATAAGGTTAAAGTAGCCAATCTGTTATTCATGTTCCTGCAACCATGCACAGACAGAGTGATTACTATAGGGCCGTACAGACTTTGATGTGTCATGAGTTGTAGAAATGGTTTAATGTAAAACAGAGGAAGCACATGGTGCAAAGAAGTGTAGTTAAAACACTGAGTTGTGACCCAAAATACATCCCCATGTTACAACTAATGTTTGACCTCTGTGAGGGCAGTGATCAAAGTAGGACTGCTCAATTAATCAATGTTTTTTTTATTTTTACTTTGGCTTCTTACAATTATGAAAAAAACACCCATTATTTTATGGACCCGACAAACCTAAAATGCTATTCTAACACAGTATAGGCGAGATGTCAGCTATAGTCCATATGAAATATGAAATGTAGTCTAGCTGTAGCAGCCTACAATAAGAGACAAAAGGAGACATTCACTTCGATAAATAAGAAATCCAGGGACGTCACAGGCTCTCAGAAGGTGGGGGGGGGGTGGACTTTCGGTGGACTATACCCCTTATTTTACACTTTGGCTATTCAAAAATAGCAGATCTACAAGCTCATAGTGCGGCACCGAGTGCCGCGCTATGAGCTTGTACATCTGCTATTTTTGAAAAAGCGTGAAAAACATTTGTAACTGTCAAATGTAAACAAATTCTGTATTTACAAAATGTTGCGTTTTTTTGGGCGGATTTTCGTGTTTTGGTTACTTTATTTCGGGTTTTGGGTTAGGGTTAGGTTACTTAATTCTTATTTTTGCTTGATTTTACTGATTTATTATCCCAAAAAAAAAAAAAAAGTGGGGGGTATGAAATCACGGATCTGTGAGAGTGAGGGTGTCGCGTCGTACGCACAGTGAATGGCCGTGACGCCCCTGAAGGAATCCATGATCACACATGCCACGGTGCACTTTGATTCCACGGAGGTTTGATGTGCTTTGTGCGTGCGCTCTCTGCTCTCACTTTAACTGACGGGGGAACAACGTTGTTCCCATAGCCAATATTGAGCTGCAGTAATCTGATCCCTGGTCAGTCAGTCTATCGCAGCCCGAGCTCCACAGGCATCTGCTTCTTTCACACCCACAGGCAGAATACAGAGAACAACGATTTGTTGTGTATTAGCTTGTCTGGCACCTAGTTGATCGATGAGAGAGCAACGTAGCACATGTAGCCAGTAACAGAACGGTAATTGTGGCGAGAGGCAACGATGCAGCCAATGCACAACAACGATTGTGCAACACAATGGGAACAGTGGGGTGCTGGACCAGCGCCGGTGGGGAAAACAAATAAAAATAAATTGACCAGCGGTCGGCGAGATCGACAAGTTGATTGCTATATAGTGGGGGGACGTTCAGGCCCTTCTGACCCCCCCCCCCCCCCCCCCCAATGGTGCTTATGGTGTGTGCACCGCAAGACAACACAACCAATTTGTTTAATCATCGGGATATTATCATTATATATTTTGTCATTATTATTGCATAGTATAAAACATTATATTGAGACAGCTCTACAATAGAACAGAAACAATTTAAGAAAGAGAGAGAACATTAAACGTACTGAGGAGTGGGTGGTCTTCAGGTTCATGTTTAATAGAAATGTTCCTGACTGAGTCTGGAGAGTTCATCTTCACCTGCAGTCTGGACTCCACACACTGGTCTGAAATGAAGGAATTGAATTAGGCAACATAGGACCCGACACTGACTTATGGAAATTACGATTCTGTCCCTATCGGTACGTAACTCGAACGGCGCTGAGTCGGCTCTAGGGGACGTAGAGCCACTAGAGAAAGCGCGCCTATGTGTCGTTCTAACATTTTTTTTTGCCTAACTACTTCCTAACTTCATATTAGGGGCTGTAGTCTGTTCTCACCAAGCGGGCCGAGTGATCCGCTTCACGGGGAGCGACAGAAACTATGCCTAAACCTAACCTTAATCCTAATAAAGTAATTTGCGACACATTTTAGATTAGATAAATAAACAACAGCGGGAGAGGGATTCAATCCAGAGGCGCTGGGATTGTAAATCCAATGTTTAACGTTGCACGCCACGGAACCATGTGGTTCCTACTGAACAGTGGTTCTAAAACTGAGGTAAGGGGACCCCCAGGGGTCCTTGATTCTGTCCAGGGGAGCCCCAGCAAAATGTACAGCATCAAAATCAGTGCAACCAGTTTAAACCTATAATACGTAGGTGATCTGAAAAAAGCAGATCTACAAGGTATTGAATAATGATGCATCCCGATGAGACATATTGGGCACTATTCACTAAGCTGTTTACGCCCATATTTTTTACGTAAATGAATTTACACAACTTCCCATGTAAATAGTCTGATTCATTCATCTTTTTTGACGGTGAATTTTGCAGGAGGCACGCTCTTTCTCACGTCTGCACTCTGCTAGGAGGCAGACTTACATAGGACCAAAGCTTGTGTATGTCATTAGAATGCCTTATTCTTCATGAAAAATCTATTACAATAGAGACAGTTTTGTTCCCTTCTTTTCAGTATTTAGAGCTGAATCAATGTTCCCTTTGCGTGTTTACCATTTTTGTAAAATTGTGATTTAACAATAAACTTATGAAGTATACATACTATATAATTTGAAGAAATTAGGAGAAAACCTTTGTCAATTAAAGGTGAGTTAGGAGCTAAACTGTCAATTTGCAGTCCATGAAAGACAGGGAAACAGTGGACAGAGTAAAGATCCTACTGGTTTACAAGATAAGTTTACACCTCATTGCTTATTATGGAGATTAACCGCAGTAATGCTATAAAACACTGATTTAACTATAGGGTTACAAAGATAGTAGTGACGTCAACAACATGCTACAAAACAATGTATATCAATGTCTTGCTGCTGCTGCTATGGAGCTATAGCCTTATAAGACTCTCGTAGATGTATTTTATCGATTTTTACATCTTTGGGGGGATCGGTAAGACTCGGTAAGACTCGGTAAGACTCGGTAAGGCATATACTGATGACTCTGTTTGTGTTTATGATCACTTCATAACAACCTAACAGCTAAGACTAATAGATTTATGTTCCAACTTAAATGAGTTAATAAAGACAAATAGATGAAACAAGACGTGATCCGTTCATCTTAAATGTTATAAATAGATGAAACAACATAAATGAGTTGATATTTACCTGCTGTGTTTCAGTGGTTGAGCTGCTAACAAACGTCCTCCTGCTGCTTAACGACGACACTGTTTAGAAACGACACGTTTTACTTTTCTTTGTATTTTACTTTTATATAAATCTATGGTATTTTAAAGTGTCAACAACAGTCAGTCAACACACCATGTTGTTTTCACTACTGCATTGTGGGTATATTCTTCTTCTGACGAACACTTTGTCTAGACGCCAGTTGGTGTATTGCTGCCCCCTAATGTTGGTCTCGGGTACTGTCCATTGTGTATATACAGTAACAGTTCTATGTGACCTTCCTGACCTTTAGACAAGAGAACATCCATCTAGGAGTAAAGCAGTTCATCCAACTAATACATTTAATTTAATTATCAATAATGTAATCCCTGTTTATCTCTATTATAGTCATGTCATTGTACACATTAGGGGCGGCCATAGCTGAATGTTAGAGAGCCTGACTGGGAAGCCAGAGGTCTGATTCCAGGCTTCAGCAATGTGTCAAAGTGTCCCTGACAAGACACTTACTTAACCTCTAACTGATTGATTGTAATAGATGAATTGCGCTGGGTCAGGCTGACCTAAAAGGGTCTTTAACTAATCATGAGATTTCATATTATTGTGTTCTAAGGTGTAGGGCCACAAGTAGTTATAAAAGCAGACCCACAATCCTATTTCATCAGTCCTGTCTGCAGACCTGGCTCCATTGGTATATTAATAAATGTATATACTTCTGAGGCCGCGTCTACTTGTCCCTTCCTGTTTAGTTTAGTTTGTAGTTTTTCGTTGCCACTGTCGCAAAATTGCTTGCTCAGGGTGGGACTGTCGGGTCTCTTCTCTACATGTAAAGTGTCTTGACAACTTGTTGTGATTTGACACTTTAATAAAATTGAATTGAATTACTTGCTCTGTGTTCCTTTCTTCTGGTGTGTGTGTGTGTGTGTGTGTGTGTGTGTGTGTGTGTGTGTGTGTGTGCGCTATAGTGCTTTGCATAGGCTTTAAGTTTAATGTAATATCAAATAACAATCTAATAATGTAATACAACGTAATAGTGATCATAGCCATAACATTAATTGTAAAAAAAAAATACTGGCATAATTCATAAAAATACATGAATTTTCTCCCCTAAGTAAAGTTAACCGATATTTAATAAGTAAAATAACTGAAATTGTGCCTCCCATTGGGTGTAATGAAACACAGCAAGAAAAAACGATTGTACAATATACTGTATATAGTTAGCCATTTATAGTGAATAACAACAATTATTTCATAGGACTGTGAGTCGGACATGAAGGTTTTTCTTTTTCCTACAAGTACTTCTTTAATCTACTTGTCCCATCCAAATTCCTCCTGGCTCTGTCTAGGGGGTACCGTTGCCAGTGGTGCAGTGCATACATTTCTAAAAAAAAAAAAAAAAAAAAAAAACTTCTCAAATCCATTGCCTGTTGGTCATGTGTAAAACACTACAGAACATATGTATTATCTATATTACATCAATAATGAATTCATTATATTTAATTGTAGATTAAAATAAGGTTCCAGGTTTCAACAATGTTTTTACTTCTATAATTTTTAACCCATATAATTTTTAATTGTAACCCATTTTTTTTCACCCGGTGCCAATTTCCTAAGTGATCCTGGGCGCTACACCAGCCCTACACCAGCGCTACACTAGTCCCCCACAGCCAGGGAGGCCAGGGCCGAGCTCATGCTTCCTTCAATGCATGAGAGCCAACTGACCTTCTTGTCACCTGACAGGGGGGAGTTTCCCCGGTAGGACGTAGCGCGTGGAAGGAACACGTTATTCCAACCAGTTCCCTTCCCCTCCATCAGGCGCCCCGGCTGTCATGGGGGAGGCGGTATAGCGACCAGGATTACTACATGTTTTTGTGAGGGTATTAACTACCCTAGGAGACACGGGGAGAACATGCAAACTCCACACAGCGTAGGCCCTTTCGCCAACCCCACCCTGGGTATGGGCGCTGATGACGCGGAGGAGAAGACACGCCCCCAGCACCCACAGCGTCCCTGGCGGGAATCGAACCCAGGACCTTCTAGCTGTGAGGCGACAGCGCTACCGACTGCGCCACCGTGCCCCTGGTTTCAACAATGTTTAACAGTCATTTGAAGCATGGACAGGTAAATGCAATATGGCAGAAACTGAACCAATCAAATCAGTAGTCATTTCGGATCAGACATGACTCCATACTAACTTTTCCACTGGTAGAACTGGTGCAGTACTGTCCCTTTAAGTCTGAGGGCCAATTCTTGGCACCACCATGTCCCTTATCTTATATTCCATTTTGAAAAACATTTAAAAATAGTGAAAATAACCAATCTACAAGCACAAAATATATCGATGTAGATAAGCTAATTTCATTATTTAAAAATGTTTTTTTAGGCCGGACCACGACCATGTCACTATGACTCGGCGAGTCAAAGTGACAAAAAATAGGGCTCTGAGTCTGCAGTGCCTGCAAATGACATCATCTAAGACCTTACAGATCGCTACAAGCTAACAGCACATTACATTGACTCGCATGTCAGTTTGTCTATCTTTCATTTTTTGCACACGATTCCGTCAACAGTTTGTGTCTGCATGTGTGAACTGTATCCTCGCACTCCACTACCTGATCAAATCAAAAGTACAAAATGCACATTTTTCAACCCAATTCAAAAACTTGATCAGAAAATCAATGTTTGTCTTGTGTGTAACAGTGATTTTCTTGTAATGACGTGACTCTTTATAAAGTTGTATCGCACCAGTCACTTTGAAGAAAAGGACTGTAATTTAAGAACATTTCATCAACGTATGAAACTCCAGTAAATGCACAAGAAAACTGAAACGGTGAAAGACCAACCTAATAATCGTGCACTTGCACAAATGCAATCAGGTGAAATGCAAACTCATTTTGGTGGCAGTCTAGAGCCCTGTTCAGGTTATGAGATTCAGAATAGGCAGACGGCTTTCTAACATGCCCCGGACAAGTCCTTATTGTCTGACCATAGACTATATTTGCATCCTCTGGCTATAAAAAATAAATAAATATGAATGGATTTAGATTGAGAAAAAAAAGAGCTGGGAATGTTTCCAAAATACCAATCCTAACAGAGGCTTTTTTTGACAGGAGCAGTATGAATATAAAAAACATTTCTGCTTTTCTATCCACCTTCCTACCAACACCGGTGTTTAATTTGATATTCCCAGTGAGCTACTTTATATTCGAAAGTTTTTGTCCCCCCATGTTGTGAATACACTGGTGCCTTTTCAAGTGATCTGAATTAGTGAAACTAATGTTACACAGTTTACAGTGGAAAGGTTTTTCTGTGTGGATACGCTGGTGTGTCTTCAGAGAACTTGAAGAAGTAAAACCCTTCTTACAAATTTTACATTGGTAAGGTTTTTCTCCAGTGTGAACACGCTGGTGTTTCTTCAGGGAACCTGACTCACTGAAACTCTTGTCACAATATTTACAGTGGAAAGGTTTTTCTCCAGTGTGGACACGCTCGTGTGTCTTCAGATGACCTGACTGAAAGAAACTCTTGTCACAATGTTTACAATGAAAAGGTTTTTCTCCAGTGTGGACACGCTGGTGTCTCTTTAGGTCACCTGAATAACTGAAACTCTGGTCACAATATTTACAATGGAAAGGCTTTTCTCCAGTGTGGACACTCTGGTGTGTCTTCAGATGACCTGACTGAAAGAAACTCTTGTCACAATGTTTACAATGGAAAGGTTTTTCTCCAGTGTGGACACGCTGGTGTCTCTTCAGGTAATATGACTGAATGAAACTCTTGTCGCATTGTTTACAGTGGGAAGGTTTTTCTCCTGTGTGGATACGCTGGTGTTTCTTCAGGTTACCTGCCTCACTAAAACTCTTGTCACAATGTTTACAGTGGAAAGGTTTTTCTCCAGTGTGGATACGCTGGTGTTTCTTCAGGATACATGACCATCCGAAACTCTTGTTACACAGTTTACAGTGGAAAGGTTTTTCTGTGTGGATACGCTGGTGTCTCTTCAGGTCATATGACAGGATGAAACTCTTGTCGCATTGTTTACAGTGGAAAGGTTTTTCCCCAGTGTGGATACGCTGGTGTTTCTTCAGGTTACCTGACTCACTAAAACTCTTGTCACAATGTTTACAATGGAATGGTCTTTCTCCAGTGTGGATACGCTGGTGTTTATTCAGGTTAGATGAACTGCTGAAACTCTTGTTACACAGTTTACAGAGGAAAGGTTTTTCTCCAGTGTGGACACCTCCACTTGTCTCCCCCCAATCATCACTGTCTTCAGTGACGTCAGTGTCAGATTCAAGTTCAACTTCAACTTCAGAGCAGTGTGAAGAGATGTGTTCATCATCAACTTCACTTTTCACTGCTAGTAATGTCAACATTGATCCATCAGGCACCTCTGGTCTTTGAAGTATCTCCTCCTGTTCCTCTTTAATGTGTGGAGGCCCTGGTTCCTCCTGGAGCAGACTGGGGCTCCTCTTCTGTTCAGGAGAATCCTCCTCTTTACACACAACCATGTGCAGGATGGCTAGGAGCAGAACAATAACATGATAGTGAACACCTAAAATGTATATCTATTTTTCTATCTTCCATGTACATAGCTATTACCTACTAAGACTGACAAAACAGTTACTAAATAAGTACAGGTTGTTATAGGTGGTTCTGGAAACTCTAAAGCAGGCTCGAAAGTGTTAGCAAGATTATAGCAAAATACATATTTTAAAAAGTAACCTGAATCTATATATTTTGTTATATTTCATTTGAATCATTAAAGCTTTTTGTGTTATCCTTTTAGCCTAAATGTTTTACTGTACCTCCATGCAGTTTACCTTGTTTGACTGATAAAGTATTAAATAACTCAATTAATATGTGAGCTCTGATTTGGGAGTAAGTGAGGCTGTAGGCCAAGCTATATACAACTGGATTTGTCTGCATATACAGTATGTATGTATGTCACCTCCAAAGTAGACCAATCATAGCTCATGCCACTAAGTGCATGACGTTATGAAACAGAAGCACCTCCAAACACAAAAGCTTCACATGTCTGGTGAAAGTTAATGGGTCGTAGTTTAAAATGTATGTACACTTATTTTCATGACCAGGCCCTGTACAGTATGTCTAGAAATGAGTCTGTGAATCTGTCTGTGTGTCTGGGGCTAATTTCACAAACCACTGTACCGATCAGCGCCACATTTCTTGTGCATGCTGCCAATAGGTCAAGCAAGTTTTTATCCACATCTAATAGAATGCGCTGCAAGTCATGGTCATTATATTATTCAGTTTATTTGTTTTTTACATATTATTAAAGTTCAGCTTTCAAGTGACGTGCCATGCACTGAAATCTGGAAATAGTTGAAGAAGATATACTTATTTGAATGTTGTTAACCACTTAAAGGACTACTTCACCCATTTTCAAGGCAGTGCTGAATCAATTGTATGTTACTTTATTGTCTATTTCTCACCTCAAATGTTTTTGGAAACATTTAATGTACTGTTTATGACATAATCAAGAACGCACCATTTGGCCATCTTCTTTGTTCAGATTGAGTGACACTGTCCTCTAGTATCTAGCATAGGCTGATGAATCATAGCTGTTTAAAGACTACTGACAAGTGTTTAATATAATAAGTTAAAATTGGTTAGTACCCGCCGATTAGAAAACCCAGCTAATTGGCATGGTTAAAGTGTCCGCCCTGAGATTGGGAGGTCAGGGTTCAATACCCCGGCCGGGTCATACCAAAGACTATAAATAGGACGCAATGTCTCCCCACTTGACATTCAGCATCAAGAGTTAGATTGGGGTAAGTCTGTGTACATCAAGCCACCTCACGCCACAGAAACAGGAGATAAACTCCTGCCCTATGGGCCACATGGCTCGGGAATAATTGGTTCTCAAGGCTACCTATATTATGTATATTATGTACATATTATGTTATTATTATTTTTTGTTTGACAGGAAGTGATTCAGATTGGAAAAATTCTCAACAATTATACATTTATATATTTTTTGGCATCTATTGTAAACTATGTCCCCATTACGACCACAGATATTCTCTGAAAGTGTGAACAAAATGCGTAGTTAAAGGGCAAGACCACTTTGATAGAGGTTTGGGTTGTGTAGTTACCAAAGTGGTCTTGCCCTTTAACTAATACTAATGTTGAGCAGGGTCGACTCTGTACTTATCCTTTCTCTTTTCCCTCTACACCAAATCTCTTGAGTTTGTAGATCAGTATTTTTTCAAATCCACCCCCCCCCCGCCAGCAAAGGGATGCTAGGGTTGAAGTGGTTACACCTCAAATCAAGAAGCTTCTAAAAAGCTTCCCAAAGATCTGTTAAGATTATGTTACACCATGAAATCAGTTTTCATAGTTTTCACCTACTACCGAACTTTTACCAGGCATGTCAGAATTTCATGTACTTCTGTTTCATGACGTCATGCACTTCGCGGCTTGAGCTGTGTGACAGACAAACCCTGTTCTAGATGCTTTGGTCTAAGGCCACTCTGTAGAAAAATGTACAGTTTGGTGCAGTTTTTCTTGTGTATTGCATTTGTGAAAAAGAGGACGTGCTTTTGGATTTTGTAATGAGAATAAAACAAAAAAGGAATATTGAGGGATAAATAATGATGGCTATGAATATCCAGATATTATCATTGTCATTATATTTTTTGCCAAGATTCTCATATAGTGACAATACTTACCGAGGTGTGGGTGGTCTTCAGGTTCCTCCTGTTTAATAGAAATGTCCCTGGCTGAGTCTGGAGAGTTCATCTTCACCTGCAGTCTGGACTCCACACACTGGTCTGAAATGAAGCAATTGAATAAGGACTTTAATAACTGGAGACCTAATGGTGTCAAGAATAACAATAATATTTGCATATGCTAAAGGCAAAATGGCCTAAGCCCAACTCTCCAACATATGAATTTTGGGTGCAAAGATTATAGGATTCATATTAGGGAATCATGCTCAACTCATTCTGTTTCAAGTAAATAAATAATGGCCAATAGTGCGATCTCTCATTATTCTTACCTTTTCAAGTAGTCACAGAATATTTATCTCCGGTATGATCAATCCCTGATCGTTTCTAAATAGCATGTCTGGCCAAAAATTCAGAGGAAAACAAGGGAGGCAAGATACAGACGGTTTCCCAAATCGAATAACAAGGAAGCGAATGGTGACTGAGATTTTGCGATCATGTGATCTCCTGTTTCTTTGTGTGCCTGAGAGTGAAATGGTAGATCACAGGTTGGGGAACAGCGCCATCTAGCGTAAACACTGAAAACACTGTTTGGTCGTGTTACACGTCATTGGCACTCTGGGCTTCGGAAACAATGGACGTGTTACACGTCAATTAGCACTGAATGAGTTAAGACTACACATGGAAATGTGTCAAAAGATGGACTCCTGCAATGCAAATAATGGCCTTAAGTGAATAAGGTTAAAGTAGCCAATCTGTTATTCATGTTCCTGCAACCATGCACAGACAGAGTGATTACTATAGGGCCGTACAGACTTTGATATGTCATGAGTTGTAGAAATGGTTTAATGTAAAACAGAGGAAGCACATGGTGCAAAGAAGTGTAGTTAAAACACTGAGTTGTGACCCAAAATACATCCCCATGTTACAAATAATGTTTGACCTCTGTGAGGGCAGTGATCAAAGTAGGACAGCTCAATTAATCAATGTTTTTTTTTTTTACTTTGGCTTCTTACAATTATGAAAAAAACACCCATTATTTTATGGACCCGACAAACCTAAAATGCTGTAACACAGTATAGGCGAGATGTCAGCTATAGTCCATATGAAATATGAAATGTAGTCTAGCTGTAGCAGCCTACAATAAGAGACAAAAAGAGACATTCACTTCGATAAATAAGAAATCCAGGGACGTCACAGGCTCTCAGAAGGTGGGGGGGGTGGACTTTCGGTGGACTATACCCCTTATTTTACACTTTGGCTATTCAAAAATAGCAGATCTACAAGCTCATAGTGCGGCACCGAGTGCCGCGCTATGAGCTTGTAGATCTGCTATTTTTGAAAAAGCGTGAAAAACATTTGTAACTGTCAAATGTAAACAAATTCTGTATTTACAAAATGTTGCGTTTTTTTGGGCGGATTTTCGTGTTTTGGTTACTTTATTTCGGGTTTTGGGTTAGGGTTAGGTTACTTAATTCTTATTTTTGCTTGATTTTACTGATTTATTATCAAAAAAAAAAGAAAAAAGTGGGGGGTATGAAATCACGGATCTGTGAGAGTGAGGGTGTCGCGTCGTACGCACAGTGAATGGCCGTGACGCCCCTGAAGGAATCCATGATCACACATGCCACGGTGCACTTTGATTCCACAGAGGTTTGATGTGCTTTGTGCGTGCGCTCTCTGCTCTCACTTTAACTGACGGGGGAACAACGTTGTTCCCATAGCCAATATTGAGCTGCAGTAATCTGATCCCTGGTCAGTCAGTCTATCATTGCAGCCCGAGCTCCACAGGCATCTGCTTCTTTCACACCCACAGGCAGAATACAGAGAACAACGATTTGTTGTGTATTAGCTTGTCTGGCACCTAGTTGATCGATGAGAGAGCAACGTAGCACATGTAGCCAGTAACAGAACGGTAATTGTGGCGAGAGGCAACGATGCAGCCAATGCACAACAACGATTGTACAACACAATGGGAACAGTGGGGTGCTGGACCAGCGCCGGTGGGGAAAACAAATAAAAATAAATTGACCAGCGGTCGGCGAGATCGACAAGTTGATTGCTATATAGTGGGGGGACGTTCAGGCCCTTCTGACCCCCCCCCCCCTGCTGGTGCTTATGGTGTGTGCACCGCAAGACAACACAACCAATTTGTTTAATCATCGGGATATTATCATTATATATTTTGTCATTATTATTGCATAGTATAAAACATTATACTGAGACAGCTCTACAATAGAACAGAAACAATTTAAGAAAGAGAGAGAACATTAAACGTACTGAGGAGTGGGTGGTCTTCAGGTTCATGTGTAATGGAAATGTTCCTGACTGAGTCTGGAGAGTTCATCTTCACCTGCAGTCTGGACTCCACACACTGGTCTGAAATGAAGGAATTGAATAAGGCAACATAGGACCCGACACTGACTTATGGAAATTACGATTCTGTCCCTATCGGTACGTAACTCGAACGGCGCTGAGTCGGCTCTAGTGGACGTAGAGCCACTAGAGACAGCGCGCCTATGTGTCGTTCTAACAGTTTTTTTTGCTTAACTACTTCCTAACTTCATATTAGGGGCTGTAGTCTGTTCTCACCAAGCGGGCCGAGTGGTCCGCTTCACGGGGAGCGACAGAAACTATGCCTAAACCTAACCTTAAAGGGATACTAGGGAGTTCAGAGGTAAATACACACCAGCAGTACTTTTCCCCGACCACCAGGGGGTGACACAGGAGGGACCTCCATAGAGAGGTTCTTTTGTAGGCATGGTGCCCGAAAACAGGTTGCTTTATTGGGATACAATATGCGGAAATTCCCGCCCTGCTGGTTCTCTGAATTTTTATTTTTAAATAGGCTCTTTCATGATAAATTGACCACATATATGAAGTTAAACAACTAAATTCTATCCACACGCTATCTTACAATTAAATTCTGTGCCTCAAAAACGAAGTTTGAGAGCGTTTTAAAACCGAAAGTAAACGTTCATATGGACACGGACGCGCACGGACGCGCACATGCGTGCGTTAATTTACGTCCCGGTAGTAAACATAGAACACATAAACATTAGGGAAAATACGGATTTCAGAAGGAGGACTGTGTTTCAATGCATATAAACACCCCAGCATAATTATATAGTGGCTGATAGAGGGGAAAAAATGCAAAATATATATATATATATATTTTTTAAATTTAGGCTTAATGTTCCCTACAATGCCTTTAATCCTAATAAAGTAATTTGCGACACATTTTAGATTAGATAAATAAACAACAGCGGGAGAGGGATTCAATCCAGAGGCGCTGGGATTGTAAATCCAATGTTTAACGTTGCACGCCACGGAACCATGTGGTTCCTACTGAACAGTGGTTCTAAAACTGAGGTAAGGGGACCCCCAGGGGTCCTTGATTCTGTCCAGGGGAGCCCCAGCAAAATGTACAGCATCAAAATCAGTGCAACCAGTTTAAACCTATAATACGTAGGTGATCTGAAAAAAGCAGATCTACAAGGTATTGAATAATGATGCATCCCGATGAGACATATTGGGCACTATTCACTAAGCTGTTTACGCCCATATTTTTTACGTAAATGAATTTACACAACTTCCCATGTAAATAGTCTGATTCATTCATCTTTTTTGACGGTGAATTTTGCAGGAGGCACGCTCTTTCTCACGTCTGCTCGGAGGCAGACTTGTCACTTACATAGGACCAAAGCTTGTGTATGTCATTAGAATGCCTTATTCTTCATGAAAAATCTATTACAATAGAGACAGTTTTGTTCCCTTCTTTTCAGTATTTAGAGCTGAATGAATGTTCCCTTTGCGTGTTTACCATTTTTGTAAAATTGTGATTTAACAATAAACTTATGAAGTAACGCTATATAATTTGAAGAAATTAGGAGAAAACCTTTGTCAATTAAAGGTGAGTTAGGAGCTAAACTGTCAATTTGCAGCCCATGAAAGACAGGGAAACTATCACATTAACATTACTGTGGACAGAGTAAAGATCCTACTGGTTTACAAGATAAGTTTACACCTCATTGCTTATTATGGAGATTAACCGCAGTAATGCTATAAAACACTGATTTAACTATAGGGTTACAATGATAGTAGTGACGTCAACAACATGCTACAAAACAATGTATATCAATGTCTTGCTGCTGCTATGGAGCTATAGCCTTATATAAAGACTCTCGTAGATGTATTTGATCGATTTTTACATTTTTGGGGGTGGTTGGGGGGGGTCGGTCGGTAAGACTCTGTTTGTGTTTATGATCACTTCATAACAACCTAACAGCTAAGACTAATAGATTTATGTTCCAACTTAAATGAGTTAATAAAGACAAATAAAGACAGATGAAACAAGACGTGATCCGTTCATCTTAAATGTTATAAATAGATGAAACAACATGAATGAGTTGATCTTTACCTGCTGTGTTTCAGTGGTTGAGCTGCTAACGAACGTCCTCCTGCTGCTTAACGACGACACTGTTTAGAAACAACACGTTTGACTTTTCTTTGTATTTTACTTTTATATAAATCTATGGTATTTGAAAGTGTCAACAACAGTCAGTCAACACACCATGTTGTTTTCACTACTGCATTGTGGGTATATTCTTCTTCTGACAACCACTTTGTCTAGACGCCAGTTGGTGTACTGCTGCCCCCTACTGTTAGTCTTGGGTACTGTCCATTGTTCATTATAGTAACAGTACTATGTGACCTTCCAGATCTGTAGACAAGTGGTTCTCAAACCTTTTCATGTCAAGGACCCCCGAAAGTTTTCACGCTTTTTCAAAAATAGCAGATCTACAAGCTCATAGCGTGGCACTCGGTGCCACGCTATGAGCTTGTATAACTGCTATTTTTGAATAGCCAAACTGTAAAATATGTTTAGTGTAGCAGTTAATCAAAATAATACATGTAATTTAATTATCAATAATGTAATTCCTGTTTATCTCTATTATAGTCATGTCATTGTACACATTACGGCCATAGCTAAATGGTTAGAGAGCCTGACTGCGAAGCCAGAGGTCTGAGATTGGATTCCAGGCTTCAGCAATGTGTCAAAGTGTCCCTGACAAGACACTTACTTAACCCCTAACTGATTGAATGTAATGGATGAATTGCATTTGGTCAGGCTGACCTAAAATGGTCTTAACTATCATGAGCTTTCCTATTATTGTGTGCTAAGATGTAAGGCCAAAACAAGTTATAAAAGCAGACCCACAATCCTATTGTATCAGTCCTGTCTGCAGACATGGCTCCATTAGTATATTAATAAATGTATATACTTCTGAAGATGCATATACTTGCTCCTTCCTGTTTAGTTTAGTTTGTACTTGCTCTGTGTTGCTTTCTTCTATATTCTTTCTCTATTTGAACTCTTCCTGTAACTCCAGATGTTGTATAATTGTAATTGTCCTTAAAGGGGCTACACCATGAATTTAAAAAATATATATTATATATAAATATTGCCCCCTAATACGTTTTAAACAGGTTGTAAGCCTAAAAAACATCCAGATATTTTTTCTCACAATCTGACTGTCTGTCATTCCAAGCTTTTTCAGCTGCAATACCAAAACGTCCTATTGGGCAGGGGGGAGCTACTGAGCAATTCTGTCTGGCCATCGTCAATGCAAAATCAGTGCAAGTGACATCACTTGCACAGCCATTCTGAAATGGCCTGTTCATACACGCCCATTCAGGAAATCCATGAAATGAGCATGAATGACTGAATGTTAAAAAATATATTTTTGTTGGGTACAAGAGACACTGGGGAGCCCAAAAAATACTAAAAACCTAAAAAAAAATGAAATTCATGGTGTAGCCCCTTTAACATCTGTAATCATGTGATGTGAACATGTGAAACTTAATTGTAAAAAGTCATAATTCATTAAAATACGCGTTTTCTCCCGTCAGTTAACCAATATTTAATAAATAAAATAACTGAAATTGTGCCTCCCATTGGGTGTTATGAAACACAGCAAGATAAAATTCAATCATATCAAAACTGCGGAATTCTAGAAAAAACGGTTGTACCATATACTCTACCATATACTGTATATAGTTTATAGCAAATCAACAAATCCACGGTGAGGCCTTTAGGAGGGCCATTCAACCAAGCCGCAAAGGGAGCCTGCAGTACCACCACGGGCCAAGACGCCATCACACCAGAATGAAATGTTTGGAGCGGGGGAGTCTGGTGCAACGCTCAGGTCCTGGACCTGGTGAGACGGAGGAGGCACCCGGCCAGGAGGCCATCCACAGAGCCTAGTCCCTCCACGTGCCAGAACCTCTCCTCTCCCCCATTCCTGGCAGAGTAGTTTCGGACAAGAATAGAAGAATAGAATAGAATAGAATAGAATAGAATAGAATAGAATAGAATAGAATAGAATAGAATAGAATACAAGCGTATTGAGTGGCCCTGTCTTTCCCTATTTAGGACTGACCGTGGGTAGCTACCTGGGACGTAAGTCGGGGCTTGATCAACCCTGGCTGGGTCACCTGGGCGAGGGTGCATGTTGCGAGACCCGAGACATCCTATGACCCCAGGCTACAACACTGAAGATACGTCCCAGGTGCATCCATGTGATGTTTTATTCACTTATAGTATGAATAAGTGAATAAGTGAACAACACAACAATAATTTGCAATACATAGGACTGTGAGTCTGACATTAAGGTTTTTCTTTTTCCCACAAGTACTTCTTTAATCTACTTGTCCCATTCAAATTCCTCCTGGCCCTGTCTAGGAGGTACACTTAAACAAAAAAGTATTTTTTTTTTAAGTGTGTGGTGCTATTTATAGGTTATTAATTTCATCATGCGTCTCGCTAGCCAATCACAGAACAGAGCAAAGGGTGTGAATAAGGTCAGCCAATCACAGTACAGCCATCATTCGTCTCGCTAGCCAATCACAGTACAGAGCAAAGGGTGTGAATAGGGTCAGCCAATCACAGTACAAAGAAATAGCATGAGTCCCAAACCCACTTATAGGAGCGGCTACACCGCTCAAAAACTATAACATTCTAGTAAAACAGTTCTACCTTATACAATTGATATGGTTTACATGGTAATTTATAGTAATAACACCAAAATAATTTACAATACCTATAGGTAAAAGTTACTGTTATAATACACTGATAAGCTGAGTCCTAATGAACACTTCTGTTGATGTTGACAGGATCAGTATAAATATTAATATTTTTGCCTCTCTATCCAACTCCCTGACAACATACAGCTGTTTAATTTGATCCTCCCAGTGAGGTAATTTATATTGGAACGTTTTTTCTTTTTTCCCCTTTTGGTGTGAATGCACTGATGTCTTTTCAGAGCACTTAACTGGCTGAAACTCTTCTCAAACTGTTAACAATGTGTCAAGAGTGGAAAGGTTTTTCTCCTGTGTGGACACGCTGGTGTGTCTTCAAGTTCTCTGACCGACTGAAACTCTTGTCGCAAAGTTTACAGTGGAAAGGTTTTTCTCCAGTGTGGACACGCTGGTGTTTCTTTAGGTTAGATGAATTAATGAAACTCTTGTCACAATGTTCACACTGGAAAGGTTTTTCTCCAGTGTGGATACGCTGATGTGTCTTCAGTCCAGATGACCGCCTAAAACTCTTGTCGCAAAATTTACAGTGGAAAGGTTTTTCTACAGTGTGGACACGCTGGTGTTTCTTTAGATCAGATGAATTAATGAAACTCTTGTCGCAAAGTTCACAGTGGAAAGGCTTTTCTCCTGTGTGGACACGCTGGTGTATCTTCAGGTGCTCTGACCGACTGTAACTCTTTTCACAATGTTTACAGTGGTAAGGTTTTTCTCCAGTGTGGATACGCTGATGTGTCTTCAGTCCAGATGACCAACTGAAACTCTTGTCACAATGTTCACATTGGAAAGGTTTTTCTCCAGTGTGGATACACTGATGTGTCTTCTGTCCAGATGACTGAACGAAACTCTTGTCACAAAGTTTACAGTGGAAAGGTTTTCCAACTTCAAGTTTTCCCACACATGTAGTTCCTGTCCCTGTGTTTATCACCGACTGACCTCCACTGGTCTCCTCCCAATCATCACTGTCTTCAGTGACTTCAGTGTCAGAATCAAGCTCAACTTCAACTTCAGAACAGTGTGAAGAGATGTCTTCATCATCATCATCATCTTTTCACTGCTAGTAATGTCAACATTGACCCATCAGGCTCCTCTGGTCTTTGAAGTATATCCTCCTGTTCCTCTTTAATGTGTGGAGGCTCTGGTTCCTCCTGGAGCAGACTGGGGCTCCTCTCCTGTTCAGGAGAATCCTCCTCTTTACACACAACCATGTGCAGGATGTCTAGGAGCAGAAAAATAACATGATAGTAAACACTGGATTCCTGAAGTGTAAATAAACATTTCCATCCGCCATGTTTCCATCCTAACCCTAACACAGATATAGTCTACTGCCCAGGGACCCAATTTGTACTCATACTGTAGATATAAGACCCCTCTAGCGTTAATTTAACTCTGGAGTGTACAAATGGAACCAAATGGACACGTAAGGGACCATTTGGTTCAATTTTGTACACTCTCAGGTATACAGAAACTCCCAAAATGGCTCAGTTTCTGACTGTGCGTCTACAAGGGCTTGTGTGTTATCTTTGCTGTGTTATTGGTTCCCGAAAGAGGAAATTTGGCCTTAGGCCAAGCCATATAGAACAGGTGCATTAAAAAAAATACCACCAAAGTGGAAAAAGCGGCTCTCCAAAATAATAGATGCAAGACGGGCTCAAATGCACGCTCTTCTATTCATAGAGAACACTAATGCGTTTCGTATAGAACAGGGTTTGTCTTTATGTATGTACAGTATGAATTTACCCTCAAAAGTAGACCAATCACATCGCATGCCGTTAAGTGCAGGACATCATGAAACAGAAACATCTCCACACATGAAAGCTTGAAATGTCAGGTGAAAGTTGGGTCGTAGTTTAAAATCTATGTAAAATAGTTTATATGGCGTGGCTCTGTACGTCTGGAAATAGGTCTGTGAGTCAGCGAATCTGTCTGTCTGCGTGTCTGGGACGAATCTCACAAACCGTTTTGACGATCAGCGCCAAATTTCTGCACGCTGATCAAGGAAGTATTTTTCCACTTGATAGAATGTACTATGTACAATGTGAAGATATATGGTGCAGTTTTTCTATTAGTGTAGCGAAATAGCATAACCAAAAGGCACATCTCTTTTGAGTAAATGCAACTCAAAAGAGATGTGCCTTTTGGTTATGCTATTTCGTTATGGTTTATTATTATCAGTGTCAAGATATTTTTGCAATGGTTATTGTACAGTGAGAATTAGATATTGTTGCAGTTCTACAACAGAACAGAACAAAATGACAGAAATAAAAAGCACATGAAACTTACTGAGTGGGTGTTCTTCAGGTTCCTCCTGCTTAATAGAAATGTCCCTGGCTGAGTCTGGAGAGTTCATCTTCACCTGCAGTCTGGACTCCACACACTGGTCTGACATGAAGGAATTGAATAAGGACTTTAATAACTGGAGATCTAGTGGTGTCAAGAATAACAATAATATTTGCAGAAGGTAAAGGCAAAATGGCCTAAGCCCAACACTCCAGCATATTAATCTTGGGTGCAAAGATTGTAGGATTCATATATTATGGAAGAAATCATTGGTAATTTAAGATTACACAAGGAAGAATGTGACAAAAGATGGACTCCTACGATTCAAATAATGGTTTAAAGTGAATAAGGTGAAAGTAGCCAATCTGTTGTTCATGTTTCTGCAACCAGAGAAAATGAACAATTTTTTTGTTTAATCATCAGGATATTATCATTGTCATGATATATTTTGTCATGATTATTTCTCAGTAAAATTAGATATAGTGACAGCCCTACAACAGAAAAAAGAAAAGAAAAAAAAAACATTCAAGAAAGAGCGAGCATATGAAACGTACCGAGGTGTGGGTGGTCTTCCGGTTCCTGTTTAATAGAGATAGCCCTGGCTGAGTCTGGAGAGTTCATCTTCACCTGCAGTCTGGACTCCACACACTGGCCTGAAATGAAGGAATTGAATAAGGACTTTAAAGATGGGGTTCCATGGCTCTTTTCCCCATAAAAACATAGTCATTGGGTATTATTATTATTATACTAGAGATTCAGGCCACTTACACCTATGTCACACTGCCCATCCGACCAATATATCTGAGTCATAGTGTTGGGGGTTTGTCAGAACAACCGTTGTACTCGTCTGTCTGTGTCCCTTTTGTGCCCATATATGGAGATCCCTCATGTCATCAGTATATGCCATATTTTGGAATACCCATATATGGGCATATCGGTTGGATCGGCGGTGCTGCTGGACAACTGAATATCCGAAGAACTCGACGGCGGGCACCACACTCCCTCGAGTCCTTGCTGCTGCGCGTGCCGAGTTTGAAGACGGTCTGTCCCATATATGCATATGTCCATATAGGGGCATAGCGGTCGGCTCTGTGGCTCTCTGTATCTGTCAGTCCTTGTCCCTTTTATGCCCATACTGTGGAGATCGCTGCATGTCATCAGTATATGCCCATATATGGGGATGCCCTATTTTGTGCCCATATATGGTGCTGACCACTGACCAGATTCTTCTATTGGACAGTTACGTCAACTAGGGGGCAGAAAAAGCAACGGTCACATGGTTCATGTAAACTCTAAATAGTGACAAACGCTCATAGACTCCGTAATTCCGTAAACTGGTCCGAAGAAGTTAACGGAGGTGTCGCAACTCTCCTTATATGGCTCTGGTGCTGACAGATTAGTTTGTGGCTGATGCCATGACGACACATTGAGGTTAGACAACACACTCCATATTTGGGCGTAGTTGCATTGGGAACTCCTTATATGGTTATGGTATATGGTATATGGAGTCAGAGTGACGTCAGAGGTTGGTCTACCCGCCGGCTGGCCGGCCCGTCCTCCCATTAGTCATTTTAATACAGGATTAGGAAGGACGTTTTTCTAAATACTGTACAGTAACTGTTAAAATTATATTTCCATGTGTAGTACCACCCACCAGTTCATCAAATAGTATAACAGTTTGCCCCTTAGCACCACCTACCTGACCCAGTCCCTCCCCCTCCTCCTATATGACCACCCACCTATCCTAGCCCCCCACCCCCTCCTCATGAAAGGACAGCCCATGGCTCTGCACAGTTGTTTACAAAAGGGTCTAGAACAGTGGCTGTCAAACTGCCTTCCGGGGACCCCAGCTGGGTTCTTGAGAGGGTTCCGGGGGGGTCCCCCTGCAAAAGGTATGGCATCAAAATCAATGTAATCTCTCAAGAACAGATTCTGCTCTCCGCTTGAATCTGTCGGGGGGGTTCGTCATATCGCGTACGCACTGGCCTACAAGTGGGCGTGCCTTCAGATCAGGAAGCAGACCGCGCTTTACCCAATCAAATGTAGTGGGCGGGATTTACGTGTCTGCCGATCCTTCCCCACTAGAAACAAACCGAAACTCCTTTAACAATAGCGTCCTCGGAGCAGACAAAACTACGGAAAGATATTCACATTTTAACTTGCTCTTTCATCATAGAAACAAGTGGGCTTATAACCAAAACAATCCATGTTCTCTGGGAGAAGTGGTGTTAGTGTTCCGTGTAGAAATATTGTTAGTGGGAATGAAAACATAGTTGCACCACCGGAAGTGAAAGGCTGAAGTGAAGGCAGACCAAAACCCTGGTTTCCTTGCGCACGGCTGCTCCATTTTGCTCCCCCCAGAGCTAAGTGAAATAGTAAAAAACAGCAGAGGGCGCTGTTTTTCCTTTTTTATTTGGCGATGGGTTCCCAGATTGAAAATCAGTGTAACCAGTTTAAACCTACCCTATATACGTAGGTGATCTGAGAATAGCAGATCTACAAGGTATTGACTAATAATGCATTCATGCGATGAGACACATTGTGAGCTAGATCAGCCTTTTTTTGATTTATTTTTTACAACTTTGACTTTGAACTGGAAGATAATGGGATGAACAAGTACAACATGGTTCTTGCAGTATTAAAGGTTTCATGACGTTCAGTTTTACCACACATTAAAAGTCTTTGTCATGGTCCTTCAAACGTGTATAAAACGTTTTAACAAAAAAATCCACTCCATTGATCCATGGCAGGTGTTTTTCTCTCACATTTCTAAAGCCTTTTCAACTGCAATGAAAAAAGAAATCTTTGCCTGCGGGTGTCGCTGTTGAGGGATTTTGCCTGTCAATCATCGCCTCTGCTTTGCCCCCCCCCCCCCCCCCCCCCCCCCCCCAAGGAAAGGATAGGGGAGGGGAGGGGCGAGGAGGAGAGTGGGCGGGATTAATGGCCTGTGACTTCACTGCCCAAGTGCCAAGCTCAGATTACTTTTCAGGCTAATTATTCAGAAAACCCCAGACCACAGAAAATTCACTGAATGTTCAAAGTTCAGATTTTTTTGGGGTGTAATTGAGGTCATAAAACCCCCCAAAAAACATTAAAAAAATAAAAAGTGAAAATGAATGTCATAGAACCTTTAACCTTCAGGTTGTTGTTTAAGAAAACAGACAACTACATTATATTACTACAGCATGTATATAGTTAATGGGTTTGGAGCTAAACTGTTAATGTGCAGCCCATGAACAAGACAGGGAAACTATTTTCAATGCCATGCATTACCTGTATGGTCATTCTTGGCCTGACACACTACATACAGCATGACAAATGCTTAATTGGTAAGGATTCAATGTCTGGTGCACGAAGACATGGAGCTCTAACTTCACTTGACAATCACATTAACATTACTGTGGACAGAGTAAAGATCCTACTGGTTTACAAGATAAGTTTACACCTTGTTGCTTATTATGGAGATTAACCACTGATGCTATAAAACACTGATGTAACTATAGGGTTACAATGATAACAGTGACATCAACAACAACATGCTACAAAACAATGTAATGTCCTGCTGCTGCTGCTGCTAAGGATGGTAACCAGACATTTCGCCCTAAATCCATTTCGCCCGTGTTTTTGAGCGGACATTTCGCCCACCCCCAGACATTTCGCCCAGACATTTCGCTCACCCCCGCCCAGACATTTCGCCCACCCCCAGACATTTCGCCCGACATTCATTATAAATATATAATCAATCAGTTGTGCGAGATTCATTATAAATGGCTTTATTTAAGAGGGGAATTTTCAGTCATCCGCGGACTACTTTTTTTCGCCGATAAAGTATAGTTTTGGACCATGACGGAGGCGCGCCGACTCAGCAGACCTTGAGGCTGAGGAGTTGCGCCCGAGCGCCTCGAGGCGCGAGTGCCCGCAACGACCAGCCGATGGTCTGCTAGTCGACTACGCGCCGTCCGAGTTATGTACCGATAGGGACAGAATCGTAAATATTTTTCGTGGGGACTGCATTTGCCCCACTGACTGCGTCTCTCACACACACACACACACACACACACACACACACACACACACACACACACACACACACACACACACACACACACACACAGAGAGAGAGAGAGAGAGAGAGAGCTTTTATCTAACCCTAACCCTCTCTCATTCTCTCACACAAACGGCCAGCTAGCTTCACTATATATTATTAACTGTAGCGGGCGAAATGTCCGCGAAATGGGCGAAATGTCTGGGCGAAATGTCCGACTTTTTGGGCGAACTGTGAAATGGGCGAAATGACTGGTATTCGGAGCTATATTAGATAAAGACTCTCGTTTATTGTACATATTTCTTGTTTTTCATAGTCATACCAGTAACCTGTAAGGTGATTGCATGACGTTCAGCATAGTAGTGTATATCTGTCTGTTTTCTTATGTCGTGGGATCTCATTTTAAATACAATATAAGCCATTGTGCTTTTATGAGCGATCCATTTTAAAGGACCTTGTATTGTGAATTGTACTTCCATGTACTGTTTTTGTGTCTTTTCTAAATAAATTATTCAAGCAATCAATCAAAAACTCTCGTAGACGTATTTAAACAATTTTGACAATTGTATCTCTACGAGTCTTAGCTACCACCCCCCCCCCCCCCCAGATTCCCCTGGAATTTAAGCTCCAAAGCCTGTATTTCTCCAAACATGTACAAATACAAATTATAAAAGGTGCTTACCCGGTTGCCCCAAATGTTAACTCGGTGTTCGGCCTGTTTGTGCAATGTATTACTCCATATTCTTTAACAAAGAAGTGTTTTAATCCCGTTTGTGGCCGAACGCCATTATTTCTCCTCGTTTACTTTTTGATTACATTGAGTGTAATTCCGGCTTTCACCGGATGCGCCCCCTCACTAACGCCCATTGATAACTTCCGACAGAATCGTCCACAAAGGTTATTAAAACACTTCCTTGTTAAATAATATGGACTAATACATTGCACAATTAACACAACGGACACCAAGTTAACATTTGAGGCAAGCGGGTAATCTTCTTATATTTTGCATTTGTACATGTTTGGAGAAATACAGGCTTTACTGGTGACATTCCAGGACAATCTGGGATACTATGAAGCTACTATGGAGCTATTGTTTGTGTTTGTGATCACTTTATAACAAGCTAACAGCTAAGACTAATTAGATTTATGTTCCAACTTAAATTATGTTAATAAAGACAAAGATTAAACAAGACACGATCCGTTCATCTTAAATGTTATAAATAGATGAAACAACATGAATGAGTTGATCTTTACCTGCTGTGTTTCAGTGGTTGAGCTGCTAACAAACGTCCTCCTGCTGCTTAACGACGACACTGTTTAGAAACGACACGTTTTACCTTTCTTTGTATTTTACTTTTATATAAATCTATTGTATTTTAAAGTGTCAACAACAGTCAGTCAACACACCATGTTGTTTTCACTACTGGATTGTGGGTATGTTCTTCTTCTGACGAACACTTTGTCTAGACGCCAGTTGGTGTATCGCTGCCCCCTACTGTTGCTCTCGGGTACTGTCCATTGCTTATATACAGTAACAGTACTATGTGACCTTCCTGACCTGTAGACAAGAGAACATCCATCTAGGAATAAAGCACTTCATTCAACTAATACATGTAATTTAATTATCAATAATGTAATCCCTGTTTATCTCTATTATAGTCATGTCATTGTACACATTAGGGGCGGCCATAGCTGAATGGTTAGAGAGCCTGACTGAGAAGCCAGAGGTCTGATTCCAGGCTTCAGCAATGTGTCAAAGTGTCCCTGACAAGACACTTACTTTACCTCTAACTGATAGATTGTAATGGATGAATTGCGCTGGGTCAGGCTGACCTAAAATGGTCTTTAACTAATCATGAGATTTCATATTATGGTGTTCTAAGGTGTAGGGCCACAAGTAGTTATAAAAGCAGACCCACAATCCTATTTCATCAGTCCTGTCTGCAGACCTGGCGCCATTGGTATATTAATAAATGTATATACTTCTGAGGACGCATCTACTTGTTCCTTCCTGTTTAGTTTAGTTCGTAGTTTTTCGTTGCCACTGTCGCAAAATTGCTTGCTCAGGGTGGGACTGTCGGGTCTCTTCTCTACATGTAAAGTGTCTTGAGACAACTTGTTGTGATTTGACACTTTAATAAAATTGAATTGAATTACTTGCTCTGTGTTCCTTTCTTCTAGTGTGTGTGTGTGTGTGTGTGTGTGTGTGTGTGTGTGTGTGTGTGTGTGTGTGTGTGTGTGTGTGTGTGTGTGTTATAGTGCTTTGCATAGGCTTTAATTTAATATCAAATAACACTCTAATAATGTAATATAACGTGATAGTGATCATAGCCATAACATTAATTGTAAAAAAAATAATAATACTGGCATAATTCATAAAAATACATGAATTTTCTCCCCTAAGTTAACCGATATTTAATAAGTAAAATAACTGAAATTGTGCCTCCCATTGGGTGTAATGAAACACAGCAAGAAAAAACGATTGTACAATATACTGTACATAGTTAGCCATTTATAGTGAATAACAACAATTTTTTCATAGGACTGTGAGTCGGACATGAAGGTTTTTCTTTTTCCTACAAGTACTTCTTTAATCTACTTGTCCCATCCAAATTCCTCCTGGCTCTGTCTAGGGTACCGTTGCCAGTGGTGCAGTGCATACATTTCTCACCAAAAAATAAAATAAAAAAATACTTCTCAAATCCATTGCCTGTTGGTCATGTGTAAAACACTACATAACATATGTATTATCTATATTACATCAATAATGAATTCATTATATTTAATTGTAGATTAAAATAAGGTAAGCATGTACAGGTACATGCAATATGGCAGAAACTGAACCAATCAAATCAGTAGTCATTTCGGATCAGACATGACTCCATACTAACTTTTCCACTGGTAGAACTGGTGCAGTACTGTCCCTTTAAGTCTGAGGGCCAATTCTTGCACACCACCATGTCCCTTATATTATTTAATTTAAAAAAAATAAAACAATAGTGAAAATAACCAATCTACATGCTCAAAATATATCAATGTAGATAAACTAATTTCATTATTTCAAAATGTTTTTTTTTTAGGCCGGACCACGACCATGTCACTATGACTCGGCGAGTCAAAGTGACAAAAAAATAGGGCTCTGAGAGTCTGCAGTGCCTGCAAATGACATCATCTAAGACCTTACAGATCGCTACAAGCTAACAGCACATTACATTGACTCGCATGCCAGTTTGTCTATCCTTCATTTTTTGCACACGATTCCGTCAACAGTTTGTGTCTGCGTGTGTGAACTGTATCCTCGCACTCCACTACCTGATCAAATCAAAAGTTCTAAATGCACATTTTTCAACCCAATTCAAAAACTTGATCAGAAAATCAATGTTTGTCTTGTGTGTAACAGTGATTTTCTTGTAATGACGTGACTCTTTATAAAGTTGTATCGCACCAAGAAAAGGACTGTAATTTAAGAACATTTCATCAACGTATGAAACTCCAGTAAATGCACAAGAAAACTGAAACAGTGAAAGACCAACCTAATAATCAAGCACTTGCACAAATGCAATCAGGTGAAATGCAAACTCATTTTGGTGGCAGTCTAGAACCCTGTTCAGGTTATGAGATTCAGAATAGGCAGACGGTTTTCTAACATGCCCCGGACAAGTCCTTATTGTCTGACCATAGACTATATTTGCATCCTCTGGCTATAAAAAATAAATAAATATGAATGGATTTAGATTGAGAAAAAAAAGAACTGGGAATGTTTCCAAAAGACCAATCCTAACAGAGACTTTTGTTGACAGGAGCAGTATGAATATACAAAACATTTCTGCTTTTCTATCCACCTTCCTACCAACACCGGTGTTTAATTTGATATTCCCAGTGAGCTACTTTATATTCGAAAGTTTTTGTCCCCCCATGTTGTGAATACACTGGTGCCTTTTCAAGTGATCTGAATTAGTGAAACTAATGTTACACAGTTTACAGTGGAAAGGTTTTTCTGTGTGGATACGCTGGTGTGTCTTCAGAGAACTTGAAGAAGTAAAACCCTTCTTACAAATTTTACATTGGTAAAGTTTTTCTCCAGTGTGAACACGCTGGTGTTTCTTCAGGAAACCTGACTCACTGAAACTCTTGTCACAATATTTACAGTGGAAAGGTTTTTCTCCAGTGTGGATACGCTCGTGTGTCTTCAGATCATATGACCGACTGAAACTCTTGTCACAATGTTTACAATGGAAAGGTTTTTCTCCAGTGTGGATACGCTGGTGTTTCTTTAGGTGATCTGAACAACTGAAACTCTTGTCACAATATTTACAATGGAAAGGCTTTTCTCCAGTGTGGATACGCTGGTGTTTCTTTAGGTCACCTGAACAACTGAAACTCTGGTCACAATATTTACAATGGAAAGGCTTTTCTCCAGTGTGGACACTCTGGTGTGTCTTCAGGTAATATGACTGAATGAAACTCTTGTCGCATTGTTTACTGTGGGGAGGTTTTTCTCCAGTGTGGATACGCTGGTGTTTCTTCAGGTTACCTGACTCACTAAAACTCTTGTCACAATGTTTACAGTGGAAAGGTTTTTCTCCAGTGTGGACACGCTGGTGTTTCTTTAGAATAGATGAATTACTGAAACTATTGTCGCAAAATTCACAGTGGAAAGGTTTTTCTCCTGTGTGGACACGCTGGTGTACCTTCAGGTGCCCTGACTGACTGTAACTCTTGTCACAATGTTTACAGTGGTAAGGTTTTTCTCCAGTGTGGATACGCTGATGTGTCTTCAGTCCAGATGACCAAGTGAAGCTCTTGTCACAATGTTCACACTGGAAAGGTTTTTCTCCAGTGTGGATACACTGATTTGTCTTCAGTCCAGATGACCGAATGAAACTCTTGTCGCACAGTTTACAGTGGAAAGGTTTTCCAACTCCCAGTTTTCCCACACATGTAGTTCCTGTCCCTGTGTTTATCACTGACTGACCTCCACTGGTCTCCTCCCAATCATCACTGTCTTCAGTGACTTCAGTGTCAGAATCAAGCTCAACTTCAACTTCAGAGCAGTGTGAAGAGATGTGTTCATCATCAACTTCACTTTTCACTGCTAGTAATGTCAACATTGATCCATCAGGTTCCTCTGGTCTTTGAAGTATCTCCTCCTGTTCCTCTTTAATGTGTGGAGGCCCTGGTTCCTCCTGGAGCAGACTGGGGCTCCTCTTCTGTTTAGGAGAATCCTCCTCTTTACACACAACCATGTGCAGGATGGCTAGGAGTAGAAAAATAACATGATAGTGAACACCTAAAATGTATATCTATTGTTCTATCTTCCATGTACATAGCTATTACCTACTAAGACTGACAAAACAGTTACTAAATAAGTACAGGTTGTTACAGGTGGTTCTGTAAACTCTAAAGCAGGCTCGAAAGTGTTAGCAAGATTATAGCAAAATACATATTTTAAAAAGTAACCTGAATCAATATATTTTGTTATATTTAATTTGAATTCATAAAGCTCTTTGTTTTATCCTTTTAGCCTAAATGTTTTACTGTACCTCCATGCAGTTTACCTTGTTTGACTGATAAAGTATTAAATCAATCAATTAATATGTGAGCTCTGATTTGGGAGTAAGTGAGGCTGTAGGCCAAGCTATATACAACTGGATTTGTCTGCATATACAGTATGTATGTATGTCACCTCCAAAGTAGACCAATCATAGCTCATGCCACTAAGTGCATGACGTTATGAAACAGAAGCACCTCCAAACACAAAAGCTTGACATGTCTGGTGAAAGTTAATGGGTCGTAGTTTAAAATGTATGTACACTTATTTTCATGACCAGGCCCTGTACAGTATGTCTAGAAATGAGTCTGTGAATCTGTCTGTGTGTCTGGGGCTAATTTCACAAACCACTGTACCGATCAGCGCCACATTTCTTGTGCATGCTGCCAACTTGCGCTGCAAGTCATGGTCATTATATTATTCAGTTTGTTTGTTTTTTACATATTATTAAAGTTCAGACTAAGCTTTCAAGTGACGTGCCATTCACTGAAATCTGGAAATAGTTGAAGAAGATATACTTATTTGAATGTTGTTAACCACTTAAAGGACTACTTCACCCATTTTCAAGGCAGTGCTGAATCAATTGTATGTTACTGCATTGTCTATTTCTCACCTCAAATGTTTTTGGAAACATTTAATGTACTGTTTATGACATCATCAATAACGCACCATTTGGCCATCTTCTTTGTTCAGATTGAGTGACACTGTCCTCTAGTATCTAGCATAGGCTGATGAATCATAGCTGTTTAAAGACTACTTGACAAGTGTTTAATATAATAAGTTAAAATTGGTTAGTACCCGCCGATTAGAAAACCCAGCTAATTGGCATGGTTAAAGTGTCCGCCCTGAGATTGGGAGGTCAGGGTTCAATACCCCGGCCGGGTCATACCAAAGACAATAAATAGGACGCAATGTCTCCCCACTTGACATTCAGCATCAAGAGTTGGATTGGGGTAAGTCTGTGTACATCAAGCCACCTCACGCCACAGAAACAGGAGATAAACTCCTGCCCTATGGGCCACATGGCTCGGGAATAATTGGTTCTCAAGGCTACCTATATTATGTATATTATGTACATATTATGTTATTATTATTTTTTTGTTTGACAGGAAGTGATTCAGATTGGAAAAATTCTCAACAATAATACATTTATATATTTTTTGGCATCTATTTTAAACTATGTCCCCATTACGACCACAGATATTCTCTGAAAGTGTGAACAAAATGCGTAGTTAAAGGGCAAGACCACTTTGGTAGAGGTTTGGGTTGTGTAGTTACCAAAGTGGTCTTGCCCTTTAACTAATACTAATGTTGAGCAGGGTCGACTCTGTACTTATCCTTTCTCTTTTCCCTCTACACCAAATCTCTTGAGTTTGTAGATCAGTATTTTTTCAAATCCACCCCCCCCCCCCCGCCAGCAAAGGGATGCTAGGGTTGAAGTGGTTACACCTCAAATCAAGAAGCTTCTAAAAAGCTTCTCAAAGATCTGTTAAGATTATGTTACACCATGAAATCAGTTTTCATAGTTTTCACCTACTACCAAACTTTTACCAGGCATGTCAGAATTTCATGTACTTCTGTTTCATGACGTCATGCACTTAGCGGCTTGAGCCGTGTGACAGACAAACCCTGTTCTAGATGCTTTGGTCTACGGCCACTCTGTAGAAAATTTTACAATTTGGTGCAGTTTTTCTTTTGTATTGCATTTGTGGAAAAGAGGACGTGCTTTTGGATATTGTAATGAGAATAAAACAAAAAAGGAATATTGAGGGATATTTAATGATGGCTATGCATATCCAGATATTATCATTGTCGTTATATTTTTTGCCAAGATTCTCGTATAGTGACAATACTTACTGAGGTGTGGGTGGTCTTCAGGTTCCTCCTGTTTAATAGAAATGTCCCTGGCTGAGTCTGGAGAGTTCATCTTCACCTGCAGTCTGGACTCCACACACTGGTCTGAAATGAAGCAATTGAATAAGGACTTTAATAACTGGAGACCTAATGGTGTCAAGAATAACAATAATATTTGCATATGCTAAAGGCAAAATGGCCTAAGCCCAACTCTCCAACATATGAATTTTGGGTGCAAAGATTATAGGATTCAAATTAGGGAATCATGCTTAACTCATTCTGTTTCAAGTAAATAAATAATGGCCAATAGTGCGATCTCTCATTATTCTTACCTTTTCAAGTAGTCACAGAATATTTATCTCCGGTATGATCGATCCCTGATCGTTTCTAAATAGCATGTCTGGCCAAAAATTCAGAGGAAAACAAGGGAGGCAAGATACAGACGGTTTCCCAAATCGAATAACAAGGAAGCGAATGGTGACTGAGATTTTGCGATCATGTGATCTCCTGTTTCTTTGTGTGCCTGAGAGTGAAATGGTAGATCACAGGTTGGGGAACAGCGCCATCTAGCGTAAACACTGAAAACACTGTTTGGACGTGACGACGTGTTACACGTCATTGCCACTCTGGGCTTCGGAAACAATGGACGTGTTACACGTCAATTAGCACTGAATGAGTTAAGACTACACATGGAAATGTGTCAAAAGATGGACTCTGCGATGCATATAATGGCCTTAAGTGAATAAGGTTAAAGTAGCCAATCTGTTATTCATGTTCCTGCAACCATGCACAGACAGAGTGATTACTATAGGGCCGTACAGACTTTGATGTGTCATGATGAGTTGTAGAAATGGTTTAATGGTAAAACAGAGGAAGCACATGGTGCAAAGAAGTGGAGTTAAAACACTGAGTTGTGACCCAAAATACATCCCCATGTTACAACTAATGTTTGACCTCTGTGAGGGCAGTGATCAAAGTAGGACTGCTCAATTAATCAATGTTTTTTTATTTTTACTTTGGCTTCTTACAATTATGAAAAAAACACCCATTATTTTATGGACCCGACAAACCTAAAATGCTGTTCTAACACAGTATAGGCGAGATGTCAGCTATAGTCCATATGAAATATGAAATGTAGTCTAGCTGTAGCAGCCTACAATAAGAGACAAAAAGAGACATTCACTTCGATAAATAAGAAATCCAGGGACGTCACAGGCTCTCAGAAGGTGGGGGGGGTGGACTTTCGGTGGACTATACCCCTTATTTTACACTGTGAAGTCAACTTGGGAAATCCTCACTGGATATCACAGGGTTAAAAAAGTCAGGCTGATTGACAGAGTGGCAGCTGTCTGAAATCATTCCCCAATCACTAATCAGCGTCGCTACACTATAAAGCACCACACCCGAAAGGAGCCTGTAAACCAAACCACAGTGGAAGAGAAGGGAGAAGGAGGAGAATCCTCCACACTCCTCCATAAGTATCAAACAAACAAATGTGCGTCCTGCAACAGCAACGTCGCGCAGAACATCAAGCAGCACTGGTGCAGCCATAAAAAGCTGGAGAGGCAGCCGGTGAGAGACGAACTGTTTGTTTGTTTAAGAGCCATAAAACTTGCCATTTGTAGCGCACGTTACAACGTGCGTTCTAGTTCAATGTCAATTGTTTGTTTGATGTCCTCAAGTTAAAGCAACATGATTGTTGTTTTAAAAACGAATGTGATTTGTTTATTGAGAAATGTAGATTGATAGAAACAGTTTAAATGCTGCTAAAATTCAGTCTATTATATTTGCATTTCATATGAGACTGCATTTGTTAAAAAACTGTTTAAAAACCCAATTCATAAAAAGGCACTAAGAAAGTAAAAACAATATTCACAAGTGTTAAAAAATATATGTAAAGCATTTATATTTTGCATTTATTATTTCATGTGAATTGTATTTACAGTAATTATTTCTTATTTTTCATTTAAAGGTTTTTCACCTATACTTACCTTGCTATACCATACAACAACTATACACTACCTGCATAAGCTGTACTGAAACAACAAAAACTAAAGTAAAGAAGAACTAAAAGGAAAACCAAAGTTGTGGTCATTGTATGAGTGAAACCCAGTTAAAACCTCCTATGGACTGTACCATCCCTTTCAAGCGGGGGAAACTGCAAACATACTAAAGAGCTTGACAGTGAAAAACCGGGACTGTAAGCTGGAACAGTGAAAACAGTGACCTGGAAAATATTAAATACGGCAAACAGCCGGGGACCCAAATCCAACATGACTGATCCCACAGTCAGGAAAACAGTTGAGCAGCTCAAAAGTGAGCGGACTGCAGCAAAAAGATCCTTCACTCGACTAGCTAACAGTATCATCAGAACTCACGACGGCATGTCAGAAGACCAGCTCCAAGATAGCTTCAATAAACTCTCAATGGGAGCCGAAAAAGTCATGGAAACCAATGACGAAGTCATGGCGGAGGTCATTGCATCAAAGGAGGCGGAGCTGAAAGACGAGGAGTCAGAGGAGTCAGTCGAGCTGACCGAACAGCAAAAAGCCGATATAGCAAAGACCACAAATGAATGTGACTTAAAGCTGAAGGAAGTTGGAGAGCTACTTAGAGACATGCTTTGGAAAAAGTTTGGAGATGATGAACTGTGCACAGCTGTGGAACTAGCAGAAGCTGAGTGTGAGCGTGTCGCTCGAGTACGTCCAGATGGCAACCAGGAGGCCTACGAATTCATGCTCAACCATCTGAAGTCACTGGTGGAGACCGCAAAGGGAGCTCATTGCAAGTGGCAGCAGTGGGTTCCGGTGGAAGACCAGAGGGAGTTCCGCAGTCGGTTGAAAGGGATCGAACGCCAAGCAACCAGTCTGATCTCCAGAAAGGCTGAGTTCATCATGGCAAGACGACAGGAAGACACAAGGTCAGGAGCAACGAACACTGCCAGTCATGCCACCTTTACCCCAACCATTAGGCTGAAACCAACAGCTCTCCCCAGATTCTCTGGCTACAAGCGTGATTTTCACAGGTGGAGAAGAGACTGGGAGTCGCTTCAAAAACAGGGAGAACCAACTGGTTCCAAAGAAGTGAAAAAGATACAGTTGCTAGACAGTCTCGATGACAAAATCACGAAAGACTTTCGCCTCACTACTTATAACACTGCAGATGACATTCTCCGTGTCTTGGAGAACCGCTATGGCAATCGGACGGCTATTGCCATTGAAATAGTGGAAGACCTGCAGAAGATGCCATCTGTCAGAAGTAGCCAACCAAGAAAAATTGTCGAGTTGATTCAAGCCGTGGAGAAAGCACTCGGAGACCTGAGTGACCTTGGAGACACAGGCGCCATAAAGAATCCTCTCGTAACAAAATCAATAGAGAGTAAACTCCCTGAATCCCTTAAGAAAGAGTGGCTTGTTTATGTAGCTGATCCAAGAAATGGTGTGACACCAGATAGAAGGTTTGATTATCTCTTGGCATTTCTCAAGCAGCAAGAGACTATCTACGAGGAGCTTGAGCAGCTACGAGATGAGGAGCCAAGTAAACCAAGTAAGCCAAGTTGGAGAGACACCAGAATTGAGCAGAAAAGTGCCAGAACCAAGTCTACAAAGTCAGCTGATGACCAAGGCTGTGTAGTCTGCGGCGATGCCAAACACAAGAAAAAGCTCTACTTCTGCAAGCAGTTCAGGGCTCTGAACACAGCAGAAAAGAAGGCTTCAGTAAGAAAGCTGGGTGCCTGTACAAGATGCCTTGAGGTTCACGACAACCAGTCATCTTGCAAGCCCGGCTTTCTATGCAAAAACCAAGACTGCAAAGATGAAGAGGCTCCTGAGCATCACTTCTACCTCTGTCCCAAATCTGTTGCAAAGAGGTCTGACAGATCTGAAAAGGATAAAGGCAAAAAGAAGTACACAGAGGGTCAAGAAGAGTTCATCAAAAATCTCCCACCAGACCTAGCAAAGCAGTTTAGGGAGGCTTTCTCAAATGTTGCCTCCAGAGTCTTCAACACCTCAAATGACCAAAGTCTACTTGAAAAGAGTGGAATGCAAGAGCTTCCAGTGATCATGATGCTACTCGTCGCCACAGCTAACGCCGGACAGAAAATCGGAACACTCATCGACTTAGCATCTGACACAAATTACATCACTCACAGAGCGGCGAGCCGCCTGGATCTCAAGAGTGAAGATATCATGCTCATTGTACACGGAGTTGGCGGAATGAAGGTCCAAGTAAAGACAAAGCGATATCTTCTCAAAATCCGTGTATCCACCCCCAAGGGCACACTGAGAGCACATCAATTGGTTTGCTATGGGCTTGACAACATTGCAGACGTCCACAAAAGTGTGACACCTGAGCAACTGCAGCCATTCTTCCCCGACGTACCTCTTGATGAGCTTGTGAGGCCCAAAGAAGTCGAGCTTCTCATCAGCCACAGAGAAGGCCAGCTAGCTCCTCAGAGGATCAGAGTCGTGGGAAACCTCGTACTGTGGGACGGACCACTCGGGAAAACAGTTGGAGGAACCCACACCAAACTGTTTGAGGAGATTGAAGTGTCAGCCCACATGTCAAAGACACACTTTGCAAGATCAATGAGAGCAGCAGCTGTGACATATGAAGAGCTCACTAACCCCATTCCAGAACAAAACCCCTCAAGCAAAGAAGTAGCTGATATACAGGGATCAACTGCTTCGACCAGCAAAGAGAGTTTCCTGAAATGGTGGAAATGGGACAGCATTGGCGCAGCATGCGAGCCCAGATGTGGAGGCTGCCGGTGCGGAAACTGCCAACCCGGTGGTAAAGAAATGACCCTTGCGGAGGAAAGGGAGCTTGAGGTGGTAAAGGATGGACTCACCTATGTCATGAGCGATGATCACAGCAGAGAACCACATTGGCATGCGAAGTATCCCTGGCTAGAGGATCCAGCCTCACTGCCGAACAACAGAGGTGCAGTTGAAGCAACATTCCGGAGAACGGAGAAGCAGCTAGCCAAAGCACCAGAATGGAAGTCTGCATACAAAGCTCAAGTTCATGATATGGTCGACAGAGGAGCTGCAATCAAGCTGACTAAAGAGCAGATCATCACCTGGAAAGGACCAGTATGGTTTGTGAGTCACCTTATTGCACCAAACCCACACTCTACAACAACCCCAGTAAGACTCGTCTGGAATAGCAGTCAAAAGTTCAGAGGCACCAGCATGAACGACCTGCTGATGAAAGGTCCAGACGTTCTTAACCAGATACGTGCTGTCCTCCTGAGGTTCAGAGCGGGAACCAACGCTGCATTAGGGGACATCAGAAAAATGTACAACTCTGTATGGTTGGAAGATAGAGAGATGCATCTCCACAGGTTCCTCTGGCGAGATTCTGAGGACAAAGAGTTGGAGGAGTACGCCATCACCAGAGTCAACATTGGTGACAAGCCTGCAGGATGCATCGCACAGCTCGCAATGCGAGAAACAGCCAACCTACCTTCTTTCGCCCACCTTGAAGAGGAGCGAGAGGTACTACAAAAGGACAGTTACGTTGACGACATCCTCACGTCTCACAACGACCTCGAGAAGCTGAGAACCATCACAACAAACGTGGAGCAAATCCTGAAAGCTGGAGGTTTCCTGTTGAAGCCTTGGGTCTTTTCAGGCCAAAGTGGGAGGAAGGGGAACGACAACGAACCTAAAAAGACCAAAGTTAACAACATGGTCCTCCCGAATCAAATGAGGGATGAAGATAACAAAGCGCTTGGTCTAGGCTACCTCGTGGAAGAAGATAAACTCCATATCATGTCATCCATTAACTTCTCAAAGAGAAAGATGAAGATGCGACTTGGCCAAGACCTTCTACTAGACCAAGTAAGAGCGCAAACCCCAAACCCTTTGACAAGAAGGAACCTCCTGAGTCAAGTCTCAGGCTTATATGATCCAGTTGGCCTGGTAACTCCTGCCAAGCAGAAGGGTGCCATCCTTGTGCGGAGAGCATTCCAGGAGGCAAAGAGCGACAGCTGCCCTGTCAAAGACACCTGGGATACAGCATTGTCAGACAGCCTCAGAGAAGATGCTATCCGACTCTTCGAAGAGTATGTGCAACTCGGGCAGGTTACATTCACCAGGGCAATAACGCCTCCAAGCTTCACTGGAGAACCTTGGGCAATAACATTCTCGGATGGAAGCGAGCATGCCTACGGCGCAGTGATGTACCTCCGGTGGAACACCGACCAGGGCCCATTCGTCACTCTGGTGGAGTCCAAGGCGAAACTAACTCCTTTAGACCACAAAGGTGATGCTGTTAAGGCAGAGATGTGCGGAGCCGTGTTTTCCTCACGTCTCAAAAAGTACTTCGAGCAGCACAGCAAGATCCAAGTTGAAAAGTGGTTCCATATCATCGATAGCCAAACAGTCCTCGGTGCAATCCATAGAGAGAGCTATGGTTATCAGACTTTCTTCGCGAACAGAATCGGAGAGATCCAGAACACAACAGCCATCCAAGACTGGTGGTGGATTCCTGGTCCGCTTAATATTGCTGACATCATAACCAGAGGGGCCAGTCCTCAAGACCTGGATGAAAGTTCAGAATGGCAAAACGGACCAACATTCTTGAAATTACCAGTGGATGAATGGCCAATTAATTCTGCCAAAGAGTTGGTGACAGCTGCCAGAGACAATGTCAACAGATTGCAAAAGAAAGCGTTTGCTGCTGCACTAACCAGAGCAAAGGCCAAGGCACAAGTGCCATCAGATCCAAAGGATGCCAACACACAAAAGCAATCAGAACTAAAGCAGGATCAGGAACCAACTATAACCCAAACCCAACCAAAATGGCCACCAGCAGGATCAGCTGTCCTAAACCTCGTGAACGTCAAGCGGTTCAGCAACCTAAGCCGACTCATCAAGACAGTTGCTTGGATTTGGAGAGCAGCAAAGATGTTCATTGGAGGGAAACAGCAAACTGCAAACAGTCCAAAGTGGGAGGCAGTGTCGTCTTCACAAGTAATCTCAGTGAAAGAGCGAGAAGACGCCCTAAGAGACATCTTTCTTGCGGAACAGCAAGGTGCATCCTTCCCAAGCACAACCACAGACAGGCTGGCAGTCTACAGAGACCAAGAAACTGGCTTGTTGGTCTGTGGGGGTCGCATGCAGATCTTCAGTGAAGATAAAGTTGCTGTCCCTATCTTGCCTTATGAAGCCTGGGTGTCAACACTGTTAGCACGAGAAGCACACGAGGAGAACCACGATGGAGTGGCTGGAACCTTGCTCAAGATGAGAAGAAGAGCATGGGTCGTGAAGGGTCGGAGAACTGCTCAGAAAGTGGTTGAAGGCTGTATACTCTGCAGAAAAACAAAAGCAAAAAGATGCCAGCAAATAATGGGTGATCTACCTCCAGAGAGGACAGAACCAGCTGCCCCCTTCAAATACACAACAGTAGACCTCTTTGGACCTTACCACGTCAAGGATGATGTTAAAAAAAGAGTGTCACTGAAGGTTTGGGGAGTTGTGTTTTGTTGCATGGCATCCAGAGCTATTCACACAGAGCTAGTGAACTCTCAATCCACTGAAAGTTTCCTGTTTGCCTACCAGAGGTTCACAGCACTACGAGGTCATCCAAAGAAGATCTGGTCAGATCCAGGTACCAACTTCGTAGGGGCTAAGCCAGTCTTAGAAGATCAGTACCAATTCCTTGCCAATCTTGACAAAGCTACCCTAGAAGAGAGAGCTGCCAAGAATGGCACAGAATGGACATGGAAAATTCATCCAGCCGATTCTCCACACCGGAACGGTGCCGCAGAAGCTGCTGTGCGCATCGTCAAGAGAGCACTGCAGAGTCTGGGAGGAGAGTCGGGGCTAAGTTGGAGTGAATTCCAAACAACTCTCTACATGGCAGCTAATCTTGCGAATGAGAGACCAATTGACGCTAGGACACAGAGCCGAGAAGACAGCGTTCAATTCATCACTCCTAACTGTCTACTGCTCGGACGAGCATCGCAGAGTGGAGATGTCAGAACTTTCGACTTCAGTGATTATCCCTACAAAAGGCTTAAAGAAATGCAAGCGCAAGTTAACAAGTTCTGGAGGCACTGGAGTCAACTTGCTGGTCCTAACCTATTCGTAAGGAACAAGTGGCATACAGCCAAGAGAAATGTCGCAGTCAGAGACATCGTCTGGATTGCAGACCAAAACGCCCTCAGGGGTCAGTTCAGGATTGCAAGAGTGGTCAGTGTCAACTCAGACAGCAAAGGAATTGTGAGGGATGTCAACGTCAGAACCTTCCCAAGCTACCCTGTTCCTGCCACAAGGCCTACCACAGCAAAAGCAAATCACCAAATATCTAAAAAACTCAAAGAAGAGATCCCAGCGACAGTTCTTCACAGAGACGTCAGGCGACTGGTCGTCTTGCTTCCCGCTGAAGAGCAGAACGAACTGTCAGACCCAAGTTTACCTTTGTAACGTGCGACCTCCCATGTGGTTCCACTGGAAGGTCGAGTGGGAGGTGTGAAGTCAACTTGGGAAATCCTCACTGGATATCACAGGGTTAAAAAAGTCAGGCTGATTGACAGAGTGGCAGCTGTCTGAAATCATTCCCCAATCACTAATCAGCGTCGCTACACTATAAAGCACCACACCCGAAAGGAGCCTGTAAACCAAACCACAGTGGAAGAGAAGGGAGAAGGAGGAGAATCCTCCACACTCCTCCATAAGTATCAAACAAACAAATGTGCGTCCTGCAACAGCAACGTCGCGCAGAACATCAAGCAGCACTGGTGCAGCCATAAAAAGCTGGAGAGGCAGCCGGTGAGAGACGAACTGTTTGTTTGTTTAAGAGCCATAAAACTTGCCATTTGTAGCGCACGTTACAACGTGCGTTCTAGTTCAATGTCAATTGTTTGTTTGATGTCCTCAAGTTAAAGCAACATGATTGTTGTTTTAAAAACGAATGTGATTTGTTTATTGAGAAATGTAGATTGATAGAAACAGTTTAAATGCTGCTAAAATTCAGTCTATTATATTTGCATTTCATATGAGACTGCATTTGTTAAAAAACTGTTTAAAAACCCAATTCATAAAAAGGCACTAAGAAAGTAAAAACAATATTCACAAGTGTTAAAAAATATATGTAAAGCATTTATATTTTGCATTTATTATTTCATGTGCATTGTATTTACAGTAATTATTTCTTATTTTTCATTTAAAGGTTTTTCACCTATACTTACCTTGCTATACCATACAACAACTATACACTACCTGCATAAGCTGTACTGAAACAACAAAAACTAAAGTAAAGAAGAACTAAAAGGAAAACCAAAGTTGTGGTCATTGTATGAGTGAAACCCAGTTAAAACCTCCTATGGACTGTACCATCCCTTTCAAGCGGGGGAAACTGCAAACATACTAAAGAGCTTGACATACACTTTGGCTATTCAAAAATAGCAGATCTACAAGCTCATAGTGCGGCACCGAGTGCCGCGCTATGAGCTTGTACATCTGCTATTTTTGAAAAAGCGTGAAAAACATTTGTAACTGTCAAATGTAAACAAATTCTGTATTTACAAAATGTTGCGTTTTTTTGGGCGGATTTTCGTGTTTTGGTTACTTTATTTCGGGTTTTGGGTTAGGGTTAGGTTACTTAATTCTTATTTTTGCTTGATTTTACTGATTTATTATCCCAAAAAAAAGAAAAAAGTGGGGGGTATGAAATCACGGATCTGTGAGAGTGAGGGTGTCGCGTCGTACGCACAGTGAATGGCCGTGACGCCCCTGAAGGAATCCATGATCACACATGCCACGGTGCACTTTGATTCCACGGAGGTTTGATGTGCTTTGTGCGTGCGCTCTCTGCTCTCACTTTAACTGACGGGTAACAACGTTGTTCCCATAGCCAATATTGAGCTGCAGTAATCTGATCCCTGGTCAGTCAGTCTATCATTGCAGCCCGAGCTCCACAGGCATCTGCTTCTTTCACACCCACAGGCAGAATACAGAGAACAACGATTTGTTGTGTATTAGCTTGTCTGGCACCTAGTTGATCGATGAGAGAGCAACGTAGCACATGTAGCCAGTAACAGAACGGTAATTGTGGCGAGAGGCAACGATGCAGCCAATGCACAACAACGATTGTGCAACACAATGGGAACAGTGGGGTGCTGGACCAGCGCCGGTGGGGAAAACAAATAAAAATAAATTGACCAGCGGTCGGCGAGATCGACAAGTTGATTGCTATATAGTGGGGGGACGTTCAGGCCCTTCTGACCCCCCCCCCCCCCCCCCCCCTGTTGGTGCTTATGGTGTGTGCACCGCAAGACAACACAACCAATTTGTTTAATCATCGGGATATTATCATTATATATTTTGTCATTATTATTGCATAGTATAAAACATTATACTGAGACAGCTGTACAATAGAACAGAAACAATTTAAGAAAGAGAGAGAACATTAAACGTACTGAGGAGTGGATGGTCTTCAGGTTCATGTTTAATGGAAATGTTCCTGACTGAGTCTGGAGAGTTCATCTTCACCTGCAGTCTGGACTCCACACACTGGTCTGAAATGAAGGAATTGAATAAGGCAACATAGGACCCGACACTGACTTATGGAAATTACGATTCTGTCCCTATCGGTACGTAACTCGAACGGCGCTGAGTCGGCTCTAGTGGACGTAGAGCCACTAGAGACAGCGCGCCTATGTGTCGTTCTAACAGTTTTTTTTGCTTAACTACTTCCTAACTTCATATTAGGGGCTGTAGTCTGTTCTCACCAAGCGGGCCGAGTGATCCGCTTCACGGGGAGCGACATAAACTATGCCTAACCTTAATCCTAATAAAGTAATTTGCAACACATTTTAGATTAGATAAATAAACAACAGCGGGAGAGGGATTCAATCCAGAGGCGCTGGGATTGTAAATCCAATGTTTAACGTTGCACGCCACGGAACCATGTGGTTCCTACTGAACAGTGGTTCTAAAACTGAGGTAAGGGGACCCCCAGGGGTCCTTGATTCTGTCCAGGGGAGCCCCAGCAAAATGTACAGCATCAAAATCAGTGCAACCAGTTTAAACCTATTATACGTAGGTGATCTGAAAAAAGCAGATCTACAAGGTATTGAATAATGATGCATCCCGATGAGACATATTGGGCACTATTCACTAAGCTGTTTACGCCCATATTTTTTACGTAAATGAATTTACACAACTTCCCATGTAAATAGTCTGATTCATTCATCTTTTTTGACGGTGAATTTTGCAGGAGGCACGCTCTTTCTCACGTCTGCTCGGAGGCAGACTTGTCACTTACATAGGACCAAAGCTTGTGTATGTCATTAGAATGCCTTATTCTTCATGAAAAATCTATTACAATAGACAGTTTTGTTCCCTTCTTTTCAGTATTTAGAGCTGAATCAATGTTCCCTTTGCGTGTTTACCATTTTTGTAAAATTGTGATTTAACAATAAACTTATGAAGTATATAAACGCTATTTAATTTGAAGAAATTAGGAGAAAACCTTTGTCAATTAAAGGTGATTAGGAGCTAAACTGTCAATTTGCAGCCCATGAAAGACAGGGAAACTATCACATTAACATTACTGTGGACAGAGTAAAGATCCTACTGGTTTACAAGATAAGTTTACACCTCATTGCTTATTATGGAGATTAACCGCAGTAATGCTATAAAACACTGATTTAACTATAGGGTTACAATGATAGTAGTGACGTCAACAACATGCTACAAAACAATGTATATCAATGTCTTGCTGCTGCTATGGAGCTATCCTTATATAAAGACTCTCGTAGATGTATTTGATCGATTTTTACATTTTTGGGGGTGATTGGGGGGGGTCGGTCGGTAAGACTCTGTTTGTGTTTATGATCACTTCATAACAACCTAACAGCTAAGACTAATAGATTTATGTTCCAACTTAAATGAGTTAATAAAAACAAATCGATGAAACAACACGTGATCCGTTCATCTTAAATGTTATAAATAGATGAAACAACATGAATGAGTTGATCTTTACCTACTGTGTTTCAGTGGTTGAGCTGCTAACAAACGTCCTCCTGCTGCTTAACGACGACACTGTTTAGAAACGACACGTTTTACTTTTCTTTGTATTTTACTTTTATATAAATCTATGGTATTTTAAAGTGTCAACAACAGTCAGTCAACACACCATGTTGTTTTCACTACTGCATTGTGGGTATGTTCTTCTTCTGACGAACACTTTGTCTAGACGCCAGTTGGTGTATTGCTGCCCCCTACTGTTGGTCTCGGGTACTGTCCATTGTTTATATACAGTAACAGTACTATGTGACCTTCCTGACCTGTAGACAAGAGAACATCCATCTAGGAGTAAAGCAGTTCATCCAACTAATAGTAGAGTCAAAAATGGAGGTTCCGTGACCATCCTTTGGCAAGTAAGGTTTGACGATTGATTTGACCTCTATGGACCCTTTAGAAAAGATTTAGCCCCCAGGTCCCTCCCAAAAATCCTGGCATTTTTTGCTAGACAGCCAAATTCAAAATGGCGCCCGGCGCCATCTCTAAAAATTAACTTTTGATCTGAATGACCTAGAATCATGTATGAAGGCACTTTTCCATACAAGTCAACCATGAGGATTCCAAATCTGACACAATTTTAATTGTAAGACCTTGTTTTGACTCCGAAATTCAAGATGGCCGACATCCAGTAGAGTAAAAACTTATACCCAGGGGGCAAAGGGGGGTATGCTGCATTTGTCCTGCCATAAAAGGTTGGCCACCAGAAATAATATCTATGACCCAGTAGGATCACAACCTATATGGACAACCCGGTCACCTTGCTGCTGGAAATCCAATATGGCCGCCTCAATATTATCAGAAAATAGCTTTGGCAATAACTTTTGAACCAGATGGGCTAGAAATAAAAACTTGGTGTCTATTTCATGGTTTCAGAGCATGAGAAACTCAATGGAATACTTATCTTTATGATTGGGTGTGTCTGGACCTTTCATTTGCATATTTCCAAGATGGACGCCACTCGAAAATGAGTTTTACTATGACTTTTACAGCAAAAAGTCTGCTTTTTAAGCAATATGAACACATTTGGTCAGTTTGAGCTTTAATTTATATGTTGTCAATATGGCTGCAGTCATAAATAATGTATGGTATTACATATCCCCTCAGATTTATTGATTTATAGATCTATAGTTGTGGGGATGATTGCAGAGAAAATCGGAGAAAAAGCCCACAACGTATCTTATGTATCATTTTAATAAACTAAATACAATATAAACCGACACATGCACACTCCAAGACTTGCCATAAACTTCAACTTTAGGGCTATACAAATTAACATAGTGGTATGCATTCAAGTAACATAACAAAAGATAGACTACTTAGTGACAAATAGAGTAAAGGCGGAATTGAGGTTGCCTACAAAAGGTTCATTTTGACCTCTATGGTGCTGTCTTGCCTGCTTCTAAAGCCAATGATACTATGGTACAATGCTATTCACTGTCACTGTTGTCATGTGTTGCACTGATCCTGCTGCATCGTGTCTCCAGTCCCTGGCAACGGCATCCTAAGTAGCATGGAATTGCCTTCTTTGCACGGGAACAGTTTTTTTTGGCAGCCTTTGATACAGCTGCATGATATTGCCTTGTTCATTGACACAGGCCAGGCTGGCTCGGTAGATGCAAGGGGGACTGCATTGCTAGCACTGAGAGACAGCTCTTCTCAGGTGCAGGTCAAAGGCATTCTCTGTCGGGGGCAGCAGCTTTAAGAGGGTTGATCTATTATTGAGGAACTTGTACACTCTAAGCTTACTCAGGTCAAAATCCTCCTGGTGGTCCTCTTTGGATGTATATACAGCAATTGTGAGGTCTCGTGCCGGATTTATGGACGTCATCTGAGAGGGAATCATAAGAGTTTTCACCAAACTCCTCAAGTGCAGAGATCCAGACGCATGATGGCCTTGAACCATGCCTTCTTCCCAGTGAAGAAGGGATAGCTGGTGGTACAGTATCTCTGCCACTTAAACTATGGATAAAGGGCAGGGCACGACACTGTGCGAGCCCCAGTGCTGATACCATTTGATGGAGAGGAAGGTATGAATTTTGCTCTGTTCTCACCCACAGCTCTGGAAGGCATCTGAGATGGGTTGCTGCATAGTAAAGGCACATGATGATGTTGTCTGTGTCATTGGCATGGATGAGAACTCTGTCAACTTTGTCATTCTGGACGCTGTACAGGGTGTGGAGTATTATTCTTGTATCAGCCTCCTGTTGTGTGGATTCTATCCAATCCAATCCACTTTATTTATATAGCACATTTTACAACTCAAGGCCTACAAAGTGCTGTACAGAGATAAAAACAAAACAATACATGACGCAGCAGCGTCAGCAGACATGGAAAACAATGCAATGCAAAAAGAAACAGAGAAACACAGAAACTCAAACGGAATTAAAAGCCAGGGCATAAAGGTGGGTCTTAAGGCGAGATTTAAAAGTCTCGATAGTGGGGGCCAGTTGGACATGGGAGGGGAGCGCATTCCACAAAGTGGGTGCTACGGCAGAAAAGGCTCGGTCGCCTCTGGACCTCAGGTTTGTCCTCCGTGTGACCTTGAGTGTTAACTGTGCCGCAGACCGCAGTGACCTTGGGGGAATGTGCACTTCTATAAGCTCAGAAAGGTACTGAGGTGCCAAATTATTCAGTGATTTAAAAACAAATAATAAAATCTTAAAATCAATTCTGAAGCGAACGGGGAGCCAATGGAGTGAGGCCAAGACCGGTGTGATGTGGTCTCGCTTGCGGGTCCCTGTTAGGAGGCGAGCTGCGGCATTTTGAACTAACTGTAGTCGTGCAATGGAGGCCTGACTTAAGCCAACATAAAGTGCATTACAGTAATCTAAACGTGTGGAGATAAATGCATGAATGACACGCTCAAAATCTTCAAAAGACAGGACCGACTTGATTTTAGCCAGCAGCCTCAGATGGTAGAAGCTGGAGCTGACCACCGCACTAATCTGTTTGTCCAGTTTGAGAGCATCGTCCATTTTGACGCCCAGGTTGGAGACAACGTTTTTTGCATAGGGCTGCAGGGAGCCCAGGTCGGTGGGTACAACACCAGGGCCTCTCGGCCCGAACACTATGACCTCAGTTTTACTTTCATTTACACTTAAAAAATTAGCAGCCATCCATGCCTTGACATCATTTAGACAGTCAAGGAGAGGTGTCAGGGGGCCATTGCTATCCTTTTTTAGGGGCATGTATATTTGAGAGTCATCTGCATAGAGATGATAGGAGATACCATGTTTGTTAAAAATTTGTCCCAGGGGAAGGAGGTATAGGGAGAAAAGTATTGGCCCAAGGATCGAGCCCTGAGGGACTCCGGAGGACAGGGGGGTGGAGGATGATATGAAATCTCCAAATTTAACTGAGAAATATCTCTCAGCTAGATATGACGAAAACCATTCTAAGGCAGTGTCCCGGACACCAACATACTGCTTCAGTCTGGAGATTAAGGTTTTGTGATCCAGGGTGTCAAAAGCAGACGATAAATCTAGCAGCAGCAGAATTACAGAGTCACCACAGTCAGTGGTCAATAAAACATCATTAAAAACCCTCAACAATGCTGACTCAGTACTATGTAATGCTTTAAAACCAGATTGAAAAATATCAAAAATACTGTGTAGTTGCAGAAAAGACAATAATTGTGATAAAACCGTTTTCTCAAGGATTTTGGAAATGAATGGCAGCTTCGAAATGGGTCTATAGTTTGCTAGGACAGAGGTATCCAGACTAGGTTTTTTAATTAGTGGTGACACAACTGCTTTTTTAAAATAAACTGGTACCACACCTGAGGCGAGACTACTGTTTATGATGGTGAGGACACTGGGCCCAATTGTCTCCCAGACCTCCTTAAAAAGGTGAGTGGGGAGGGCATCTGTGGGACAGGATGAGGATTTGAGTTGGGCGACAGTTTCACTGAGTTCGGAGAAGGACACAGGGTTGAAATGACTAAGAACAGTTGTGCAGATAACCGCCATGGAGGCATCAAACACGGGGGGGAGATGTTTGCTCTGATGGTGGTGACCTTGTCTATAAAATAGCTACAAAAATGTTCACAAGCCTCAGAGGAAGGTTCCAGACAGGTGGGTTGGGGAGGATTTAATAGCTGGTCAATGGTTTTGAAAAGAACGCGTGGTTTATCCACATTTTTAGAAATAATATCTGAGAAGTGTCTTGACTTTTCCGCTTTGACAATGCTCTGGTATTTCTTCCAACACTGTTTCAGAATGTCATGCGACACGTGGAGCCTATCCCTCCTCCACCTGCGTTCAGCCCTCCGACACTCTCTCCTGGCAGCACGGGTGGTGTCATTTAGCCAAGGCTCGGACCTAGGTCTGGGATGCATGGCTTTTAATGGCGCCACCGTGTCCAGAATGCCGACACAGGTGGAGAGAAAGGAGGATAACAGTTGCTCAGTGTCAAGGCCCTCAGAGAGACCATTATCGGCCTGAACTGCACTGGTAAAGGCAGAAGAAAAAAGCACAGGTGTAGCAGGTTTCAATATACGGCACTGGCGTGCGGGAAGGTTAGATTTAGAGGAGTCACAGGGCAATATAAAATCGAAAATGACAGGAAAGTGATCTGAGCGAACTGGGGCACAAACCTTAACATTAGAAATTGGCAAGCCGAACGAAATAACGAGATCTAGTGTATGTCCGAGCTCATGTGTGGGCTCAGTGATATGCTGAACAAGATTAAAAGCATCAAGTACATCTAAAAACTCTTTAGCCAGAGGCTTAGCCAGACAACACACATGTACATTCAGATCCCCGGAAATTAAGATTTTGTCGTACTTGATCCGAACACCAGCCAGGAAGTCGGAGAAGTCCTTTATAAAGTCCTTATTATACTTAGGCGGCCGGTAAATCACCGCACATAAAATCGGGTCTGAGCGCCCTAGCTCAAACAGACTCAGTTCAAAAGAGGGGAATGACAGCGGTGACAAGGGCTTACAATAAATACTGTTTTTAAAAATAGTTGCTATTCCTCCTGCACGGCCTGTCAACCTGGGAGAGTTAATAACAGTACAGTCAGGTGGTAAGAGTTCAGTGAAAGCAGCAGACTCACCCGGGCGTATCCAGGTTTCCGTTAAGAAGAGGATGTCCAGCTCGTGCAGTGAGAATAAATCATTTAAAATAAAGGTCTTTTCCTTCACCGATCTCGCGTTTAAAAGCGCACATCTAATTGTAGCGGCCAATGGGGTGCCGCGCGCCGCCCGGTTGAGTGTGCGGAGATTAGAGTGTACGATGCTGCGGCTAGGGTAGGGGCTTTGTTTTCTGTGTCTAATTATTGTTTTTATATTAAATGTATTCATTTGGTGGATAGCAGGAATGGTGTGGAGATATAGGTGAAAGTGTCCATGTGTGGTCCCAGACCGTTAGATAATATAGATGTGAGTGGGGCGGACCTAACGGTCTGAGGTCTAGGACCAGGGGGGCGTCAATCACTGACGGACATAGCCGGACTGTAAACAGGTCTAGCCAGTGGTAGTGTCGTAGCATTGCGAACATTAAAGGCTAGATTTGCCGATAGTGCCTTGACTCCTAGTCTATTTGGGTGCAAGCCGTCGTGATTGAAAAAGGATGGACGGCACCAGAATAAGTTAAAATTGTCTATGAAGTTAAAATCGTGAGAGGTGCAGTGTCGTTTGAGCCATATATTAAAGCCAAGGATCCTGCTGTATCGCACGTCGCCACGGTTGAGCGTGGGGATGGGGCCAGAGATAAAAATGGTCAGCTTGCTGCTGGCCAGTAAATCAATCAGGCGTAAAAAGTGACCTTTCGTCAGCTCTGAGCAGCCGAGCGCCTGGTCATTGGTCCCGATGTGGACCAGGATTGTATTGATTGATGATGATGATGATGATGATTGCAGTGAATCAAGGACACCTGGCAGCTTCTCAAGGAGGACGGGAATGGTGGCACCGGGAAAGCAGCATGTCTTAGCGTTTGGGAAATGGATATTTTTTATAATTGAATCGCCGACAATCAGCATCGTTTGTGGAATAAGTGGAGGAGCGATGGATGGAGGTGTTGAGTTGGCATTTCTGGCTCTGGGGATATTATTTGCCACTGCCACGCTCAATTTGGGGTGTTGAACACTTGGAGCGGCCGGCGGCGGTGGTGGAGGCAGCCGGCTAGTTGAGGGGACACATTCGGACAACGGGACAACAGGGGGTGAGGGGCCTCGCCGTCGAGAGCGTTTGTAGTGGGTTTGGGGGGTCGAGGGGCAGGAACGCTTCCTAGTAACAACTTGGGCAGGCGGAGGTGTTGGACCGGTTTGACCACATTCCCTGTGGATGGCTCGGCGGGGGCTCGTCGCTGACCCCGAGCGCCGATCCACACGCCGTGAAACCAGTGTGGGGAATTCCTGCAGATCCAGGACGTTAAAGCGGTTCTCCAGCTGGATCTCCTGGGGGATTCGAGAGTGGTGGTCTGGCTTAAAGGCATGTTTCCCTCTACCGACAACGACGTCAGTCCAGCCTTTAGCAGGCTTATGCCGAGGAGTGGGGGTGGCCTGAAGCTTGGGTTTAGCTCCCTGGAGTGACCAGGAATCCTCAGGCTGTTCAGGAGCCTCCGGAGCCCTATTTGGGCTGGAGCGACCGAGGATAGCGCCCGGAGCTCCGTCTGTGATGGACTGCAGCCATGGCATGGTGGTATCGCTGTCCGAAGGGAGAGGACCCATGGAGCGAAGCTCACTGGCTGACAGGACAGCGATTCTTTTCGCCTGCGTTGTGGCGATGGTTGAAAATTCCATGACAAGCTTGTCTTTTTGACTAAGCTCGGACTTCAGCCGGGAGATGTTGTCCTTCAGCTTCGAAAAGGTGAGATTGCAGGACTCACACATGGCTGTCATGATGTTGCAGGTTGTATTTCCTGATAGGCTGGAGCAGCTTCTAGGCTAAAGACGAGCCACAGCTAACTCGCTACTATACTAGGCAGGCATCTAGGCTAAAGGCAAGCCACAGCCAGCTAGCAAGCAGCAAACAGTCCGAGAACAAATAAAATGTATAAAATAATCCACCGGAATCACATACGTATCATCTGGCAGTTGGGCTAATGCTCGTAGTAGTAGTAATGTCTCGTAGTAGTATAACAAAGAAAACTCAGGAGCGTCTCAGGAGCCTAGTGCAGGGACATCTTCAATAGACCCCTCATTGATCACCACACTCCTTGTCTCTTCTTTAACCCCCCCACCCAGGTAAAGATGTGTTGGACCAAGGGCCGCCTTAAGTTTCTCATTTTCACACCATTCGTCACAGAGGAAACTCAATAGGTTTGCCTTGTTAGCTGACACAGCAAAAAACTCCTGAGGATCTGGAGCTGTGTAATGCATACTGACTTCATATTCTTTGGCAGGTTTTGGTCAAGCATATCTGTGTTCTTGCTCAGCTGTCTTAAGACTAGGTCCACTGTACCGGTCAAAACAGAAGTGAATGATCTCTGTGCCAGCAGGCACATCATTCAACAGCAGACGTTGGTATCGTTCAGCGATTGTTCCAAATGCTTCACCTTTCAGGAACGACCAATGGCGCATGGCATACATGGCATCAATAACTACTGCTGTTTTTATGTCTTCTGTAGGCAGGTCAGGGATGCATGCAACTTTGGTCTCCTCTTTCAGGACCTTAACAAGGCTTGCCTTGGTACCTGTTCTCATCCTGCCATCTTCCTGGAAGAGGGAAGGGGGGAAGTCACTGCACTCGTGGTTGCCTATAAAGACAAGGTTGAGTTCTCCACCACTGGCTATGATTTGGGTCATGCGCAGGAGGGCAGTAATTTCATTGCTCTTGCCAGGTGCTGAGGTTTTCCCCTTAGATATTTTAGATGATGTGTTTTGAGTGTAGAAAGTGTTAAGCTTCATTATGCTTGTCTTCTTCTGTTCACTGGACAGTGACTCACACAGTGCCTTCAGTGCCTCCCAGTTCTTTCACACTCATCAAGTCGTCCTTGACTGTGGAATCAGCACACTGTCCTGTAGATATGTTGATCATGGGTTAGTCTCCACTGCTGCCATGACCTTGACTACCATCTCTGTGTCCCGGATTACACGACTCTGACCAGACTCATGGTGTGGGTCTGCCATATTGACAACATATAAATTAAAGCTCAAACTGACCAAATGTGTTCATATTGCTTAAAAAGCAGACTTGTTGCCATAACAGTCAGCTGTCACTGTAAAAGTCATAGTAAAACTCATTTTCGCGTGGCGTCCATCTTGGAAATATGCAAATGAAAGGTCCAGACACACCCAATCATAAAGATACGTATTCCATTGAGTTTCTCATGCTCTGAAACCATGAAATAGACACCAAGTTTTTATTTCTAGCCCATCTGGTTCAAAAGTTATTGCCAAAGCTACTTTCTGATAATATTGAGGCGGCCATATTGGATTTCCAGCAGCAAGGTGACCGGGTTGTCCATATAGGTTGTGATCCTACTGGGTCATAGATATTATTTCTGGTGGCCAACCTTTTATGGCAGGGCAAATGCAGCATACCCCCCTTTGCCCCCTGGGTATAAGTTTTTACTCTACTGGATGTCGGCCATCTTGAATTTCGGAGTCAAAACAAGGTCTTACAATTAAAATTGTGTCATATTTGGAATCCTCATGGTTGACTTGTATGGAAAAGTGCCTTCATACATGATTCTAGGTCATTCAGATCAAAAGTTAATTTTTAGAGATGGCGCCGGGCGCCATTTTGAATTTGGCTGTCTAGCAAAAAATGCCAGGATTTTTGGGAGGGACCTGGGGGCTAAATCTTTTCTAAAGGGTCCATAGAGGTCAAATCAATCGTCAAACCTTACTTGCCAAAGGATGGTCACGGAACCTCCATTTTTGACTCTACTATAATACATTTAATTTAATTATCAATAATGTAATCCCTGTTTATCTCTATTATAGTCATGTCATTGTACACATTAGGGGCGGCCATAGCTGAATGGTTAGAGAGCCTGACTGAGAAGCCAGAGGTCTGATTCCAGGCTTCAGCAATGTGTCAAAGTGTCCCTGACAAGACACTTACTTAACCTCTAACTGATTGATTGTAATAGATGAATTGCGCTGGGTCAGGCTGACCTAAAATGGTCTTTAACTAATCATGAGATTTCATATTATTGTGTTCTAAGGTGTAGGGCCACAAGTAGTTATAAAAGCAGACCCACAATCCTATTGTTTCAGTCCTGTCTGCAGACCTGGCTCCATTGGTATGCTAATAAATGTATATACTTCTGAGGATGCATCTACTTCCTTCCTGTTTAGTTTAGTTTGTAGTTTTCCGTTGCTACTGTCGCAAAATTGCTTGCTCAGGGTGGGACTGTCGGGTCTCTTCTCTACATGTAAAGTGTCTTGTGATTTGACACTTTAATAAAATTAAATTGAATTACTTGCTCTGTGTTCCTTTCTTCTAGTGTGTGTGTGTGTGTGTGTGTGTGTGTGTGTGTGTGTGTGTGTGTGTGTGTGTGTGTGTGTTATAGTGCTTTGCATAGGCTTTAATTTAATATCAAATAACACTCTAATAATGTAATATAACGTAATAGTGATCATAGCCATAACATTAATTGTAAAAAAATATATATTACTGGCATAATTCATAAAAATGCATGAATTTTCTCCCCTAAGTTAACCGATATTTAATAAGTAAAATAACTGAAATTGTGCCTCCCATTGGGTGTAATGAAACACAGCAAGAAAAAACGATTGTACAATATACTGTATATAGTTAGCCATTTATAGTGAATAACAACAATTATTTCATAGGACTGTGAGTCGGACATGAAGGTTTTTCTTTTTCCTACAAGTACTTCTTTAATCTACTTGTCCCATCCAAATTCCTCCTGGCTCTGTCTAGGGGGTACCGTTGCCAGTGGTGCAGTGCATACATTTCTCAAAAAAAAAAAAAAAAAAAAAATACTTCTCAAATCCATTGCCTGTTGGTCATGTGTAAAACACTACAGAACATATGTATTATCTATATTACATCAATAATGAATTCATTATATTTAATTGTAGATTAAAATAAGGTAAGCATGTACAGGTAAATGCAATATGGCAGAAACTGAACCAATCAAATCAGTAGTCATTTCGGATCAGACATGACTCCATACTAACTTTTCCACTGGTAGAACTGGTGCAGTACTGTCCCTTTAAGTCTGAGGGCCAATTCTTGCACACCACCATGTCCCTTATATTATATTTCATTTTAAAAAACATTTAAAAATAGTGAAAATAACCAATCTACATGCTCAAAATATATCAATGTAGATAAACTAATTTCATTATTTCAAAATGTGTTTTTTTTAGGCCGGACCACGACCATGTCACTATGACTCGGCGAGTCAAAGTGACAAAAAAATAGGGCTCTGAGAGTCTGCAGTGCCTGCAAATGACATCATCTAAGACCTTAATGACATCATCTAAGACCTAGCTGTCAAGCCAATTCATAGATGCGCATGCGCTGGCGTTTGTGAGGCACCGGTTAGTACCGTCGTCAGAAATTGGCTTATTTTATTTATTTCTAAGCCACATTTCAGTACCACATTTTATACAGGGCTAGTTTAAGATGCCGTTTTTAATCCTGCAAAGTGCTTTTAATCATCGGATGCACCGATCGCGTATTATAGCGCTTTGAAATTCCACCCGTATGGGATCAGTAGCCGACGCCAGCCCACAGCTGTCAAACTAGCCAGTTTGACAGCTAGTTAGCCAGGAGGCTAACCATACCGTTTCTATCTACCGAAAGGACTGGAGTGACACAAAAACCCAACGCTGATTCATCAGTTCAGCCTCTTTTGAAAAAACCCAAACTTGATATCAATAACCTCAATAATTTTAGACCAATATCTAAATGACCATTTCTCTCAAAAGCCCTCGAAAAAGTTGTTTATTCCCTACTTTTAACTTTTTAAAATGAGCACTCACTTTTTGAAAGATTTCAGTCGGGTTTTAGAGCACAGCATAGTACAGAAACCGCACTTCTTAGGGTGATAAATGATATCAGGATGAATTCAGATAAAGGCCTGTGTACTGTGTTGGTGCTGTTGGACCTCTCGGCGGCATTCGACACAATTGACCACAACATTTTAATTGACCGGCTGGAAAAATGGGTGGGTGTGACCGGGCCAGCACTTGACTGGTTCAGATCCTATTTAAGTGACAGAACCTTCACTGTCGCAGTCGGCAAGCTGTCCTCCAGCCCTGCGGACATAACCTGTGGCGTTAGTAGGGGGTGCTAACCACAAAAAAATGGCCAAATCGTTACGCGGCGGATAAAAGCATGAAATTTGATACAGATGTCCCTTGGGTCATCCTAAAACATCCTAGAAGGGGTGCCCAAAAAAATGTTAAACAGGAAATGAGTTATGGACAAAATTCAAAATGGCCACCTAAACTGTTGACCGTTGACTCAAAAGACACCAAAAGAATCTCCAAAAAGCATAAGATTTGGCACATATGTCCCTTGGGTCATCCTAAGACATCCTAGAAGGAGTGCCCAAAGGAATCTGAAACAGGAAGTGAGTTATTGACGAAATTGAAAATGGCCGCCTAGTGTTGTCGATTGACTCAAAAGACAACTAAAGAATCGCATAAAAGCATACAATTTGGCACACATGTCCCTTGGGTCATCCCAAGACATCCCAGAAGGGGTGACCAAAAAAATCTTAAACAGGAAGTGAGTTATTGACAAAATTGAAAATGACCGCCTACAGTGTTGTCGATTGACTCAACAGACAACTAAATAATCTCATAAAAGCATACATTTTGGCATACATGTCCCTTGGGTCATCCTAAGACATCCTAGAAGGGGTGCCTGAAATGATCTGAAACAGGAAGTGAGTTATTGACTAAATTGAAAATGGCCGTGTACAGTGTTGACAGATGATGCAAAAGACACTCATAAAAAATAACCTCATAAAAGCATGAAATTTGATACAAATGTCCCTTGGGTGATCTGAATGCATCTTAAGGGGTGCCAAAAAAAAGTTTTAATAGTCTCTCAATGGAAAAAACTCCTCCCCCACGGGCTGCACTGCTACAACATTCAAATCGAGCAGTTTGCCAATCTGGCATTTGGTCCAGAAAGCTATGCAATCTCTACCATCTCCTGACAAATATGGATGGATTAAAGTAGCTGATTCGTGGACACCTTTATGGACGCTCTTGCCAGAGGCTGCCAAAGTTTGTAGAGAACTCAAGTGTGGCTGCAAAGCTGAGCCCTTCTGTTCGAGAATGCTGGGTTACCTTGCACAGCATTATGCCAATGTGCTGGTAATTGCGAAATGGCACACATGAATACATGTAGTTACTAAACAATAATCACAAAAAAACAGTAATGATCAAGAAGAAAATACATGAGAAGATAGAGTGTAATACCAGCAAGAAGATGTAGAGTACAAAATAAATAAGATGCAGACAGTAAAATAAGAATATGCAGAGTAAGATAAGATGCAGAGTAAAATAAATAAGAATATGCAGAGAGTTAGATAAATAAAGAAGATTCAAAGAGTAAAATAAAAAAAATAATGCAGAAAGTAAAATAAATAAGATGATGTAGATCTACAAAATACGACTGTCGTATTGAGTCTGCATAATATGCAGACTGCCGTGGTCAACTGTTTAAACAGCCATTTAGAATTTCTTCAACATGGTCCCTTCCTAAAAAGTTTAATAAACAAGCAAACAAACAAATAAATAACCCCTTCTAGGATATATTAAGAAGCACTCAATGTACGTACCAAATGATACACATTTATGACGTCCCTTTATGTTTTATTTTGTGTCAGCTGCTTTAGGCGGTCACTTCCTGTTTAAAACCTCTTTGGGCACCACTTGTAGGGTGCGTTCAGATCACCCAAGGGACATTTGTACCACATGTCATGCTTTTATGAGATTATTTAGGTATCTTGCATCATCTTTCACACTGTAGGTGGCCATTTTCAATTTAGTCAATAACTCACTTCCTGTTTCAGATTATTTTGAGCACCCCTTCTAGGATGTGCTAGGATGACCCAAGGGACATATGTGCCAAATTGTATGCTTTTTGGAGATTCTATAGGCTTTTTGAGCCAATCGCCAACACTGTAGGCGGCCATTTTCAATTTTGTCAATAACTCACTTCCTGTTGAAGACTTTTTTGGGCACCCCTTCTAGGATGTCTTAGGATGACCCAAGGGACATGTGTGCCAATTTGTATGCTTTTTGGAGATTCTTTAGTTGTCTTTTGAGTCAATCGACAACACTAGGCGGCCATTTTCAATTTGGTCAATAACTCACTTCCTGTTTCAGATGTTTTTGGGCACCCCTTCTAGGATGTCTTAGGATGACCCAAGGGACATGTGTGCCAAATGTTATACTTTTTGGAGATTATTTTGGTATCTTTTGAGTCAACGGTCAACAGTTTAGGTGGCCATTTTGGATTTTGTCCATAACTCACTTCCTGTTTAAGATTTTTTTGGGCACCCCTTCTGGGATGTTTTAGGATGACCCAAGGGACATCTGTATCAAATTTCATGCTTTTATCCGCCGCGTAACGATTTTTCACTTAGCACCCCCTACTATCCCGCAAGGTTCAATCCTTGCTCCTCTGCTGTTCTGCATTTATATGTTCCCACTAGGCGAAATTATCCGCAAGTTTAATATATCTTTCCATTTCTATGCCGATGACACTCAAATTTACCTTTCCATAGACCCACTAGATCTAACCCCACTCACCTCACTCACCCCACTGTTCGACTGTCTCACTGCCATTCAATCCTGGATGTCAAACAATTTCCTGATGTTGAATAAAGACAAAACTGAGGTAATTGTGTTTGGCCCAAAAAGACACAGAGACACTGTATCCCTGCTGCTTGAAGCCCAAGGTTTGCAATGCTCCAAGGAGGCCAAAAACCTTGGTGTCATATTTGACTCGAGTCTCAACTTTAATAAACATTTCTCCAACATCACAAAATCTGCCATTTTCCAGCTAAGGAGCATCTCAAAAATCAGGTCATTCATTACATTTTCTGATGCACAAACTCTCATTCATGCCTTCGTCACAAATCACCTGGACTACTGTAACTCCCTTTTTTCCGGTCTCCCTCAGAAAAACATCAACCGCCTTCAACTAGTCCAAAATACTGCAGCTAGGGTGCTTACTAGAACCAGAAAATTTGACCATATCACCCCTGTTCTGGCCTCACTACACTGGCTACCTGTGGTTTTAAGAATTGATTTTAAAACATTATTGTTTGTTTTTAAATCACGAAACAGCCTTACTCCAGCCTACATCTCTGACCTTTTGCCCCCTTACATCCCTTCCCGCAACCTTAGATCATCAGACCAGCTTTCGCTTGAGGAAAAAATGTCTAATATGGTCACAGAAGGGGGTAGAGCATTTGCTGTTAGGGCTCCACTTTTATGGAATAATCTTCCTCTGGAAGTTAAACAATCTACCTCACTGGCCATTTTTAAAACTCGTCTAAAGACCCACTTTTTTAGAATGGCGTTTAACTAGAGCACTTTACCCATCTGAGGACTCCATTGTATGGCCTCTATTGTTTTCTGCTTTTTTTGCTGTTGTATTTGTTAAACGAACTGTCTGTCTTGTTTTTCTGTTTTTTGTTTTGCTTTTCCCCACACTGTCTGTTGTGGGTTGTGTTGTGAAGCACTTTGTAAACTTGTTTTTAAAAAGCGCTATACAAATAAAGATTATTATTATTATTATTATTACAGATCGCTACAAGCTAACAGCACATTACATTGACTCGCATGCCAGTTTATCCTTCATTTTTTGCACACGATTCCGTCAACAGTTTGTGTCTGCGTGTGTGAACTGTATCCTCGCACTCCACTAACTGATCAAATCAAAAGTACAAAATGCATATTTTTCAACCCAATTCAAAAACTTGATCAGAAAATCAATGTTTGTCTTGTGTGTAACAGTGATTTTCTTGTAATGACGTGACTCTTTATAAAGTTGTATCGCACCAGTCACTTTGAAGAAAAGGACTGTAATTTAAGAACATTTCATCAATGTATGAAACTCCAGTAAATGCACAAGAAAACTGAAACAGTGAAAGACCAACCTAATAATCGTGCACTTGCACAAATGCAATCAGGTGAAATGTTAACTTGCAAACTCATTTTGGTGGCAGTCTAGAGCCCTGTTCAGGTTATGAGATTCAGAATAGGCAGACGGTTTTCTAACATGCCCCGGACAAGTCCTTATTGTCTGACCATAGACTATATTTGAATCCTCTGGCTATAAAAAATAAATAAATATGAATGGATTTAGATTGAGAAAAAAAAGAGCTGGGAATGTTTCCAAAAGACCAATCCTAACAGAGGCTTTTGTTGACAGGAGCAGTATGAATATACAAAACATTTCTGCTTTTCTTTCCACCTTCCTACCAACACCGGTGTTTAATTTAATATTCCCAGTGAGCTACTTTATATTCGAAAGTTTTTGTCCCCCCATGTTGTGAATACACTGGTGCCTTTTCAAGTGATCTGAATTAGTGAAACTAATGTTACACAGTTTACAGTGGAAAGGTTTTTCTGTGTGGATACGCTGGTGTGTCTTCAGAGAACTTGAAACAGTAAAACCCTTCTTACAATATTTACAGTGGAAAGGTTTTTCTCCAGTGTGGACACTCTGGTGTGTCTTCAGATGACCTGACTGAAAGAAACTCTTGTCCCAATGTTTACAATGGAAAGGTTTTTCTCCAGTGTGGACACGCTGGTGTTTCTTTAGGTCACCTGAACATCTGAAACTCTGGTCACAATATTTACAATGGAAAGGTTTTTCTCCAGTGTGGATACGCTGGTGTTTCTTCAGGTTACCTGCCTCACTAAAACTCTTGTCACAATGTTTACAGTGGAAAGGTTTTTCTCCAGTGTGGATACGCTGGTGTTTCTTCAGGATACATGACCTTCTGAAACTCTTGTTACACAGTTTACAGTGGAAAGGTTTTTCTGTGTGGATACGCTGGTGTCTCTGCAGGTCATATGACTGGATGAAACTCTTGTCGCATTGTTTACAGTGGAAAGGTTTTTCCCCAGTGTGGATACGCTGGTGTTTCTTCAGGTTACCTGACTCACTAAAACTCTTGTCACAATGTTTACAATGGAATGGTCTTTCTCCAGTGTGGATACGCTGGTGTTTCATCAGGTTAGATGAACAGCTGAAACTCTTGTTACACAGTTTACAGAGGAAAGGTTTTTCTCCAGTGTGGACACCTCCACTTGTCTCCCCCCAATCATCACTGTCTTCAGTGACGTCAGTGTCAGATTCAAGTTCAACTTCAACTTCAGAGCAGTGTGAAGAGATGTGTTCATCATCAACTTCACTTTTCACTGCTAGTAATGTCAACATTGATCCATCAGGCACCTCTGGTCTTTGAAGTATCTCCTCCTGTTCCTCTTTAATGTGTGGAGGCCCTGGTTCCTCCTGGAGCAGACTGGGGCTCCTCTTCTGTTCAGGAGAATCCTCCTCTTTACACACAACCATGTGCAGGATGGCTAGGAGCAGAAAAATAACATGATAGTGAACACCTAAAATGTATATCTATTTTTCTATCTTCCATGTACATAGCTATTACCTACTAAGACTGACAAAACAGTTACTAAATAAGTACAGGTTGTTACAGGTGGTTCTGGAAACTCTAAAGCAGGCTCGAAAGTGTTAGCAAGATTATAGCAAAATACATATTTTAAAAAGTAACCTGAATCTATATATTTTGTTATATTTAATTTGAATTATTAAAGCTTTTTGTGTTATCCTTTTAGCCTAAATGTTTTACTGTACCTCCATGCAGTTTACCTTGTTTGACTGATAAAGTATTAAATAACTCAATTAATATGTGAGCTCTGATTTGGGAGTAAGTGAGGCTGTAGGCCAAGCTATATACAACTGGATTTGTCTGCATATACAGTATGTATGTATGTCACCTCCAAAGTAGACCAATCATAGCTCATGCCACGAAGTGCATGACGTTATGAAACAGAAGCACCTCCAAACACAAAAGCTTCACATGTCTGGTGAAAGTTAATGGGTCGTAGTTTAAAATGTATGTACACTTATTTTCATGACCAGGCCCTGTACAGTATGTCTAGAAATGAGTCTGTGAATCTGTCTGTGTGTCTGGGGCTAATTTCACAAACCACTGTATACCGATCAGCGCCACATTTCTTGTGCATGCTGTCAATAGGTCAAGCAAGTTTTTTTCCACATCTAATAGAATGCGCTGCAAGTCATGGTCATTATATTATTCAGTTTGTTTGTTTTTTACATATTATTAAAGTTCAGACTAAGCTTTCAAGTGACGTGCCATGCACTGAAATCTGGAAATAGTTGAAGAAGATATACTTATTTGAATGTTGTTAACCACTTAAAGGACTACTTCACCCATTTTCAAGGCAGTGCTGAATCAATTGTATGTTACTGCATTGTCTATTTCTCACCTCAAATGTTTTTGGAAACATTTAATGTACTGTTTATGACATAATCAATAACGCACCATTTGGCCATCTTCTTTGTTCAGATTGAGTGACACTGTCCTCTAGTATCTAGCATAGGCTGATGAATCATAGCTGTTTAAAGACTACTGACAAGTGTTTAATATAATAAGTTAAAATTGGTTAGTACCCGCCGATTAGAAAACCCAGCTAATTGGCATGGTTAAAGTGTCCGCCCTGAGATTGGGAGGTCAGGGTTCAATACCCCGGCCGGGTCATACCAAAGACTATGAATAGGATGCAATGTCTCCCCACTTGACATTCAGCATCAAGAGTTGGATTGGGGTAAGTCTGTGTACATCAAGCCACCTCACGCCACAGAAACAGGAGATAAACTCCTGCCCTATGGGCCACATGGCTCGGGAATAATTGGTTCTCAAGGCTACCTATATTATGTATATTATGTACATATTATTATGTTATTATTATTTTTTGTTTGACAGGAAGTGATTCAGATTGGAAAAATTCTCAACAATTATACATTTATATATTTTTTGGCATCTATTGTAAACTATGTCCCCATTATGACCACAGATATTCTCTGAAAGTGTGAACAAAATGCGTAGTTAAAGGGCAAGACCACTTTGGTAGAGGTTTGGGTTGTGTAGTTACCAAAGTGGTCTTGCCCTTTAACTAATACTAATGTTGAGCAGGGTCGACTCTGTACTTATCCTTTCTCTTTTCCCACTACACCAAATCTCTTGAGTTTGTAGATCAGTATTTTTTCAAATCCACCCCCCCCCCCCCCCCCCCCCCGCCAGCAAAGGGATGCTAGGGTTGAAGTGGTTACACCTCAGATCAATAAGCTTCTAAAAAGCTTCTCAAAGATCTGTTAAGATTATGTTACACCATGAAATCAGTTTTCATAGTTTTCACCTACTACCGAACTTTTACCAGGCATGTCAGAATTTCATGTACTTCTGTTTCATGACGTCATGCACTTCACGGCTTGAGCTGTGTGACAGACAAACCCTGTTCTAGATGCTTTGGTCTAAGGCCACTCTGTAGAAAAATGTACAGTTTGGTGCAGTTTTTCTTTTGTATTGCATTTGTGAAAAAGAGGACGTGCTTTTGGATTTTGTAATGAGAATAAAACAAAAAAGGAATATTGAGGGATAAATAATGATGGCTATGAATATCCAGATATTATCATTGTCGTTATATTTTTTGCCAAGATTCTCATATAGTGACAATACTTACCGAGGTGTGGGTGGTCTTCAGGTTCCTCCTGTTTAATAGAAATGTCCCTGGCTGAGTCTGGAGAGTTCATCTTCACCTGCAGTCTGGACTCCACACACTGGTCTGAAATGAAGCAATTGAATAAGGACTTTAATAACTGGAGACCTAATGGTGTCAAGAATAACAATAATATTTGCATATGCTAAAGGCAAAATGGCCTAAGCCCAACTCTCCAACATATGAATTTTGGGTGCAAAGATTATAGGATTCATATTAGGGAATCATGCTTAACTCATTCTGTTTCAAGTAAATAAATAATGGCCAATAGTGCGATCTCTCATTATTCTTACCTTTTCAAGTAGTCACAGAATATTTATCTCCGGTATGATCGATCCCTGATCGTTTCTAAATAGCATGTCTGGCCAAAAATTCAGAGGAAAACAAGGGAGGCAAGATACAGACGGTTTCCCAAATCGAATAACAAGGAAGCGAATGGTGACTGAGATTTTGCGATCATGTGATCTCCTGTTTCTTTGTGTGCCTGAGAGTGAAATGGTAGATCACAGGTTGGGGAACAGCGCCATCTAGCGTAAACACTGAAAACACTGTTTGGTCGTGTTACACGTCATTGGCACTCTGGGCTTCGGAAACAATGGACGTGTTACACGTCAATTAGCACTGAATGAGTTAAGACTACACATGGAAATGTGTCAAAAGATGGACTCCTGCAATGCAAATAATGGCCTTAAGTGAATAAGGTTAAAGTAGCCAATCTGTTATTCATGTTCCTGCAACCATGCACAGACAGAGTGATTACTATAGGGCCGTACAGACTTTGATATGTCATGAGTTGTAGAAATGGTTTAATGTAAAACAGAGGAAGCACATGGTGCAAAGAAGTGTAGTTAAAACACTGAGTTGTGACCCAAAATACATCCCCATGTTACAAATAATGTTTGACCTCTGTGAGGGCAGTGATCAAAGTAGGACAGCTCAATTAATCAATGTTTTTTTTTTTTACTTTGGCTTCTTACAATTATGAAAAAAACACCCATTATTTTATGGACCCGACAAACCTAAAATGCTGTAACACAGTATAGGCGAGATGTCAGCTATAGTCCATATGAAATATGAAATGTAGTCTAGCTGTAGCAGCCTACAATAAGAGACAAAAAGAGACATTCACTTCGATAAATAAGAAATCCAGGGACGTCACAGGCTCTCAGAAGGTGGGGGGGGTGGACTTTCGGTGGACTATACCCCTTATTTTACACTTTGGCTATTCAAAAATAGCAGATCTACAAGCTCATAGTGCGGCACCGAGTGCCGCGCTATGAGCTTGTAGATCTGCTATTTTTGAAAAAGCGTGAAAAACATTTGTAACTGTCAAATGTAAACAAATTCTGTATTTACAAAATGTTGCGTTTTTTTGGGCGGATTTTCGTGTTTTGGTTACTTTATTTCGGGTTTTGGGTTAGGGTTAGGTTACTTAATTCTTATTTTTGCTTGATTTTACTGATTTATTATCAAAAAAAAAAGAAAAAAGTGGGGGGTATGAAATCACGGATCTGTGAGAGTGAGGGTGTCGCGTCGTACGCACAGTGAATGGCCGTGACGCCCCTGAAGGAATCCATGATCACACATGCCACGGTGCACTTTGATTCCACAGAGGTTTGATGTGCTTTGTGCGTGCGCTCTCTGCTCTCACTTTAACTGACGGGGGAACAACGTTGTTCCCATAGCCAATATTGAGCTGCAGTAATCTGATCCCAGGTCAGTCAGTCTATCATTGCAGCCCGAGCTCCACAGGCATCTGCTTCTTTCACACCCACAGGCAGAATACAGAGAACAACGATTTGTTGTGTATTAGCTTGTCTGGCACCTAGTTGATCGATGAGAGAGCAATGTAGCACATGTAGCCAGTAACAGAACGGTAATTGTGGCGAGAGGCAACGATGCAGCCAATGCACAACAACGATTGTGCAACACAATGGGAACAGTGGGGTGCTGGACCAGCGCCGGTGGGGAAAACAAATAAAAATAAATTGACCAGCGGTCGGCGAGATCGACAAGTTGATTGCTATATAGTGGGGGGACGTTCAGGCCCTTCTGACCCCCCCCCCCCTGTTGGTGCTTATGGTGTGTGCACCGCAAGACAACACAACCAATTTGTTTAATCATCGGGATATTATCATTATATATTTTGTCATTATTATTGCATAGTATAAAACATTATACTGAGACAGCTCTACAATAGAACAGAAACAATTTAAGAAAGAGAGAGAACATTAAACGTACTGAGGAGTGGGTGGTCTTCAGGTTCATGTTTAATAGAAATGTTCCTGACTGAGTCTGGAGAGTTCATCTTCACCTGCAGTCTGGACTCCACACACTGGTCTGAAATGAAGGAATTGAATAAGGCAACATAGGACCCGACACTGACTTATGGAAATTACGATTCTGTCCCTATCGGTACGTAACTCGAACGGCGCTGAGTCGGCTCTAGTGGACGTAGAGGCACTAGAGACAGCGCGCCTATGTGTCGTTCTAACATTTTTTTTTGCCTAACTACTTCCTAACTTCATATTAGGGGCTGTAGTCTGTTCTCACCAAGCGGGCCGAGTAATCCGCTTCACGGGGAGCGACATAAACTATGCCTAACCTTAATCCTAATAAAGTAATTTGCGACACATTTTAGATTAGATAAATAAACAACAGCGGGAGAGGGATTCAATCCAGAGGCGCTGGGATTGTAAATCCAATGTTTAACGTTGCACGCCACGGAACCATGTGGTTCCTACTGAACAGTGGTTCTAAAACTGAGGTAAGGGGACCCCCAGGGGTCCTTGATTCTGTCCAGGGGAGCCCCAGCAAAATGTACAGCATCAAAATCAGTGCAACCAGTTTAAACCTATAATACGTAGGTGATCTGAAAAAAGCAGATCTACAAGGTATTGAATAATGATGCATCCCGATGAGACATATTGGGCACTATTCACTAAGCTGTTTACGCCCATATTTTTTACGTAAATGAATTTACACAACTTCCCATGTAAATAGTCTGATTCATTCATCTTTTTTGACGGTGAATTTTGCAGGAGGCACGCTCTTTCTCACGTCTGCTCGGAGGCAGACTTGTCACTTACATAGGACCAAAGCTTGTGTATGTCATTAGAATGCCTTATTCTTCATGAAAAATCTATTACAATAGAGACAGTTTTGTTCCCTTCTTTTCAGTATTTAGAGCTGAATGAATGTTCCCTTTGCGTGTTTACCATTTTTGTAAAATTGTTATTTAACAATAAACTTATGAAGTATACATACTGTATAATTTGAAGAAATTAGGAGAAAACCTTTGTCAATTAAAGGTGAAGTTAGGAGCTAAACTGTCAATTTGCAGCCCATGAAAGACAGGGAAACTATCACATTAACATTACTGTGGACAGAGTAAAGATCCTACTGGTTTACAAGATAAGTTTACACCTCATTGCTTATTATGGAGATTAACCGCAGTAATGCTATAAAACACTGATTTAACTATAGGGTTACAATGATAGTAGTGACGTCAACAACATGCTACAAAACAATGTATATCAATGTCTTGCTGCTGCTATGGAGCTATAGCCTTATATAAAGACTCTCGTAGATGTATTTGATCGATTTTTACATTTTTGGGGGTGGTTGGGGGGTCGGTAAGACTCGGTAAGACTCGGTAAGGCATATACTGATGACTCTGTTTGTGTTTATGATCACTTCATAACAACCTAACAGCTAAGACTAATAGATTTATGTTCCAACTTAAATGAGTTAATAAAGACAAATAGATGAAACAAGACGTGATCCGTTCATCTTAAATGTTATAAATAGATGAAACAACATGAATGAGTTGATCTTTACCTGCTGTGTTTCAGTGGTTGAGCTGCTAACGAACGTCCTCCTGCTGCTTAACGACGACACTGTTTAGAAACAACACGTTTGACTTTTCTTTGTATTTTACTTTTATATAAATCTATGGTATTTGAAAGTGTCAACAACAGTCAGTCAACACACCATGTTGTTTTCACTACTGCATTGTGGGTATATTCTTCTTCTGACAACCACTTTGTCTAGACGCCAGTTGGTGTACTGCTGCCCCCTACTGTTAGTCTTGGGTACTGTCCATTGTTCATTATAGTAACAGTACTATGTGACCTTCCAGATCTGTAGACAAGTGGTTCTCAAACCTTTTCATGTCAAGGACCCCCGAAAGTTTTCACGCTTTTTCAAAAATAGCAGATCTACAAGCTCATAGCGTGGCACTCGGTGCCACGCTATGAGCTTGTATAACTGCTATTTTTGAATAGCCAAACTGTAAAATATGTTTAGTGTAGCAGTTAATCAAAATAATACATGTAATTTAATTATCAATAATGTAATTCCTGTTTATCTCTATTATAGTCATGTCATTGTACACATTACGGCCATAGCTAAATGGTTAGAGAGCCTGACTGGGAAGCCAGAGGTCTGAGATTGGATTCCAGGCTTCAGCAATGTGTCAAAGTGTCCCTGACAAGACACTTACTTAACCCCTAACTGATTGAATGTAATGGATGAATTGCATTTGGTCAGGCTGACCTAAAATGGTCTTAACTATCATGAGCTTTCCTATTATTGTGTGCTAAGATGTAAGGCCAAAACAAGTTATAAAAGCAGACCCACAATCCTATTGTATCAGTCCTGTCTGCAGACATGGCTCCATTAGTATATTAATAAATGTATATACTTCTGAAGATGCATATACTTGCTCCTTCCTGTTTAGTTTAGTTTGTACTTGCTCTGTGTTCCTTTCTTCTATATTCTTTCTCTATTTGAACTCTTCCTGTAACTCCAGATGTTGTATAATTGTAATTGTCCTTAACATCTGTAATCATGTGATGTGAACATGTGAAACTTAATTGTAAAAAGTCATAATTCATTAAAATACGCGTTTTCTCCCGTCAGTTAACCAATATTTAATAAATAAAATAACTGAAATTGTGCCTCCCATTGGGTGTTATGAAACACAGCAAGATAAAATTCAATCATATCAAAACTGCGGAATTCTAGAAAAAAACGGTTGTACCATATACTCTACCATATACTGTATATAGTTTATAGCAAATCAACAAATCCACGGTGAGGCCTTTAGGAGGGCCATTCAACCAAGCCGCAAAGGGAGCCTGCAGTACCACCACGGTCCAAGACGCCATCACACCAGAATGAAATGTTTGGAGCGGGGGAGTCTGGTGCAACGCTCAGGTCCTGGACCTGGTGAGACGGAGGAGGCACCCGGCCAGGAGGCCATCCACAGAGCCTAGTCCCTCCACGTGCCAGAACCTCTCCTCTCCCCCATTCCTGGCAGAGTAGTTTCGGACAAGAATAGAATAGAATAGAATAGAATAGAATAGAATAGAATAGAATACAAGCGTATTGAGTGGCCCTGTCTTTCCCTATTTAGGACTGACCGTGGGTAGCTACCTGGGACGTAAGTCGGGGCTTGATCAACCCTGGCTGGGTCACCTGGGCGAGGGTGCATGTTGCGAGACCCGAGACATCCTATGACCCCAGGCTACAACACTGAAGATACGTCCCAGGTGCATCCATGTGATGTTTTATTCACTTATAGTATGAATAAGTGAATAAGTGAACAACACAACAATAATTTGCAATACATAGGACTGTGAGTCTGACATTAAAGGGACATTTCACCCCTGGAAGAAACTGACCCAATGGTAATGAAGTTTAGGACTCAATTATTATTATTTTTGTGAATGATCTGTGTTTTGAGATATATAGTAATCTTCGAACATCTCGTGACGTTATTTACGTCACGAGATGTTACATCATTCCTTTCCGCACTACATGTTGTCTCGACGCGTCATGCAGCCAGCGGACAGCCCCCCCCCCCTCCTGCCAGAGATTTTAGACACAACAGAACACAGAAAACAGCCCAAACTGCGCATTTGTTCGCGGACCTTTTGTTAAATTTGAAGAGTGACGCATTACTTTACCTGAGTTACATCTTCTGATAGTTGTACTTGAATGTTGACATGAAATAATAATCCTGTGTAGTGTTTCACAAGCGCAAGCGTGAAAGAATCCAAATACAACGTGGAGATGGTAAACAAACTGACTTCCAGTGTTGCCAGATATTGTGAAAGAAATAAGAAACCAGGTCTATGAAAACAAGCCCAAAAGAAGATAACTAAGCCAAGAGCACTTTAACATGGGATATTATATATTTGAAAAATGCCGATCTACAAGCTCACAACACATTGCGATGTTACCCATTGTGAGCTTGTAGATCTGCTATTTTCCAAAAAATCTTGAGGGGAAAAAAGTGCAAAATGTGGAGTATTTTTTAATCGTTTAACAACACATATTTGGTTGGGGCTTCCTGGCACAAAATATAATTTCAGATCGGGGTCCGTGGAAAAATACATGAACATCTTTGAGAACCACTGGTTTAAACAACAATCAAAACATTTGGATACAAGCCCAAATATCAACTACATTTTAGAAAGAAGCCGCTTATAATAAGCAGACATGGCAACACTGCCATGCTGTTTCAACGTTGCTGTTGGAGATCCCACCCACACCGCACCTCCCCTGCCACAAGGAGGGGCAGTGCACCAAAAGCATTATGGTCATTGTAGTAATAAGCAGTCCAGTCAAAACCTAGTCAAACACACAGATTTCATTATTTTTCTGGCCATAGGGTGCAAATTTTAAATTGTGCTACTGTTATCTACTACAAATACTATTACCATTGAGTGATTGCAGTTTCTTCCAGGGGTGAAATGCTCCTTTAAGGTTTTTCTTTTTCCCACAAGTACTTCTTTAATCTACTTGTCCCATTCAAATTCCTCCTGGCCCTGTCTAGGAGGTACACTTAAACAAAAAAGTATTTTTTTTTTAAGTGTTTGGTGCTATTTATAGGTTATTAATTTCATCATGCGTCTCGCTAGCCAATCACAGAACAGAGCAAAGGGTGTGAATAAGGTCAGCCAATCACAGTACAGCCATCATTCGTCTCGCTAGCCAATCACAGTACAGAGCAAAGGGTGTGAATAGGGTCAGCCAATCACAGTACAAAGAAATAGCATGAGTCCCAAACCCACTTATAGGAGCGGCTACACCGCTCAAAAACTATAACATTCTAGTAAAACAGTTCTACCTTATACAATTGATATGGTTTACATGGTCATTTATAGTAATAACACCCAAATAATTTACAATACCTATAGGTAAAAGTTACTGTTATAATACACTGATAAGCTAAGTCCTAATGAACAATTCTGTTTATGTTGACAGGATCAGTATAAATATTAATATTTTTGCCTCTCTATCCAACTCCCTGACAACATACAGCTGTTTAATTTGATCCTCCCAGTGAGGTAATTTATATTGGAACGTTTTTTCTTTTTTCCCCTTTTGGTGTGAATGCACTGATGTCTTTTCAGAGCACTTAACTGGCTGAAACTCTTCTCAAACTGTTAACAATGTGTCAAGAGTGGAAAGGTTTTTCTCCTGTGTGGACACGCTGGTGTGTCTTCAGGTTCTCTGACCGACTGAAACTCTTGTCGCAAAGTTTACAGTGGAAAGGTTTTTCTCCAGTGTGGACACGCTGGTGTTTCTTTAGATTAGATGAATTAATGAAACTCTTGTCACAATGTTCACACTGGAAAGGTTTTTCTCCAGTGTGGATACGCTGATGTGTCTTCAGTCCAGATGACCGCCTAAAACTCTTGTCGCAAAATTTACAGTGGAAAGGTTTTTCTACAGTGTGGACACGCTGGTGTTTCTTTAGATCAGATGAATTAATGAAACTCTTGTCGCAAAGTTCACAGTGGAAAGGCTTTTCTCCTGTGTGGACACGCTGGTGTATCTTCAGGTGCTCTGACCGACTGTAACTCTTTTCACAATGTTTACAGTGGTAAGGTTTTTCTCCAGTGTGGATACGCTGATGTGTCTTCAGTCCAGATGACCAACTGAAACTCTTGTCACAATGTTCACATTGGAAAGGTTTTTCTCCAGTGTGGATACACTGATGTGTCTTCTGTCCAGATGACTGAACGAAACTCTTGTCACAAAGTTTACAGTGGAAAGGTTTTCCAACTTCAAGTTTTCCCACACATGTAGTTCCTGTCCCTGTGTTTATCACCGACTGACCTCCACTGGTCTCCTCCCAATCATCACTGTCTTCAGTGACTTCAGTGTCAGAATCAAGCTCAACTTCAACTTCAGAGCAGTGTGAAGAGATGTCTTCATCATCATCATCATCTTCACTTTTCACTGCTAGTAATGTCAACATTGACCCATCAGGCTCCTCTGGTCTTTGAAGTATCTCCTCCTGTTCCTCTTTAATGTGTGGAGGCTCTGGTTCCTCCTGGAGCAGACTGGGGCTCCTCTCCTGTTCAGGAGAATCCTCCTCTTTACACACAACGATGTGCAGGATGTCTAGGAGCAGAAAAATAACATGATAGTAAACACTGGATTCCTGAAGTGTAAATAAACATTTCCATCCGCCATGTTTCCATCCTAACCCTAACACAGATGTAGTCTACTGCCCAGGGACCCAATTTGTACTCATACTGTAGATATAAGACCCCTCTAGCGTTAATTTAACTCTGGAGTGTACAAATGGAACCAAATGGACATGTAAGGGACCATTTGGTTCAATTTTGTACACTCTCAGGTATACAGAAACTCCCAAAATGGCTCAGTTTCTGACTGTGCGTCTACAAGGGCTTGTGTGTTATCTTTGCTGTGTTATTGGTTCCCGAAAGAGGAAATTTGGCCTTAGGCCAAGCCATATAGAACAGGTGCATTAAAAAAAATACCACCAAAGTGGAAAAAGCGGCTCTCCAAAATAATAGATGCAAGACGGGCTCAAATGCACGCTCTTCTATTCATAGAGAACACTAATGCGTTTCGTATAGAACAGGGTTTGTCTTTATGTATGTACAGTATGAATTTACCCTCAAAAGTAGACCAATCACATCGCATGCCGTTAAGTGCAGGACATCATGAAACAGAAACATCTCCACACATGAAAGCTTGAAATGTCAGGTGAAAGTTGGGTCGTAGTTTAAAATCTATGTAAAATAGTTTATATGGCGTGGCTCTGTACGTCTGGAAATAGGTCTGTGAGTCAGCGAATCTGTCTGTCTGCGTGTCTGGGACGAATCTCACAAACCGTTTTGACGATCAGCGCCAAATTTCTGCACGCTAATCAAGGAAGTATTTTTCCACTTGATAGAATGTACTATGTACAATGTGAAGATATATGGTGCAGTTTTTCTATTAGTGTTGCATTTACTCAAAAGAGATGTGCCTTTTGGTTATGCTATTTCGTTATGGTTTATTATTATCAGTGTCAAGATATTTTTGCAATGGTTATTGTACAGTGAGAATTAGATATTGTTGCAGTTCTACAACAGAACAGAACAAAATGACAGAAATAAAAAGCACATGAAACTTACTGAGTGGGTGTTCTTCAGGTTCCTCCTGCTTAATAGAAATGTCCCTGGCTGAGTCTGGAGAGTTCATCTTCACCTGCAGTCTGGACTCCACACACTGGTCTGACATGAAGGAATTGAATAAGGACTTTAATAACTGGAGATCTAGTGGTGTCAAGAATAACAATAATATTTGCAGAAGGTAAAGGCAAAATGGCCTAAGCCCAAACTCCAGCATATGAATCTTGGGTGCAAAGATTGTAGGATTCATATATTATGGAAGAAATCATTGGTAATTTAAGATTACACAAGGAAGAATGTGACAAAAGATGGACTCCTACGATTCAAATAATGGTTTAAAGTGAATAAGGTGAAAGTAGCCAATCTGTTGTTCATGTTTCTGCAACCAGAGAAAATGAACAATTTTTTTGTTTAATCATCAGGATATTATCATTGTCATGATATATTTTGTCATGATTATTTCTCAGTAAAATTAGATATAGTGACAGCCCTACAACAGAAAGAAAAAAAAAAAAAAAAAAACATTCAAGAAAGAGCGAGCACATGAAACGTACCGAGGTGTGGGTGGTCTTCCGGTTCCTGTTTAATAGAGATAGCCCTGGCTGAGTCTGGAGAGTTCATCTTCACCTGCCTGGACTCCACACACTGGCCTGAAATGAAGGAATTGAATAAGGACTTTAAAGATGGGGTTCCATGGCTCTTTTCCCCATAAAAACATAGTCATTGGGTATTATTATTATTATACTAGAGATTCAGGCCACTTACACCTACGTCACACTGCCCATCCGACCAATATGTCTGAGTCATAGTGTTGGGGGTTTGTCAGAGCAACCGTTGTACCCGTCTGTCTGTGTCCCTTTTGTGCCCATACATGGAGATCCCTGATGTCATCAGTATATGCCATATTTTGGAATGCCCATATATGGGCATATTGGTTGGATCGGCTGTGCTGGACAACTGAATATCCGAAGAACTCGATGGCGAGTCCTTGCTGCTGCGCGCGCCGAGTTTGAAGACGGTCTGTCCCATATATGCATATGACCATATAGGGGCATAGCGGTCGGCTCTGTGGCTCTCTGTATCTGTCAGTCCTTGTCCCTTTTATGCCCATACTGTGGAGATCGCTGCATGTCATCAGTATATGCCCATATATGGGGATGCCCTCTTTTGTGCCCATATATGGTGCTGACCACTGACCAGATTCTTCTATTGGACAGTTACGTCAACTAGGGGGCAGAAACAGCACCGGTCACATGGTTCATGTAAACTCTAAATAGTGACAAACGCTCATAGACTCAGTGCATTCCGTAAACTGGTCTGATGAAGTGAACGGAGGTGTCGCAACTCTCCTTATATGGCTCTGGTGCTGACTGATTAGTTTGTGGCTGATGCCATGACGACACATTGAGGTTAGACAACACACTCCATATTTGGGCGTAGCTGCATTGGGAACTCCTTATATGGTTATGGCTGAGTCAGAGTGACGTGTTAAAATTATATTTTCATGTGTAGCACCACCTTAGCACCACCCACCTGACCCAGTCCCTCCACCTCCTCCTGTATGACCACCCACCTATCCTAGTCCCCCCACCCCCCTCCTCATGAAAGGACAACCTATGGCTCTGCACAGTTGTTTACAAAAGAGTGTAGAACAGTGGCTGTCAAACTGACTTCCGGGGACCCCAGCTGGATTCTTGAGAGGGTTCCGGGGGGGTCCCCCAGCAAAATGCATGGCATCAAAATCAGTGTAACCAGTTTAAACCTAGCCTGGTAAACCCTCCGTCCGGAAATCTCATTTGTAATTTATTTCAGGAGTGAGTCTGGCATGATCGCCTATTCACTCACTTTGGCTGTGGGCTGGAGTTGGGCGGGAGTAATACCGTTGACTGACAACCCCTTCAGCCAATCAGCTGTGTTCCCCTTCAGCCAGTGCATTTTTACCACCTTTCCCCCGCTTGCCTCACCCACACACACACACACACACACACACACACACACACACACACACACACACACACACACACACACACACACACACACACACACACATGTAGCACTACAGTCTTTGTCAGCTAGGCTTGTAGCCTACATGAATGACATATTATGATACCAATCACATAGCCATGAATTGATTGATTGACTTTATTAGGCAAAAGAATGTAAAACAACACAGTTACATTTATAATGCCTTTGTCTAAAAGGTCCGACCAAGAAAGTCCTTGCGGACTTGTTTCCGTTGGGGTCCTGAATTAATTTCATAGACATACATATTAGCAACCAAACAGTTCAAATCAACATGAAAATACAGAGAAAAAAAATACCAATATGTACAAAAAAAAGCATGAAAAAAAAAAATATAGATATATATATACAAAAAAAGGGGAGGGGGGTACTGGTACTACCTCCTCTTATGGCCTCCAGAAAGATGAGTTTTTAGGGCTCTTTTAAATGAGCCCAGCGAACTACATTTTTTGAGGGATGGGGTTAGACCATTCCATACCTTGGTGGCCGTGCTGTAGAAGGAGAATTTGCCCATGTTTGTTTTATGGGTGGGTGGTACCAGATTGTTGTTTACGCTCCCTCAAGTTTCGTGACTGTGGGTGTCACTAACTTTTTGGAGGTATTTAGACAGATATGCAGGTATAAGGTGTAGGGATGTTAACAATTAATCAATTAATCGAATTAATTGATTAAGAAATTATCCGATTAAATCCAACAATTAACAATTAATTGAAAAAAAAAAGTTGTTTTTTTTTTTAATGTTCAGAACCCAAGATATGATGATTTGAAGATTTTCTGCTCCATTCACTTCTTGTTTAACTTACTGAAAAAGGCTGTATCTCGGCTCCTAAGCACTTTTTTTTAGGATTTTTAAAAAAATCTGAAATTAAGATTCTCAGATTTTTAAAAAAACGCCGCTTATCAGTTAACCGGTTAATCGTTTGATAAGGTTATCAATTATCAATTAATGAATTGATCGATAATTTGCATCCCTAATAAGGTGCATTTCGGGCAAATCTGCATTTACAATTTTGGAGACCAGTCCCATTTTTAGTTGTTTAACCCTGTCTTCCACCCTGAGCCAGCCTAGGCTGGAAAAGTGAGTGGGAGAGAGGTGGGTCATGGGCCCCAGTCCGAGAAGTAGTCGAATCAGTTTGTTTTGGGAGGTTTGACGTTTAGTCTTCAGTGACACTGAGGTGCTGGAGTACCAAGAGGAGCAAGCATAGTCAAAAAGGGGCTGAATCAGGGCCCCTGAGAGGGTCCTGAGGGCCTGAGGGTTGACAAAAGAGGAAACTCTGCACGTTTGTTGCCATAAATGGAATACGTTTGTATATTAATTTATTTAACCCATACTGAGCAGTGCGCAAGCAGTCATGTAGGATATTCCCAGTGAGACTCGTGCGGGCGGTGATCCCGTGCTGCCTCGTTAATAAGAGATTTGATCGTAGGGTTTATATCCTTAACCCAGCCAGGTTGTGTAGCCTACATAACTCTCTATGACATAACTCCATAACATAGGACAAGCTACTGTAAGTTTGTAGACCTCACTGTCCATGAAAAGATGGTCGGGGCTCCAGAAAATCCTCTCGCAGAAGCGCTCGTATATTTTTAAAATAGCAGATCTACAAGCTCACAACGCGTCGCGATGCGATGTGAGCTTGCAGATCTGCTATTTTCAAATAGCCAATGCAGCCAGATCTGCAAGCTTAACCGAATGACTGTTAAAGCAGTTTGTTTAAATTACTTTATAAAATGTTATATTTTCACAGGGATTATTTATTAGTGTAAGCTCCAAAGCCCTTACTTCTCCAAACATGTACACATGCAAATTATGAGGTCCCCCTCGTTTACTTGTAATTCCGGCTTTCACCGGATGCGCCGCCTCACTAACGCTCATTGGAACTTCCGACAGAAGAATCGTCCACAAACGGGATTAAAAAACGTATTTGTTAAATAATATGGACTAATACATTGATTACACAAACACGCCGGACACCGAGTTAACATTTGGGGCAAGCGGGTAATCACCTTATATTTTGCATTTGTACATGTTTGGAGAAATACAGGCTTTACTGGTGACATTCCAGGACAATCTGGGATACTATGAAGCTACTATGGCGCTATTGTTTGTGTTTGTGATCACTTTATAACAAGCTAACAGCTAAGACTAATTAGATTTATGTTCCAACTTAAATGATGAGTTAATAAAGACAAATATATTAAACAATCCGTTCATCTTAAATGTTATAAATAGATGAAACAACAAGAATGAGTTGATCTTTACCTGCTGGTTGAGCTGCTAACAAACGTCCTCCTGCTGCTTAACGACGACACTGTTTAGAAACGACACGTTTTACCTTTCTTTGTATTTTACTTTTATATAAATCTATTGTATTTTAAAGTGTCAACAACAGTCAGTCAACACACCATGTTGTTTTCACTACTGCATTGTGGGTATGTTCTTCTTCTGACGAACACTTTGTCTAGACGCCAGTTGGTGTATCGCTGCCCCCTACTGTTGGTCTCGGGTACTGTCCATTGTTTATATACAGTAACAGTACTATGTGACCTTCCTGACCTGTAGACAAGAGAACATCCATCTAGGAGTAAAGCACTTCATTCAACTAATACATGTAATTTAATTATCAATAATGTAATCCCTGTTTATCTCTATTATAGTCATGTCATTGTACACATTAGGGGCGGCCATAGCTGAATGGTTAGAGAGCCTGACTGGGAAGCCAGAGGTCTGATTCCAGGCTTCAGCAATGTGTCAAAGTGTCCCTGACAAGACACTTACTTTACCTCTAACTGATAGATTGTAATGGATGAATTGCGCTGGGTCAGGCTGACCTAAAATGGTCTTGAACTAATCATGAGATTTCATATTATTGTGTTCTAAGGTGTAGGGCCACAAGTAGTTATAAAAGCAGACCCACAATCCTATTTCATCAGTCCTGTCTGCAGACCTGGCGCCATTGGTACATTAATAAATGTATATACTTCTGAGGACGCATCTACTTGTTCCTTCCTGTTTAGTTTAGTTTGTAGTTTTTCGTTGCCACTGTCGCAAAATTGCTTGCTCAGGGTGGGACTGTCGGGTCTCTTCTCTACATGTAAAGTGTCTTGAGACAACTTGTTGTGATTTGACACTTTAATAAAATTGAATTGAATTACTTGCTCTGTGTTCCTTTCTTCTAGTGTGTGTGTGTGTGTGTGTGTGTGTGTGTGTGTGTGTGTGTGTGTGTGTGTGTGTGTGTGTGTGTGTGTGTGTGTGTGTGTGTGTGTGTGTGTGTGTTAGTTATAGTGCTTTGCATAGGCTTTAATTTAATATCAAATAACACTCTAATAATGTAATACAACGTAATAGTGTTCATAGCCATAACATTAAAGGACGACTTCACCACTTTTCAACATATCTTCATATAATAGGTCCTCACTAATGCTCATGATAAAATGATAAAAAAAAATCTGTCTCAGAGGAGGGCTGTAGACAGTTCAGAAACCCGTCTACCAGTGACATCATCGATGGGGAATCCAAGCTAATAGAAACTGCAGGCTTTGTATTCCTGGAAAGTTGCAATGCAATAATAGATCCCATTGTTCTCGCCTTAATAAAAATCTGAATAAAAAAATTGTAATCTTTTTGGAAAAAAAAAACCTGCCTAACGATGATGTCACTGGTAGACGGGTTTCTGGACTGTCCACAGCCCTCCTATGAGACACAGACCAAGTCGAAAAAAATGGTATCATTTTATCATGAGCATTAGTGAGGACCTATTACATGAAGTTATGTTGAAAAGTGGTGAAGTCGTCCTTTAATTGTAAAAAAATAATAATAATAATACTGGCATAATTCATAAAAATACATTAATTTTCTCCCCTAAGTTAACCGATATTTAATAAGTAAAATAACTGAAATTGTGCCACCCATTGGGTGTAATGACACACAGCAAGAACGATTGTACAATATACTGTATATAGTTAGCCATTTATAGTGAATAACAACAATTATTTCATAGGACTGTGAGTCGGACATGAAGGTTTTTCTTTTTCCTACAAGTACTTCTTTAATCTACTTGTCCCATCCAAATTCCTCCTGGCTCTGTCTAGGGGGTACCGTTGCCAGTGGTGCAGTGCATACATTTCTCACAAACAAAAAACAAACAAAAAATACTTCTAAAATCCTGTTGGTCATGTGTAAAACACTACAGAACATATGTATTATCTATATTACATCAATAATGAATTCATTATATTTAATTGTAGATTAAAATAAGGTAAGCATGTACAGGTAAATGCAATATGGCAGAAACTGAACCAATCAAATCAGTAGTCATTTCGGATCAGACATGACTCCATACTAACTTTTCCACTGGTAGAACTGGTGCAGTACTGTCCTTTTAAGTCTGAGGGCCAATTCTTGCACACCACCATGTCCCTTATATTATATTTCATTTTAAAAAACATTTAAAAATAGTGAAAATAACCAATCTACATGCTCAAAATATATCAATGTAGATAAACTAATTTCATTAATTCAAAATGTTTTTTTTTAGGCCGGACCACGACCATGTCACTATGACTCGGCGAGTCAAAGTGACAAAAAAATAGGGCTCTGAGAGTCTTTAGTGCCTGCAAATGACATCATCTAAGACCTTACAGATCGCTACTAGCTAACAGCACATTACATTGACTCGCATGTCAGTTTGTCTATCCTTCATTTTTTTGCACACGATTCCGTCAACAGTTTGTGTCTGCGTGTGTGAACTGTATCCTCGCACTCCACTACCTGATCAAATCAAAAGTACAAAATGCACATTTTTCAACCCAATTCAAAAACTTGATCAGAAAATCAATGTTTGTCTTGTGTGTAACAGTGATTTTCTTGTAATGACGTGACTCTTTATAAAGTTGTATCGCACCAGTCACTTTGAAGAAAAGGACTGTAATTTAAGAACATTTCATCAACGTATGAAACTCCAGTAAATGCACAAGAAAACTGAAACAGTGAAAGACCAACCTAATAATCGTGCACTTGCACAAATGCAATCAGGTGAAATGCAAACTCATTTTGGTGGCAGTCTAGAGCCCTGTTCAGGTTATGAGATTCAGAATAGGCAGACAGTTTTCTAACATGCACCGGACAAGTCCTTATTGTCTGACCATAGACTATATTTACACCCTCTAGCTATAAAAATAAAATAAAAATATGAATGGATTTAGATTGAGAAAAAAAGAGCTGGGAAATGTTTCCAAAAGACCAAACCTAACAGGGGCTTTTGTTGACAGGAGCAGTATGAATATACAAAACATTTCTGCTTTTCTATCCACCTTCCTACCAACACCGGTGTTTAATTTGATATTCCCAGTGAGCTACTTTATATTCGAAAGTTTTTGTCCCCCCATGTTGTGAATACACTGGTGCCTTTTCAAGTGATCTGAATTAGTGAAACTAATGTTACACAGTTTACAGTGGAAAGGTTTTTCTCTGTGGATACGCTGGTGTGTCTTCAGAGAACTTGAATAAGTAAAACCCTTCTTACAAATTTTACATTGGTAAGGTTTTTCTCCAGTGTGAACATGCTGGTGTCTCTTCAGGGAACCTGACTCACTGAAACTCTTGTCACAATATTTACAGTGGAAAGGTTTTTCTCCAGTGTGGACACGCTGGTGTGTCTTTAGAGAACCTAACCGACTGAAACTCTTGTCACAATGTTTACAATGGAAAGGTTTTTCTCCAGTGTGGATACGCTGGTGTTTCTTTAGGTCACCTGAACAACTGAAACTCTGGTCACAATATTTACAATGGAAAGGCTTTTCTCCAGTGTGGATACGCTGGTGTTTCTTTAGGTCACCTGAACAACTGAAACTCTGGTCACAATATTTACAATGGGAAGGCTTTTCTCCAGTGTGGATACGCTGGTGTTTCTTCAGGTTACCTGACTCACTAAAACTCTTGTCACAATGTTTACAGTGGAAAGGTTTTTCTCCAGTGTGGATACGCTGGTGTCTCTTCAGGTGATATAAACGGCTGAAACTCTTGATACACAGTTTACACTGGAAAGGTTTTTCACCAGTGTGGACACCTCCACTTGCCTCCTCCCAATCATCACTGTCTTCAGTGACTTCAGTGTCAGAATCAAGCTCAACTTCAACTTCAGAGCAGTGTGAAGAGATGTCTTCATCATCAACTTCACTTTTCACTGCTAGTAATGTCAACATTGACCCATCAGGCTCCTCTGGTCTTTGACGTATCTCCTCCTGTTCCTCTTTAATGTGTGGAGGCTCTGGTTCCTCCTGGAGCAGACTGGGGCTCCGCTTCTGTTCAGGAGAATCCTCCTCTTTAAACACAACCATGTGCAGAATGTCTAGGAGCAGAAAAATAACATGATAGTAATTACTGGATTCCTGAAGTTTAAATAAACATTTCCATCCGCCATGCTTCCATCCTAACCCTAACCCAGATGTAGTATACTGCCCAGGGAGGGACCCAATTTGTACACATACTGCAGATATAAAATGTACACAGGGACCCCTCCAGCGTTAATCTAACTCTGGAATGTACAAATGGAACCAAATGGACATGTAAGGGACCATTTGGTTCAATTTTGTACACTCTCAGGTATACAGAAACTCCCAAAATGGCTCAGTTTCTGACTCTGCGTCTACATGGGCTTGTGTGTTATCTTTGCTGTGTTATTTATTGGTTCCCGAAAGAGGAAATTTGTCCTTAAGCCAAGCCATATAGAACAGGTACATTAAAAAAAATACCACCAAAGTGGAAAAAGCGGCACTCCAAAATAATAGATGCAAGACAGGCTCAGATACACGTTCTTCTATTCATAGAGAGCGCTAATGAGGTTCGTATAGAACAGGGTTTGTCTTTATGTATGTACAGTATGGATTTCCCATCAAAAGTAGACCAATCACATCGCATGCCGTTAAGTGCAGGACATCATGAAACAGAAACATCTCCACACATGAAAGCTTGAAATGTCAGGTGAAAGTTGGCTAGTAGTTTAAAATCTATGTAAAATAGTTTTTATGGTGTGGCTCTGTACGTCTGGAAATAGGTCAGTGAGTCTGCGAATATGTCTGTCTGCGTGTCTGGGACGATTCTCACAAACCGTTTTGACGATCAGTGCCAAATTTCTGCACGCTGATCAAGGAAGTATTTTTCCACTTCTGATAGAATATACTATGTACAATGTGAAGATATATGGTGCATTTTTTCTATTAGTGTTGCATTTACTCAAAAGAGATGTGCCTTTTGGTTATGCTATTTCGTTATGGTTTATTATTATCAGTGTCAAGATATTTTTGCAATGGTTATTGTACAGTGAGAATTAGATATTGTTGCAGTTCTACAACAGAACAGAACAAAATGACAGAAATAAAAAGCACATGAAACTTACTGAGTGGCTGTTCTTCAGGTTCCTCCTGCTTAATAGAAATGTCCCTGGCTGAGTCTGGAGAGTTCATCTTCACCTGCAGTCTGGACTCCACACACTGGTCTGACATGAAGGAATTGAATAAGGACTTTAATAACTGGAGACCTAGTGGTGTCAAGAATAACAATAATATTTGCAGAAGGTAAAGGCAAAATGGCCTAAGCCCAAAAATTCAAGAAAGAGCGAGCACATGAAACGTACCGAGGTGTGGGTGGTCTTCAGGTTCCTGTTTAATAGAGATAGCCCTGGCTGAGTCTGGAGAGTTCATCTTCACCTGCAGTCTGGACTCCACACACTGGCCTGAAATGAAGGAATTGAATAAGGACTTTAAAGATGGGGTTCCATGGCTCTTTTCCCCATAAAAACATAGTCATTGGGTATTATTATTATACTAGAGATTCAGGCCACTTACACCTATGTCACACTGCCCATCCGACCAATATGTCTGAGTCATAGTGTTGGGGGTTTGTCAGAGCAACCGTTGTACCCGTCTGTCTGTGTCCCTTTTGTGCCCATATATGGAGATCCCTGATGTCATCAGTATATGCCATATTTTGGAATGCCCATATATGGGCATATTAGTTGGATCGGCTGTGCTGGACAACTGAATATCCGAAGAACTCGACGGCGGGCACCACACTCCCTCGAGTCCTTGCTGCTGCGCGCCGAGTTTGAAGACGGTCTGTCCCATATATGCATATGACCATATAGGGGCATAGCGGTCGGCTCTGTGGCTCTCTGTATCTGTCAGTCCTTGTCCCTTTTATGCCCATACTGTGGAGATCGCTGCATGTCATCAGTATATGCCCATATATGGGGATGCCCTCTTTTGTGCCCATATATGGTGCTGACCACTGACCAGATTCTTCTATTGGACAGTTACGTCAACTAGGGGGCAGAAACAGCAACGGTCACATGGTTCATGTAAACTCTAAATAGTGACAAACTCTCATAAACTGGTCCGATGAAGTGAACGGAGGTGTCGCAACTCTCCTTATATGGCTCTGGTGCTGACAGATTAGTTTGTGGCTGATGCCATGACGACACATTGAGGTTAGACAACACACTCCATATTTGGGCGTAGTTGCATTGGGAACTCCTTATATGGTTATGGTCTATGCCATAGACGTCACTCTGACTCCATATACCATAGACTCTTTGGTATATGGAGTCAGAGTGACGTCAGAGGTTCGTCTACCCGCCGGCTGGCCGGCCCGTCCTCCCATTAGTCATTTTAATACAGGATTAGGAAGGATGTTTTTCTAAATACTATACAGTAAGTGTTAAAATTATATTTTCATGTGTAGCACCACCCACCAGTTCATCAAATAGTATAACAGTTTGCCCCTTAGCACCACCCACCTGACCCAGTCCCTCCCCCTCCTCCTATATGACCACCCACCTATCCTAGCCCCCCACCCCCTCCTCATGAAAGGACAGCCCATGGCTCTGCACAGTTGTTTACAAAAGGGTCTAGAACAGTGGCTGTCAAACTGCCTTCCGGGGACCCCAGCTGGGTTCTTGAGAGGGTTCCGGGGGGGTCCCCCTGCAAAATGTATGGCATCAAAATCAATGTAATCTCTCAAGAACAGATTCTGCTCTCCGCTTGAATCTGTCGGGGGGGTTCGTCATATCGCGTACGCACTGGCCTACAAGTGGGCGTGCCTTCAGATCAGGAAGCAGGCCGCGCTTTACCCAATCAAATGTAGTGGGCGGGATTTACGTGTCTGCCGATCCTTCCCCACTAGAAACAAACCGAAACTCATTTAACAATAGCGTCCTCGGAGCAGACAAAACCACGGAAAGATATTCATATTTTAACTTGCTCTTTCATCATAGAAACAAGTGGGCTTATAACCAAAACAATCCATGTTCTCTGGGAGAAGTGTAATTGAGGTCATAAAACCCCCAAAAAAACATGAAAATGAATGTCATAGAACCTTTAACCTTCAGGTTGTTGTTTAAGAAAACAGACAACTACATTATATTACTACAGCATGTATATAGTTAATGGGTTTGGAGCTAAACTGTTAATGTGCAGCCCATGAACAAGACAGGGAAACTATTTTCAATGCCATGCATTACCTGTATGGTCATTCTTGGCCTGACACACTACATACAGCATGACAAATGTTTAATTGGTAAGGATTCAATGTCTGGTGCACGAAGACATGGAGCTCTAACTTCACTTGACAATCACATTAACATTACTGTGGACAGAGTAAAGATCCTACTGGTTTACAAGATAAGTTTACACCTTGTTGCTTATTATGGAGATTAACCACTGATGCTATAAAACACTGATGTAACTATAGGGTTACAATGATAACAGTGACGTCAACAACAACATGCTACAAAACAATGTAATGTCCTGCTGCTGCTGCTGCTAAGGAGCTATGGTAACCAGACATTTCGCCCTAAATCAATTTCGCCCGTGTTTTTGAGCGGACATTTCGCCAAGACATTTCGCCCACCCCCAGACATTTCGCCCAGACATTTCGCCCGATTCATTATAAATAATATAATCAATCAGTTGTGCGAGATTCATTATAAATGGCTTTATTTAAGAGGGGAATTTTCAGTCATCCGCGGACTACTTTTTTTCGCCGATAAAGTATAGTTTTGGACCATGACGGAGTTATGTACCGATAGGGACAGAATCGTAAATATTTTTCGTGGGTACTGCGTTTGCCCCACTGACTGCGTCTCACTCACACTCACACACACACACACACACACACACACACACACACACACACACACACACACACACACACACACACACACACACACACACACACACACAGACAGAGAGAGAGAGAGAGAGAGAGAGAGAACTTTTATCTAACCCTAACCCTCTCTCATTCTCTCACACAAACGGCCAGCTAGCTTCACTATTATTAACTGTAGCGGGCGAAATGTCCGCGAAATGGGCGAAATGTGTGGGCGAAATGACTGGTATTCGGAGTAGCCCCTACGGAACCTCTCCCTCCGCTGTACGCTGTATAGCTCCGAGATGAGGTCCCTCGTTAGTTACTGCCGTCTGTTTTCGAAATGGTCGCACGTCGTCCACTTTACATGTTTCTTACCCCTTTCTGCACATCGTATCAAAAAAGTAAAGCATTTCCGCCACTCTCTCAGATGTTTGAAGTTTTAACGCGCCATAAAAGCTATCCAACGGGTTGAAGAAAGTATTTAATTTGCCTCGGTTTTCATCCGGTTCCATAATATTTTGCATTAGAAGATGCAATTCAACATTTGACCAGTAGGGTAAACAGTAATGTTATCTCTACGGGCGCAACTCTTGCGCAATGTCTTAAAAACCATGTAACCGGATGAAAACCGAGGCAAATTAAATACTTTCTTCAACCCGTTGGATGGCTTTTATGGCGCGTTAAAACTTCAAACATCTGAGAGAGTGGCGGAAATGCTTTACTTTTTGGATACGATGTGCAGAAAGGGGTAAGAAACATGTAAAGTGGACGACGTGCGACCATTTCGAAAACAGACGGCAGTAACTAACGAGGAACCTCATCTCGGAGCTATACAGCGGAGGGAGAGGTTCCGTCGGAGCTAGTATTCGGAGCTATATTAAATAAAGAAAGACTCTCGTTTATTGTACATATTTCTTGTTTTTCATAGTCATACCAGTAACCTGTAAGGTGATTGCATGACGTTCTGCATAGTAGTGTATATCTGTCTGTTTTCTTATGTCATCATGATTTGAGTGCGTGGGATCTCATTTTAAATAAAATAGAACTTAGAAGCCATTGTGCTTTTATGAGCGATCCATTTTAAAGGACCTTGTATTGTGAATTGTACTTCCATGTACTGTTTTCGTGTCTTATCTAAATAAATTATTCAAGCAATCAATCAAAAACTCTCGTAGACGTATTTAAACAATTTTGACAATTGTATCTCTACGAGTCTTAGCTACCCCCCCCCCCCCCCCCCACAGATTCCCCTGGAATTTAAGCTCCAAAGCCTGTATTTCTCCAAACATGTACAAATGCAAATTATAGAAGGTGCTTACCCGGTTGCCCCAAATGTTAACTCAGTGTTCGGCCTGTTTGTGCAATGTATTACTCCATATTCTTTAACAAAGAAGTGTTTTAATCCCGTTTGTGGCCGAACGCCATTTTTTCTCCTCGTTTACTTTTTGTTTACATTGAGTGTAATTCCGGCTTTCACCGGATGCGCCCCCTCACTAACGCCCATTGAGAACTTCCGACAGAATCGTCCACAGGTTATTAAAACACTTCCTTGTTAAAGAATATGGACTAATACATTGCACAAACACGCCGGACACCAAGTCAACATTTGGGGCAAGCGGGTAGTCACCTTATAGTTTGCATTTGTACATGTTGGGAGAAATACTGGTGACATTCCATGACAATCTGGGATACTATGAAGCTACTATGGAGCTATTGTGTTTGTGATCACTTTATAACAAGCTAACAGCTAAGACTAATTAGATTTATGTTCCAACTTAAATGATGTTAATAAAGACAAAGATTAAACAAGACACAATCCGTTCATCTTAAATGTTATAAATAGATGAAACAACATGAATGAGTTGATCTTTACCTGCTGTGTTTCAGTGGTTGAGCTGCTAACAAACGCCCTCCTGCTGCTTAACGACGACACTGTTTAGAAACGACACGTTTTACTTGTCTTTGTATTTTACTTTTATATAAATCTATGGTATTTTAAAGCATCTATGTTTTAAAGTATCAACAACAGTCAGTCAACACACCATGTTGTTTTCACTACTGCATTGTGGGTATGTTCTTCTTCTGACGACCACTTTGTCCAGACGCCAGTTGGAGTATTGATGCCCCCTACTGTTAGTCTTGGGTACTGTCCATTGTTCATTATAGTAACAGTACTATGTGACCTTCCAGATCTGTAGACAAGTGGTTCTCAAACCTTTTTATGTCAAGGACCCCCGAAAGTTTTCACGATTTTTCAAAAATAGCAGATCTACAAGCTCATAGCTATTTTTGAATAGCCAAACTGTAAAATATGTTTAGTGGTTAAAATGTAAAATCTAGGAGTGTAGCAGTTAATCAAAATAATACATGTAATCTAATTATCAATAATGTAATCCCTGTTTATCTCTAATATAGTCATGTCATTGTACACATTAGGGGCGGCTATAGCTAAATGGTTAGAGAGCCTGACTGGGAAGCCAGAGGTCTGAGATTGGATTCCAGGCTTCAGCAATGTGTCAAAGTGTCCATGACAAGACACTTACTTAACCCCTAACTGATTGAATGTAATGGATGAATTGCATTTGGTCAGGCTGACCTAAAATGGTCTTAACTATCATGAGATTTCCTATTATTGTGTGCTAAGATGTAAGGCCAAAACAAGTTACAAAAGCAGACCCACAATCCTATTGTATCAGTCCTGTCTGCAGACCTGGCTCCATTGGTATATTAATAAATGTATATACTTCTGAAGATGCATATACTTGCTCCTTCCTGTTTAGTTTAGTTTGTACTTGCTCTGTGTTCCTTTCTTCTATATTCTTTCTCTATTTGAACTCTTTCTGTAACTCCAGATGTTGTATAATTGTAATTGTCCTTAACATCTGTAATCATGTACATGTGACACTTAATTGTTAAAAATACTGTCATAATTAATTAAAATACGTGAATTTTCTCCCGTCAGTTAACCAATATTTAATAAATAAAATAACTGAAATTGTGCCTCCCATTGGGTGTTATGAAACACAGCAAGATTAAATTCAATCATATCAAAACTGCGGAATTCTAGAAAAAACTGTTGTACCATACTGTATATAGTTTATAGCCATTTGAAGTGAATAACACCACAATAATTTGCAATACATAGGACTGTGAGTCTGACATTAAAGGTTTCATGACGTTCAGTTTTACCAAACATTAAAGGTCTTTGTCATGGTCCTTCAAACGTGTATAGAAAGTTTTAACAAAAAAAATCCACTCCATTGATCCATGGCAGGTGTTTTTCTCTCACATTTCTAAAGCCTTTTCAACTGCAATGAAAAATGAAATTTTTGCCTGCGGGTGTCGCTAGTGAGGGATTTTGCCTGTCAATCATCGCCTCTGCTCACATCATAATATATGTTCATTTTTATAGCATGTCGTACTTCCTGCTTTGTGCAGCTAAGCTACGGTTGCTAACCCCATGAAAAGGGGTCAAGAAGAGTGGAGAGAGTTTAAGCCATTACTCGAACCTGGAGTCTTTTTAGATGTTTATTTACTAATCACACATACAAACATAAATCTTTAGTTTAGTATTTCTCTAATACCTACAAGGAATACATGAGTTTACATGGTCAGTTACAGACAGACCCGGTTAATTTAACCTTCGGTTAGGTAATTAACCAACAGTTAGGTAATAAAACCTGATGAGAGAGAGAATAAGCACATAACACACATGGTGTTAAGGATATGACTTCACATCAGATGAACACATCACAAGTACAATGATTACAATGTTAAATACTCACTATTCGTCTCCACACTCTTTCCAAGATGGACAGTGAGTCCCTCCAGAACCCATACTCCAGAACAACTCACGGCACAGCTTATTTTGAATCTAAAGGCTTTCTCCCAAGACAGCCTCATTTAACAACTTCTCACCCTGACCCGCCTCCAGGCAGGCTCTAAGCAATGCGTTTAGTACTGTTGGTGTCACACAAGAGCTGGCTAGCTCTGGTCTCTGCTTTGAATAATTTACCCTGTCTTCCACAAGGCATATTGTCTCTTATCTCAACCTACCCCCGCTCTGGTATGCCAGGAGGTCTTTGAAGCTGCTAGCTCAGCAGGGAGTCTTTGAACCTAGCACCGCAGGGCTTCTGCCCTGGTCTACTGAGGTCACCACCAACAGGACAGTTGAAACAAAGTACATTACTATATCATTAATAATAATCCACAATTCTCTTGCTAAAGGCTTGGATTATTGCACAATATAAAAACTATAACATTCTAGTAAAACAGTTCTACCTTACACAATTGATATGGTTTACATGGTAATTTATTGTAATAACACCAAAATAATTTACAATACCTCTAGGTAAAAGTTACTGTTATAATACACTGATAAGCTGAGTCCTAATGAACACTTCTGTTGATGTTGACAGGATCAGTATAAATATTAATATTTTTGCCTCTCTATCCAACACCCTGACAACATGCAGCTGTTTAATTTCATCCTCCCAGTGAGGTAATTTATATTGGAACGTTTTTTCTTTTTTCCCCTTTTGGTGTGAATGCACTGATGTCTTTTCAGGGCACTAAAACTGACTGAAACTCTTCTCAAACTGTTAAACAATGCGTCAAGAGTGGAAAGGTTTTTCTCCTGTGTGGATACGCTGGTGTGCCTTCAATCCAGATGACTGAATAAAACTCTTGTCGCAAAGTTCACAATGGAAAGGTTTTTCCCCTGTGTGGATACGCTGATGTGCCTTCAATCCAGATGACTGAATAAAACTCTTGTCGCAAAGTTCACAGTGGAAAGGTTTTTCCCCTGTGTGGACACGGTGGTGTATCTTCAGGTGCTCTGACCGACTGAAACTCTTGTCGCAAAGTTTACAGTGGAAAGGTTTTTCTCCAGTGTGGACACGCTGGTGTTTCTTTAGATCAGATGAATTAATGAAACTCTTGTCGCAAAGTTCACAGTGGAAAGGTTTTTCTCCTGTGTGGACACACTGGTGTCTCTTCAGGTGATATAAACGGCTGAAACTCTTGATACAAAGTTTACACTGGAAAGGTTTTTCACCAGTGTGTACAACTCCACTTGCCTCCTCCCAATCATCACTGTCTTCAGTGACTTCAGTGTCAGATTCAAGTTCAACTTCAGCTTCAGAGCAGTGTGAAGAGATGTCTTCATCATAAACTTCACTTTTCACTGCTAGTAGAAACTCTAGTGGTGAAACTCTTGTCACAATGTTGAAATGTTTTTCTCCAGTGTGAATACGCTGATGTGCCTTCAATCCAGATGACTGAATAAAACTCTTGTCGCAAAGTTAACAGTGGAAAGGTTTTTCCCCTGTGTGGATACGCTGATGTGCCTTCAATCCAGATGACTGAATAAAACTCTTGTCGCAAAGTTCACAATGGAAAGGTTTTTCCCCTGTGTGGATACGCTGATGTGCCTTCAATCCAGATGACTGAATAAAACTCTTGTCGCAAAGTTCACAGTGGAAAGGTTTTTCTCCTGTGTGGACACGGTGGTGTATCTTCAGGTGCTCTGAGCGACTGAAACTCTTGTCGCAAAGTTTACAGTGGAAAGGTTTTTCTCCAGTGTGGACACGCTGGTGTTTCTTTAGATCAGATGAATTAATGAAACTCTTGTCGCAAAGTTCACAGTGGAAAGGTTTTTCTCCTGTGTGGACACACTGGTGTATCTGCAGGTGATCTGACCGACTGTAACTCTTGTCACAATGTTTACAGTGGAAAGGTTTATCTCCAGTGTGGATACGCTGGTGTCTCTTCAGTTCAGATGACTGAATGAAACTCTTGTCACAATGTTCACAGTGGAAAGGTTTTCCTCCATAGTGGACACACTGGTGTCTCTTCAGGTGATATAAACGGCTGAAACTCTTGATACACAGTTTACACTGGAAAGGTTTTTCACCAGTGTGGACACCTCCACTTGCCTCCTCCCAATCATCACTGTCTTCAGTGACTTCAGTGTCAGATTCAAGTTCAACTTCAGCTTCAGAGTAGTGTGAAGAGATGTCTTCATCATAAACTTCACTTTTCACTGCTAGTAATGTCAACATTGACGCAACAGGCTCCTCAGGTCTTTGAAGTATCTCCTCCTGTTCCTCTTTAATGTGAGGAGGCTCTGGTTCCTCCTGGAGTAGACTGGGGCTCCTTTCCTGTTCAGGAGAAACCTCCTCTTCTTTACACACAACCATGTGCAGTATGTCTAGGAGCAAAAACATAACATGATAGTGAATACTGGATTCCTAAAATGTACATCTATTTTTCTATCGTCCATGTTCCCTGTACAAATTGATCTATCAGCTACTTTGATTGACCAAACATTTACTAACTACAGGTTACTACAGGTGTTTCTGAAAATCCAGAAAAATCATGTTTTAGCAAGGTTTAGCAAAATAAATAATTTGAAATGTAATTTTAATTTAAATATTAGTTATTTTACCAAACAAGTGAATGTTGTTACAGCAAATTTGAATCATTGAATTATGAAACAATATTAAACCATAAAACGTCACACGTCAGCTCTGATTTGGGTAAATTAGGCTGTAGGTCAAGCCGTATAGAACAGGGTTCACCTGTACGTACAGCATGTACTCTATGTATTTCCCCTCAAAAGTAGACCAATTACAGCTCATGCCTTTACCTGCATGACATCATGAAACAGAAACTTCTCCACCCATGAAGTTGGGTCATAGTTTAAAATATAGAAATGGTTCTGTGAGTCTTTGAATGTGTTTGTCTGTGTGTTCGGGGCGAACTTGACAAACCGCTGTACCGATCAGCGCCAAATGTCTGGACAATGCCAGTAGGCCCAGGATGTATTTTTCACATCTTATAGAATGACTTAAGCCCTCTGTACGTAGTGAGCTAACCCTCTATTGTTCCACCCAGACAAGGGATGCTACAGTTCAAGTGGTTGAACCTTAAATCAAGAAGCTGAGAAAAAGCTTGTCAAAGCTCTAAAGTTATATGCTGCCTTTTCTTCCCTCTTTTCTTTTTTACATGGATTCACACATAAGAAGATGTGCTTTTGGATGTTAAAAATATTATATATATTTTTTGAGGTATCATAATGATGGTTATACATATTGGGATATTATCATTGTCAAGATGTTTTTGTGCTAGGATTATCGTATGGTGAAAATGAGACATTGTGGCAGCCCTACAATAGAACATAAATGAAAGAAGAAACGAGATAGGAAAAGAAAGAGAGAGCACATGAAACTTACTAAGGAGTTGGTGGTCTTCAGGTTCCTCCTGTTTAATAGAAATGTCCCTGGCTGAGTCTGGAGAGTTCATCTTCACTTGCAGTCTGGACTCCACACACTGGTCTGAAATGAAGGAATTGAATACGTTTATAACTGGAGAGCCACTGGTGTCAAAAATAGCATTAATATTTGCAGAATGTAAAGGCTATATGGCCTAAGATCAACTCTCCAACATATGAATCTCAGGTGCAAAGATTATGAGGTGTATACAGTATATTAGTGAATAATAATAATAATAATGATTTAAAGTAAAGATAATAAGTTGAGTAGGGATGTCCCGATCACGTTTTTTTGCTCCTGATCCGATCCCGATCTTTTGATTTTGAGTATCTGCCGATCCTGATTTTTCCCGATCCGATCTTTTCATTTTTTAAAATATTTTTAAATTATTATTTATGCATTTAGAATTTATTTGTATCATTTATTTTCTAGCAATAAAAGACAATATGTCTCAAAACACTGTCTGACAGTTGAATTATTGCCAACAAAAGAAATGTTAATTAAAGAAATGAAGACGTCATTTCTTTAATTAACAGAAGTAATTTAAGTTTAGCTTGAGGGAGAGGGTCTACTCTGAGTACTACAGCAGGGGTCCCCAAGGTTTTTTAGGTCAAGGACCCCTTAGCTAAGGCAGAGATGAAGTAGGGACCCCCAATAAATATTGTTGCAGATTAAACCTTTTCATAGATTTCATAAATAGCTTCATAGACTTGTTTAACAGCACTGTCATCAGTGTATTTATCAAACTCTCAGTACTTAGTAAAGTTGACCCTAGGCTATGTACTTGGTCTTCTCTTTTCCCCTCTACCTCTTCTGATGTTCCCCTCAGAATATAGGGATGTTAGGGTTCATGTGGTTAATGTAAATACAAGAAAAAGGCCCTATCACACAAAGATTTGGAGACCCCCCTGTCTCTGAGAACCTCAGGGGTCCCGACCCCCTGTTTAAGACCCCTGCTCTACAGGGAATTACTTGATATCTATACTACAGAAAACATTCAGTTGTATATAACACAAGTGGCGTATGCTGAAGTGTTTACCCTATATGCATTTAACAGTGGCGGCACACCACGGCTGTTTTTTGACCACCACAGCTTGATTTTTATGAAAATTATATATTTTTTTATATGCAACGCGTCGTGAGCTTGTAGGTGCGCGACCGCCGTGCGACGAAGTATGAATTTGGCCGTGTTCTCATGCTCTCCTGGGTCTCCTGTGAAATGGCTCCCCCTAGGGTAAGGTAGTTAATGGTTTCAGTAACGTAGGCTCCACCTTTGGCTGGAATGTGTTTGGTTTTGTTTCATTTTCACAGCTATGATTGTATAGCTTTTCTAAGATTTCTACACAGATGCTGTTCATAAAGATGCATGCCATGGACGCATCGACGGTGAGTAACTTGCGTTGAAGCTTGTATTTACAGAAAGGCGTATCAATTCATATTCCGGGTCAAATCATTAACTTTGCACTTGCCTGTACATCATCTCAGCATATTAAATCAAGTTGCAAAAGATGTATTAGTTTTGTCAAGAGTCCATGCTTTTCCAGTTCTAGTAGTTTCAGTACAAAGGCCCCCTCATTCACATCATCATTAATTCGTTCGTTAATTAGCCCACTTGACGCATCAAAGCAACAGCCATTTGTTTAAAATATATCCACGCTGGTTATAGCTGGTAGGGTAGAGCTTTCCAAACGTAGAGCTTTCCAAACGTAGAGCTACGTGCGCAGTGAATTCCACGCTGTACTATCTCCGTCCAAATGACCTGCTACTGTATGCCTACAATGAGGAGCAATGATTCGGGAGTGGGAGGTAATAACGCTAGCTGCAGAATCCGACCCACACTGACTTCATTTGGGTTGGTGGTGCTGTGTCACTGAAACAATGACTGATAGTCAGACAAAGAACAAGGACTTGAGCTGTTGTTCGTGGTTGTAAATAGCCACAGTGACACTGTCAATCTCAGACATTTTCAGAGGCGCGAGAGGGGTGCCCGGCGCCACAGTTACAACTTCATCCTAGGGGAAACACTGTGCTGAATTCTAACGTTGACTGGGCCAGAATCTTAACAACAACGGTTCGCACAACAACAGCTGATAAATCTAGTGAGAATTACCGAGCCATTCCGGGTGGAAAGCGGAACGCTCGTCCCAAAACACACTGCCCCATTTTTTTCGTGGACCGAGGCCGCCGGTTTAGACGCGGGCAGGGTGTTTCAGGACAACGGTTCTTCTTCTATTACATTTCTGAATGGAGAGGTGCTCGTCTCTGTGCAATGGAGAACCGGTTTGATGGCGAAACTGGTTTTCTAATGGCCACTCATTAACAATTTGGCCGAATGTAAATGAGCCCCATTTGAAAACAAAGGCGACTTAAAGGGTGAGGGGCTGCTAATGTTATGTTGATTTTTGGGGCGGTGTAACCGCCCCCTATAAGTGAGTTTTGGACACTGACCAATCCTGCACCGTGATTGGCCAATAGTCTACAACGCAGTCTACAACCCTAACCCTTCCACAGTCAATTTAAATCTATACTTTTGCAAAGTCAGCCAATCACATTACAGCTAGTGTCATCACCACTAGCTGTAATGTGATTGGCTGACTTTGCAAATTCAGGACTGTGATTGGCTAGCGAAACACATGACACATGTGCAGCCCTATGAATAGCAGTATGGACTTAAAAAAAAGTAATGTTGTGATGACCACACACCGCCCACTTCACACTGGGTGTGATTTTTGGGGCGGTGTAGCCGCCCCCTATAAGTGAGTTTTGGACACCGACCAAAAAATGTGTGTACCCCCTAACCCTTCCATTGTTAATGCAAATCGATACTTTTTTCATATCAGCCAATCACATTACAGCTAGTGTCATCACCACTAACTGTAATGTGATTGGCTGACTTTGCAAATTCAGGACTGTGATTGGCTAGCAAAACACATGACACATGTGCAGCCCTATGAATAGCAGTATGGACTTTAAAAAAAGTCATTTATCCTTTTTTTAAAGTGAGTCATGTTGTGATGACCACACACCGCCCACTTCACACTGGGTGTGATCTTTATTTATCAACACAGGGGCAAGCAGGGTTCACACAGACCGGGCCATGGCCTTGTTGGCCCCAATGACCGTACGCCACACACACACACACACACACACACACACACACACACACACACACACACACACACACACACACACACACACACACACACACACACACACACACACACACACACACACACACACACACAGCTGCCATTAATTAGTGCTGTCGATTGCCATGTGGTCAAATGTGCATACAGGCTCAACGAGCCATCGTTAACCTGCTAGTGTTACACAGCTGACTGGCAATAATATGTGCATTTCTCTACTCTAAAATGGTGGATTTTAGTTTGGCTGGTAAATTTGAGATGACAACAGCAACAAAGGTTAGTAGTAGTAGGCCTATATTTGAGATGTATGATGATCAGTTATTATTCCAGTCCTCTATCCAAGATGTTTTACAACGTTGACGACCTAGTTGCCTATCTGTTTTTAACGTTTCTGCAGCCAAAATGTGTCGTGCAAACAGTCAACCCAAAAATAGGAAAATGCATGTTGTGGAACAGACTCAGGACACTGAGCAGTGAAGAAGAGGAAATATTCATTGGAACAATTGAGATGAGAAGCATAAAAGCGATTGAAAATGCAAAGTGACCAAGACAGATGGTCTGAAGAGCTGTTGATAAACAAGAAGAAGAGGGTCAAATTTGGAATTGACACTGGAGCTGACTGTAACGTCATGTCAGCCAAAACGTTTCACATGTTAGATGTTAGTGGCAAGCCGCATACATCCGGCTGCAAGTTAGTGGCATATTCAGGCCACAAGATGGAGCCTTTGGGCAAGACGTCAATCACATGTCAGTACAAGGGTCAAAAACACAAGATTGACTTTGAAATAATAGAGAGAGATGCTCCAGCCATCCTGGGAAGAGAAACAAGCTCAAAGCTGAAGATTGTGAAAAGGCTGTATAGCATGGAGAAAGAAGAAAACATGCAAAAAGACTATGAGCATCTCTTCTCTGGACTTGGCTGTTTACCAGGTGAGCACAGCATAAAGATAGACCCTGAAATAAGGCCAGTGATACATGCACCAAGGAGGATCCCAGTTGCTCTGAGGGACAGTGATTGAACAGCTTCCCAAAATGGAGCAGTCAGATGTGATCACAAGGCAATCTGAGCCAACACAGTGGGTGAACAGCATTGTGACAGTAGTCACCCCCAAGAAGATAAGGATTTGTATGGATCCTAAAGATCTGAACACAGCAATAAGAAGAGAGCACTATCCACTCCTCACAGTGGAGGAAGTGGTGTCACGCATGCCAAATGCAAAACATTTCTCTGTGTTAGATGCAAACCAAGGATTTTATCAAATACAACTGGATGAATAGAGCTCCAAGCTGTGCACATTTAACACACCCATTGGAAGATACCATTTGAAGAGGCTTCCCTTTGGCATCTCATCAGTGAGTGAGGTGTTCGAGAGAGCTGTGGCCCAGATGATCGAGGGATTGGACGGTGTGGTCAACATCATTGATGATCTGCTGGTCTGGGGGGGGACATTAGAGCAACATGACAAGAGACTGATAAAGCTGCTGCAGAGAGCAGATGAGACAGAGTTCAGGATGACAGAGGTCAAGTACATTGGCCATACACTCAGTGCAGACGGGCTGAAGCCTGATGAAGAGAAGATAAGAGCCATTGTCCAGATACCCCCACCTGCTGACAAGCCAGCCTTGATGAGGTTCATGGCAATGACTCAATATCTAGCTAAATTCATTCCTAATCTGTCTGAAATCTCTGCACCTCTAAGGCAGCTGCTGCAGGGAGAAACAGAATGGCACTGGGAGGAGCCTCAACAGCATAGCTATAAAAAACTGAAGCAGCTGATCACCGGAGCTCCCACTCTGAAATATTATGATGTCAAAAAGGCTGTGACGCTGTCTGTGGATGCCAGCTCGGAGGGCATCGGGGCTGTGATACTGCAGGATGAACGACCTGTGGCATAAGGCTCAAGGGCGCTCACAGATTGTCAACGCAGGTACGCTCAGATCGAAAAAGAGCTGCTAGATGTGAGAAATTCCATCAATATGTATATGGCAGAGAGGTCCAGGTCGAAAGTGACCACAAACCACTAGAAAGCATTTTCAAGAAGCCACTGCATCAGGCTCCCATGAGACTGCAGAGAATACTGCTGCGCGAACAAAAGTACAACATTGCAGTCAGTGACATACAAGCCAGATGCTTTGAGCCTTGCTTATCTACGTGAGCAAAAGGAGGATCTTCTGGAGGAGGAACTGCAGGTGAACTGGATTACACCACAGTTGCCTATATCTGAGGAAAAGCAGGAGATGTTCAGGAATGCTACTGCATAAGAACCAGTACTGCAGGAGCTAAAGAACATGACAATGCGTAGATGGACAAAAGACAGGTCTACTGTATCAGACATTGTGCAACCGTTTTGGACATTCAGAGAGGAGATCAGTTTTGCCTCAGGGCTGATATTCAAGTCAGAGAAACTCATTGTACCACAGCAAATGAGACCACAGATGCTTGACAAGATACACGAGTCACACTTGGGCGTGGTCAAATGTAAATAAAGGGCCAGAGATGTTCTTTATTGGCCAGGCATGTCCGCCAAAATTGAACAGGTTGTAGCCAGTGTGCTGTCTGCAATGAGCACAGGAATAGCAATCAAAAAGAGCCACTGATCTCACATCCCCTACCAAATAGACCATGGGAGAAGGTTGGCACCGACACCGTTTCACAGCAATGGCTCAGAATATCTGCTATGTGTCGACTACTTCTCCAAATACCCAGAGATAATGAGACTGACCGACACCACCAGTAAGGGTGTTATAACTGCCATGAAGTCCACATTTGCCAGGCACGGAATTCTAGATATTCTGGTCAGCAACAACGGTCCTCAGTATGCCAGTGCGGAATTCAAGAGCTTTGCAGAGGGCTGAAAGTTCAGTCATGTCACCTCGAGTCCACACTATGCTCAGTCAAATGGACAGGCTGAAAAATCTGTGCAGACAGTTAAAAGGTTGCTCAAAAAGTCAGGTGACCCTTACATAGCGCTTCTGGAGTACAGAAATACACCACTGGAAGGTGTGGGCCTGTCACCTGCCCAGATGCTGATGGGGCGTCGGTTGAAGACAAAACTGCCCGTGTCCACCTCACTACTCACCTCTGAGGTGGCACTCAGTGTTCACAACAAGTTGAAGGAAAAGCAAGCTAAACCAAAATGATCGCCATGCTAAACACCTACCTGAGCTGCGTGCTGGAGAAAATGTGAGGATGCAGTCTGGTGACACTTGGCCGCCAGCTGTATTTCTACGGGAGCACAAACAACAACGTTCCTATGTGGTGCGTACGCCAGAAGGCAAGATGTTCAGAAGGAACAGGAGACATCTCAGGGAGACTGCTGAGAGAGTTTCCATCTTCTGCTGCTGAGCAAGACATGGATATGAACTGTGACAACCCAAGGTTTATTGACCAGGACAATTCACACGCACATACCTCTGCACGCGCTCCTCAGGGACACCACTGACTCTCTCACACAACCTTATCGCGCTAGATCAGGAAGACTGGTCAATACTCCAGCAAGATTTAAGGAGTAGGAACAAAAAAGTGGACTTAAGATAATGTTGCACTATAACTGTTTGATGTTTACCTACTTTTGGTTACAAAAAGTTGAATTTAATTTTGTTTGAATGCAAAAAGCACCTTTGGTTATTTGAAAGAAATGTTGCATACAGTGCTAAGTGATTTCTTTGTCCAGGTATTGCTGCTATGTTCTGTGATATTGATTTGACAAATGTGTTTTAAAAAAAATCTTGAGAAGGGCGATGTAGTGTATTGAGCTTGTGGGCACCCGTACTGGGAAGGAACCGGAAGTGACGGAGTCACGTGATATACCGGTGTCTGTATGCTAGCAAGCCCCCAGAGTTGCTGAGAAACATTGAAGCCGCCACCCCAGTGGCCAAAGCTGGAACCGCAGGCGGGGATAAAAAAAAAGACTCAATAATTCTACTTCCGGCAGGCTTCTGGGTGCTTCAAAACTCCACTGAGCACATTCATTGAAATGATAGCTGGGGGCGGGGCAATCCGTCCTCTAGTTATATTATACCTCTATGTATGCTAGACTACTGTTGTTATGCTACTGAAGAGACACAGTGAAGGAGGAAATTACCTACCTGGGTTCCATCTTGGAGGCAAACCTCTCCGGTAACAAAAACGCTGAAAAAACGATCGAAAAGGTCCACAAAATAACACGCTATTTGTGGAGGATTAATCGTCTAGTCAGTAAGAATACTCTGAAGATTCTTGCAGGGGCCCTCATACAAGGTCATTATGATTATGCATGCACTTCATGGTATCACAACACCTCCAAGGCCTTAAAAACAAGGCTCCAAACATCCCAAAACAAACTTGTAAGGCTACTTCTTGGCCTCAATCACAAAACCCATCTAACCCCTGCTCACTTTGCTAGGATTGGATGGCTTAGGGTTGAGGACAGAGTACAGCAACTTGCTATGGCCCTGGTCTTCAAGATACACCACAACATTGGGATCCCCCTGTATTTGTCAAAATACTTCCAAAATGTTAATCAAGTCCATGATCATAACACCAGAGGAAGCTCCACAAATCATGTTCAACACAGATTTGGCTCAACAAAGGGAATGAACTCGTTCTCATGCTATTCTTCAAAAATGTGGAATGCCCTACCAAAAGGAGTAAAGGAGTGTAAAACCCTACTCACTTTCAAAACTGCCCTAAACGTACACCTTCAGGAGGCTGCAATTCAAAAATGGCCCCTGTCCAAGTCCTAACCTACCCATGTCCTAACCTAACCTACCCCCTAGCCCCCCCTCTCTCTTTCCTCTTTTGTACATGTACATATTTTTCACTCTTCATACCAGTAACCTGTAAACTGATTGTATGACATTCTGTATAGTCGTTAGACCCTCCAGAAAAACGCGGGCAAAAATCCTTGATTATGCGGGCTAAAACTCTTGATTATGTGGGCTAAAATCTTTGATTCTGCGACGAAATATGCAGTTTTTTTTGCAATTTTATGCGGTGAAATTGCGGGAAGTTGCGAAATATGCGGAAAGTTGCGAAATATGCGGAAAGTTGTGAAATATGCGTCAATATGCGAAATATGCGAAAAGTTGCGAAAAATGCGAAATATGTTAAAAGTTGCGAAATATGCGATGCGATGTGCGTATTATGCGATGCGATGTGCATATCATGCGATGCGATGCAGCCTTTTTGAAAAAACGTTACCCCCGCATAATTATGCGCCATTTTGCTGATTATGCGGTAAATTCTGCGATCGCATAAACGCATTTTTCTGGAGGGTCTAAGACTAAGTAGTATATCTGTCTGTCTCTTATATGTCATCATGATTTGTGTGCATGGGGATCTCATCTTAAACAAGCTTAGTGCTTAATGAGCTATCCAATTTAGTAGACCTTGTATTGTGAATTTGTACTTCCATGTACTGTTATGTACTGTCATGTACTGTTCTCATGTCTTACTAAATAAAGTACATCAATCAATCAATCAATGATTGACTCATTGATATCTAAACCTGGTCATCCTGTCGAGTTATTTTACATCAAAAGACCTACACTTACCAGATTTGTGTTGTTGAAATGTTTCAAGATTATTTTGAAAATAGCAGATCTACAAGCTCACAACATGTTGTGTTGTGAGCTTAGATCGTCTATTTTCAAATATCTGATGCATAGGTTTAATGTGGCCTATAGTCGCTTCTTTGGCTTGTTTTCATAGACCTGGCACCTGGTTGCTTATTTCTCTCGCAAAATCTGGCAACACTGTACAGCATGACAAATGTTTAGACAAAATGTTTAACTTCACTTGACAATCACATTAACATTACTGTGGACAGAGTAAAGATCCTACTCATGTACTAGCCTAGATACAAGACTGTCATATATTCATATTATCTGACAGTCTTGGAGTAGGTTCAAAATAGTCTTTGCACTTTCACACTTGGGGTCCGTACATCTACATAACGTTCAAATTTCAAATATAAAGTGCTTACCCCATGGCCACGGATGTTACAATTATGTTCGGGCCCTTAGAAGTACCTGTAACTTCCGTATTGTTCAATAAAAAACATTTTAATCCTGATCGGTGGCCATTTTCCTCATAGTTAAAATGTGTCAGAGTGCAATACACCTCCCAACCGATAGGGTCGCAAGGTGAAAGCATACGGAGATCTGACACAGATAGGATTACAATTATACAAACTTTAACAATACGGAATATAAGGGTATATATGAGGGCCCGAACATAATTGTAACATCCGTGGCCATGAGGTAAGCACTTTATATTTGAAACCTGAACGTTTAAGTAGATGTATGGACCCAAAGTGTGAAAGTGCAAAGACTATTTAGAAATAACTCCAAGACATTCATTATTATGACCGATGACCGTCTTGATCCAAGGCTACTCAAGCAACGTTTGCTCATTGCTTGTATGGAGATTACACCATTCATGTGATTGTGATAATAATCACAATCACATGAATTATAATCGAGCAAGTAACAGCAATTACATTTACTAGACCATACCCGGTCGACGCATCCGTGGGGGGATATACGCACATGATCTGGCAACCCGGGAGGCAGTTCGTCCCATAGCTGGGCAGCCGCAGCTATGGGACGACATTCTTTGACACAAAAACGCTAATAAGAAGCTGAGATTTGATGACATTGAAAAACGGGCTTCACAGTTAAGTTCAGATGGTAATGGTCAATGGCTGTGTGCAAAATCAGAGCAATTGGTCCAGCCACTGAGGAGAACCGGGTAGCTTCACCTACCACTACAGAGGTTACTAGAATTATAGTAGGACTAGACCATACCCGGTCGACGCATCCGTGGGGGGATATACGCACATGATCTGGCAACCCGGGAGGCAGTTCGTCCCATAGCTGGGCAGCCGCAGCTATGGGACGACATTCTTTGACACAAAAACGCTAATAAGAAGCTGAGATTTGATGACATTGAAAAACGGGCTTCACAGTTAAGTTCAGATGGTAATGGTCAATGGCTGTGTGCAAAATCAGAGCAATTGGTCCAGCCACTGAGGAGAACCGGGTAGCTTCACCTACCACTACAGAGGTTACTAGAATTATAGTAGGATAGTAGGATATTCCATATTGAGTCAATAAATACAAATGAGACCCGAATGAGTTGATCTTTACCTGCTGTGTTTCAGTGGTTGAGCTGCTAACAAACGTCCTCCTGCTGCTTAACGACGACACTGTTTAGGAACTACACGTTTTACTTTTCTTTGTATTTTACTTTTACATAAATCTATGGTATTTTAAAGCGTCAACAACAGTCAGTCAGCACACCATGTTGTTTTCACTACTGCATTGTGGGTATGTTGTTCTTCTGACGACCACTTTGTCTAGACGCCAGTTGGTGTATCGCTGCCCCCTACTGTTGGTCTCGGGTACTGTCCATTGTTTATATACAGTAACAGTACTATGTGACCTTCCTGACCTGTAGACAAGAGAACATCCATTTAGGAGTGAAGCAGTTCATCCAACTAATACATTTAATGTGTTATTAAAAACAAATTGATAATCAATCATTTAATACATTTATCAATTAATGATCAATCCCTATTTTGGGGATGTTATTTCAAAAAAGAACTTCCAGAAACCAGAGCTTAAAGAATAGTGAAAAGAGCTACAAGCTCACAACGTGTCATGATGCGATGCATTTTGAGCTTGTAGATCAGCTACTTTCACTAGTCTTGCGGGACACTGTTGTGCAGCATAGTATAAAATAAGGCTAAAGTAATTGATTGATTAGTTGATGTAAAAATAAAAATATAATATATTCTTGATTTTTGGTTGAATCTGGAAAGAATAATCTTGAAGAAAATCATGGATAGTTGCAGCCCTATATCTATCACAGCTTTCATCAGTGCACATTGATGCTGCACAGGTCTGATCACGTCTCATAGAAATGCAGGATACAACAAACATACCATGTTACATGATAAATATTTGTAAAAAAGAACATGTAAATATATCACTATTTATACGATACATTCGAACTGTATGGTATATTCAGACTGTGACACAGTAAGAACATCACAAGTTATTTTTTTAGCAGAAATATTGTTTATATGAATCATTGAATACCAAGGACCTCAATGGAAACAAGACCGCAAGGACGTTTTTGGACGGACTTGTCAAAATATTTTAAATTTAATTGTGCAGGGGTTTTTATTTTGCCTAATAAAATATCAATATCAATCAATCAATCAATCAATTGCATGGAGAAGAGAATGATGGAATGCATGTTCCAGACAGTTCAGGGTTTGGTTATTGTACCAGAATGTTCTGGGAAACAGGAAAAAGATTTATTGATTGTAATGGATGAATTGCATTGGGTCAGGCTGACCTAAAATGGTCTTAACTAATCATGAAATTTCATCTTATTGTGTGCTAAGATGTAGGGCCACAACAAGTTATAAAAGCAGACCCACAATCCTATTTTATCAGTCCTGTCTGCAGACCTGGCTCCATTGGTATATTAATAAATGTATATACTTCTGAAGATGCATATACTTGCTCCTTCCTGTTTAGTTTAGTTTGTACTTGCTCTGTGTTCCTTTCTTCTACATTCTTTCTCTATTTGAACTCTTCCTGTAACTCCAGATGTTGTATAATTGTAATTGTCCTTAACATCTGTAATCATGTGATGTGAACATGTGACACTAAAGTTGATTCTGAATTGTGCCTGCAGACTTAATTCTTCCAAACATCCTAAAAATAGTAAGGTTAAGACATCATAGCTGATGTTTCACCTTCCTGATAACCATATTATACATTATAGCATAATAATGAAACATCTCGCATGTGTGTGTGTGTGTGTGTGTGTGTGTGTGTGTGTGTGTGTGTGTGTGTGTGTGCGTGCGCGCGCACGCGTGCGTGTGTGTATGTGTGCTATAGTGCTTTGCATAGGCTTTAATGTAATACATAACACTCTAATAATGTAATACAACTTAATAGTGATCATAGCCATTCCATTAATTGTAAAAATACTGTCATAATTCATTAAAATACGTGATTTTTTATCCAGTCAATTAACCAATATTTAATAAGTAAAATAACTGAAATTGTGCCTCCCATTGGGTGTTATGAAACACAGCAAGATTAAATTCAATCATATCAAAACTGCAGAATTCTAGAAAAAACTGTTGTACCATATACTGTACATAGTTTATAGTTTATAGTTTATTATACAAGTGAATAACAACAATAATTTGCAATACAGAGAACTGCAAGTCTGACATGAAGGTTTTTATTTTTCCTACAAGTACTTCTCTAATCTACTTGTCCCATTCAAATTCCTCCTGGCCCTGTCTAGGAGGTACCGTTGCCAGTTGGCAGCGCATACATTTCTCTCACAATATACTTCTCAAATCTATTGCCTATTGGTCATGTGTAAAACATTACAGAACATAAATATTATCTATATTACATCATTCATTCATTTTACTTAATTGAAGATTAAAATAAGGTTCCAGGGGGGTTTAACATTAACCACTTGAACCCTAGTATCCCTTTTCTGAGGAGAACTTTTGCCAAAAATAGCAGATCTACAAGTTCACAACGAAAAGAGGTTTAGGTGTAAGCAGACCAAGTAAAAAAAAGAAGAAGTTTAATCTGAAACACATTTTTATACAATATAGAGGGGGTCCTTGAGGAGCTCCAGGGGGTCCCCAAGCGAAATGTGTGGCATGAAAATTGACGATTACTGTAATGTCATAATAACTGTTGTGTATTCATTCATTCATGTATTTATTTATTATTGTTTGTCTTTAAACATCTCGATGAATTCGAGAAGGACCTTAATGTTAACAAGCCCTGAGGGCTAGTCTGGGACAAGCATTATTTTGTATAAATCTGTGCCACCGTGCCTTTTTTTGAAAACTGTTAACAATAAATATATATTTTTTTTAATTTTTTATTGATTTGATACAAAAGTACCACATCAATTAAAAAATAAATAAAATAAAAATATTGTCTTTCTTGAATGTATGCATTGGCCCAGGCCAAGCAAAGATATGTCCCCTTGTGGATAATAAAGGACATCTAATCTAATAAAACATCATCTATAATCTGAAATGCACTTTAACCAATTGAACCCAATGTATGTATGCCAATCTAGAAACTCACGTATCACGATACAATGTGTTGTGAGCTTGTTATGCTTTGTTCTGGTGGGGTACGGACCCTGGCACAACATCTTGTCAAAAAGGGGTCTGCGGCCGAATGCACATCAATTTGGGGTCCTTAACATGCAAAGGTTTGAGAAGCACTGGATTGGGGGGGGGGGATAAGAAAGTGCTCTGTAAGCATTCTGTGTAAAGAGGTCTATTGTGTCATACTGTCATTGAATTGTGTTGGATGTTCCCATTGTCTCAGAGCACAATGAAGTCCACATTACAAGACAATGCCACAGCACGGTGACAGGGACAGGCAATGACAACATAATAACAACAATACTTATTATATTATAACAATAATAATAATTATTATTATTACAATTATAACAATTATAACAATAATAATAATTATAATATAAAATAACATATATATAACATATAACATAGTACATATTAATTTAACCCCATGGTAACTTAAACCTATTATAAGAAACAAGACAGGTCCAGTGACTGCCACATGACAACTCATCCAGCCGTTTTGATAGTGTGTGGATCTAAATGAACTGGTCCACTTCTGTAGTTCAGCTTGAAGTAGTTCTGGAATTGAAGCACAATACTAAGCCCCTAAAATGACATGTTGAATGTTTAAATAAAGTGTGTGCACAAGATCATAAGATAATAAGTCTGTAAAGTAGCCTACAGCTGCTGTAAAGATTCATCTTATTTTTCCAACAATAAAATTGTCACTGTCACACTGTTTACAGAAATGCTTTACTATCAACGGTTGGATTTTCTAATGGTTTTGATGCAGAACTTATCAGGACAACAGAAGCTTCATTCAACCATCTGTTTTCTCCAGCCTCTGATTAATGGTGTGATCGTGCCCCCTAGTGGGCTGCATTAATTCCTGCATGGATAGAGTGAAAAACTTCACTGCAGGTGTTCCTTCTGTTCTATGGGCTATTTATAGGAGACAGGGACAAATTGGTAGACGTTTTATTTTTGGCATATATATGTTATCTTTACATCACATTGATTTAGACAGATATAATCAGCGGTGGACAATTCTTTACTTAAGTAAAAGTATCAATACTGCAATATAGAAATACTCTGTTACAAGTACAAGTCCAGAATTCAAAATTTACTTGAGCAAAAGTACAAAAGTATTGGCATCAAAATGTAGTACTAAAATGTTTGAAAACAGCAGATCTACAAGCTCACAACGTGTCGCGATGTGAGCCTTTTTTGGTATAGCACAATGCTACAACAAGGCAATGTACTGTGCTTTAAATAAAACATTTAAGACGCAATAGAACATAAAATGACATTTTGAATGCAATAGGGCATAGCAGTGTGTGGTGCCACAGAATTTTTCCCATAGTGATTTCCAAAAATATTTTTACAAATGATTTGAAGCCTGGAACGAAGCCATAGGCTCCTGGTGAATCATGACAATAAAACATTTGATTCAGTGTAAAACAATAGTTGAATATTTAATTATATACTATATTGAATATTTTTGCATTTCTTTTGCGGTTTTCAAATATTTTTGGACACACATTTTTTTATGGTCATGATTCACCAGGAGCCTGGGTGGGATGGTTCCAGGCACCACAAGCCACCACTGCTATGCCCTATTAATAGTTATTAAGGAGTTGAGAACATGACAGTGCATAATCAAAAACCTCAGTAGAAGGCAGTGGTAAACAGACATGCCACAGCTGGAGGTGCAACCACAAGTCTTGTTCCAGACAGTACACCAGGTTCTGGACAAAGTCTACTGCAACAGCTACTCTGACCTCACAAGAGGAACAGTGAGCTATTGCAATGCATTAACAAATAATAAATAATGAATGTATCCAGACCAGTGTCATGGTGGGAAAGCAGATCATAATAGGGGTGGAAGACAACAGGGGGACCTTCTGTGCAGGAGTGGTCGACTGAGCTGGGAAAGGTTGCTGCGTACGAGCGTTGACATTGAGCAAAATTGATCAGAAGTGTTAATATTGAAATGGGGGATTATATATCTCAATATACAAGCAGCTATGTGCGGTCGTCGCTGGTCTCGCTGTCCGTGACCTAGCCCCATTTGGAACCTCACTCTACGGCTATGCTCCGAGATGAGGAGCATAGCCGCGCTGGACCCCGGCGGAGGTCGGGTCCGGCGAAAGTCCCCAATGACTATCTTTTTTTCCGCACATGACATCCAAAAAGTAAATGTCTCCAGTAAGCAAAAAGATGTCTGCAATGTAGTCGCTAAGTTGAATTTAAGCGAGTGGTTGAAACAACCGTTTAAATAAATCGCTTATTCAAGGAAATATCTGGTTTCAAGCAAACCCACCAGAATGATATATTTGTTCTGTATGATATATCATGTGTCAGCTCAGAATACACCTTGATAAATGCATGTTACTGATCAACTAACAGTTATATATCCTGTGTGAATCCATGTGTCTTTAAGAGCTGTATTTGACCAAAACATTTGCCAGACGACAACTAAAGTTGCTATTGCCCTGTATGAGTCTCCGTGTGCATCTTTAGAGAACATGTTCGATGGATTCTTTTTCTTTCTTTTTTTTATCTTTTCTTTGCTTCAGGTGGGTTTTCAAACCAGTTTGGCTAAATGGTTTGCAACAAAACGGACATGCAAAGTCTTTTCCCCCTGTATGAATCCTGTCATGTATGGTCAGCTGTGTTTTACATGCAAAGCTTTGTTTACAAACTGTACTAGCGAAGGGCTTTTTCCCTGTATGAATCGTCACGTGTCTTTTCAGACTTGATGTATAATAAAAGTGTTTGCCACAAAATGCACAGGCAAAGGGTTTTCTCCCTTTATGAACCCCCATGTGTTGGTTAAGAACATCCTTTTGAAAACAGACCTTGCCACACACTGTACAACAAAAGCTAGTTGGATCCATCATGCATATTGTCTCTCTGTTTCCATCACTGTATTCACTTTTCACTGCTAGTAATGTCAACGTTGACCCACTGGTCTGGTCTGGTCTTAGAAGTACCTCCTCCTGTTCCTCTTTAATCTGTGAAGGTTCTAATTTCACCTGTTCAGGAGAAACCTCTTCTAATTGGAGATCTAGAAGGAGGACAGAGGAGGCAGCGTCACAGCCTGTCTCAGTGTCAGTGCAGTAGTTGTCCTCCTCTTGGGTGAAGATGGGAGGAGTGCAGGCAGCTGTAGAGCTCAGGTCCTGACTCAGGTCAGAGTTATATGAGCGCATGCGGTGCTGAGGCCTCATGCTGTGACAGGACAGGACACTGCTAGGTATCTGCTTTATATAACACACACACACACACACACACACACACACACACACACACACACACACACACACACACACACACACACACACACACACACACACACACACACACACACACACACACACACGCACACACACATAAAAAAAAAGTTATTATTCCATTTAAACTAGAGCTATATCATAAATTATCATGAGCAATTGAGTTGCAGTCTCAAGAGGAAAATAAATGACTATTAACCACTTTCAATCTGGCATCCATTTCTCAATAGTTGTCATTTGGCGAGCTGCCGCTGTCTGTCTTTTCTGAACCAAAATGAGTGTGAAAGTTAACATTTAACCTGATCACAGAGTGCATGATGAGGCTGATCTGCCCTTGCTTAGTGTAAATAAATGTGTATGTTGTCATGAATAGGAAACGCACGTAGTAATCCTGTTCTTAAAGCGACTGACGTGAGGTCTCAGTCAGGAATCACAAGACACAAATATATCGAATCGATTGTCTAATAGTTACGTTTTTTAACTCAGTTGAATTGTTGATTACATTTAATTTGCTCAGGTTGAGTGTGAAGATCAGGATGATACAGCGTGAGCGCACACAATATAGCGTATGTAGTGTGCAAAAATAAATTACAAAAAAATCACACCAAGGTGAAGTGCATTTAGACAAGAGCCTGCATTTGTCTCAGTGTGGCTCGATAAACACACAGGCATGAGCCACACACACACACACACACACACATAAAATATTATTAAACGTAACAACGTTTCGACCCGTGTGTGGGTCTTCGTCAGGTATGATCACTGAACAAAAATAGGTGTGTTAAATACAAAGCAGGGACGAGTCACAATCAACGACAGCTGTTTTGCAATAATGGACAAAATGACTGACACACCCACCCGATCTGCAGGGCACAGGCTGCAATGGTTAATGTCAAGCCGAGGACTAATAGAATAGGGAAGAAGTAATTAAGCGGCACCAAAGCCAACTATTATCAAAAAGAGAAACAATTCTGTTATTTTAGGTGCATGACGAAGTATGAACTGGGCTTTGGCCTGCATGGTCTCCTGAGAGACGGCTCCTCTTAGGGGTAAACACTCTTCTGTGGGTCATAGGTTTCACGTCTGCTGGTTGTTGTTTTATACTGCTGTTTGTGTAGTTTTTCTAAAATGATTGTGTTCATTAGCATGGTAATGTAGGATGCATGTACCGTATGCCATGGACGTATTGGTGGTGAGTTGGCATAGCACAAGGTAATGTTAACAAATTAGCAGCTGTATCTTTTCTACTAGGTCTATTTCAACTATTTGCAGAAAGGTGTATTGCTACATATTCCGGTCAATAACTGTGAGCTTACTTGAGGGCGATCAATAATAAATAAATAAATACAACATAATAATATCAACGATAATTAACACAAGTTATATGCCGTTATCAGGGCGTCCTTGAAAAAGAGAGCTTGCTCTCAATGGGCTACCCTGAATAAATAAAGGAAAATTAAAGTGCAGCTTGTTGCTCTTGCTGATTGGTTGCCAGTCTGTATCACCTCAGCATATTTAATAAAGAAAGCGCCACTATTGTGCGATGGAGTATAAATTAAGCTTAAAGTTACAAACATAATCATGTGATGGAATGTACAAGGAAACATCTGTGCAAACATCTGCGCGTTTCGAGCTTGTGGATCTGCTACTTTTGTGTGAAAAAGTAGGACAATCACTGCACAAACTTCCTTCTGCTGTTCATGAAGAAACTGTAGTAATTTACACACAATAAACAGGTGTCAAGTAGTATATAGTGAGAGAAATATTTGTGCCGCCTTCACTAGGCCTAGGCAGGGAAAGTAGAAATCTAGATACCTCTTTTTCACTGGCATGAGCAGTCACTTTAGTGTCACTGTGATCCTCGAGACCACGGGGGGAGGCAATATCTTCTCCTCCTCCTGTGAAGGCCTCCCGGCCAGTCTCTCTGGTCTCCACAGCCCCACAATGCGTGTCTGCAGCCCCCCTGGTCCTCAGTATCTGCTGTCTGATAAGAGAGACACATTAGACATGGTCTGGGCCCAGAAAATGTAATATCTTATTGTTTCCGTATATATCTCATTGTTGCATACACACACACACACACACACACACACACACACACACACAATTTTCGTGAACTTCAGTACTATCATCTTTCAGCGACGATGCAGGCCTATGAGTAGGATGCAAATGTATACTTTTGTATGTACACGTAATGGCTATCAAAAACAATAAAATAAGCATTAGTAGTTTTTTTGCTCCTTCTATACAGCAAACACAAAGCCCACTATAATGAAACACATTAATGAATCATGAACCCTCAAATAACAGCTTATATTATTGTGTCTGAAAACATTATTCCAGTTGTCTCCAGGTCAGGAATATTGTTTTTTGGCTCAGGACCGTGTCAGCAGTGATTATTATTACAGAGTCAGGGTGCTGATATTATGCATGTCGACTCTGGAGTAGCAGTGGAAACACTGCTACACCAGTGGGACTAAAATGTGGGTCCTTAAGGGAGTTCCAAATGTTCCCTTACGGGTGTGTAACTCTGAGAGTGTACAAATGTAACCAAATGGACCCGTAAGGGTCCATTTGGTTACATTTGTACACTCTCAGAGTTATGTGGGTTGTGGAAATTGAAAAATCTGAGAACCACTGTGCTACACGAAATGGAACAGAGCCTTCATTAGTATCATTGGTAACACCTGTTAAGGAAGTGAAAATATGGCTGCTGTGAATAGAGCCTATTATTCTGAAGAATCGTACTCCCATTTAGAGGATTGTGCAATTGCACAATAGTGGGAGTTAAGTTCTGTTGCTGGAAGGGCACAGGGTTCTAACTGGTCCATTTGGTTCCATTTGTACACTCTCAGAGTTACACACCTGTAAGGGGCCATTTGGAAGCCCATGAGGGTCCCTGGACCCCAACTGTAGACCCACTGGTGTAACAGAGTGTTTCCAGTGAGCCAACATGCACAATACCAGCACCCTAGACTCTGTTTGACCAGAATGGAACAGAGCCTTCATTAGTATCATTGGTAACACCTGTGAAGGAAGTGATAATATGGCTGCTGTGAATAGAGCCAATTAGCATTTGAATACGATGGCCGTCCCTATTTATTTGAGCCAGAGAGAGACGTCTTACATGACGAATACAGACACATCAAGCAGAGACTGCTCTGTTGTTGTTGTTGTTGTTGTTGTTGATAATGTCTCTTAGGCTAGCAGTAATAATCCTTGTAGAATGAATGGAACACTCAATGTCTCCCAGTAACGTTAACTCTTCAGTGAATGAACTATGTTACTGGACGTTAAGACTGTTAGCTTCGTTAGCTTAGCATACGCGCATTTCACTGTTTATACTCTCATAGCCAGCCACGTTGTGAAGCTACAGTATTCACGAAAACAAACATTGACACAAAGCCAATATAACATCCATACCATGTCCGTTAGCCAGTTCTCACCACAATACAGACAGCAAACACACAACACGTCTGTCATAGAATAATAGACTATGTTATGTACAAATAATAAAAACAAGACAATACATTCCCACACTACCCCAATAAAGCCTGGTACACAATACTGTACCTGAAAGGAGGAAATAAAGTGAATCAATGCAGTTTGTCTGCAATATTGATTTAATATTAGTATGTCAATAATCTGGGCATTATTGATATTGATATATTATAACTATGCAGTAAACACACAGAGCTGCTGCTTTGGATTGTAAACATCACTCTATTATTAGTACCCACCATGCAACACTGCACTACCAAGACCTCACCAATCAAGTGACGATCTCGCTAGACTCAACCAAATGATCACTATCGGGATGAATACCATTATTGCGTTTCTGATCCACCCTGCTATCAGTCACCCCAGATCAGGGGTGGGCAACTTTGTAGAGGGTTAGGGTTACATCTGGGTCCCTGCCCCAGATGTAACCTCTCAAGAACAGATTCTGCTCTGCGTTAGTACTGAGATAGTAAAAACAGCAGAGGGCGCTGTTTTTGGGTGGTGCAACCGCCCCTATATGTGAGGTTTGGACATCGACCCAATTGCACCCCCCCAACCCTGCGCTGTGATTGGCCACCAGTGTACCCCCCTAACCCTGCACCGTGATTGGCCACCATGACTCTATTCAGGACTGTGATTGGCTAGAAACACATGACACATGTGCATATCCCTATAGACGGGTTTCATGTTTGTAAACATTGAGAGGATATGACCGCGCAGAGGAGGGGGTAAGCCAACTAAGCCTATAGAGGGCGCCATTACCCGCAGCAGCTCTGGTCAAATGTCCATTCATAAAAGAAATGATCTTCACCGGGTTTAATGAAAGTAGATTAAATTATGCAGTTTGTAATACCTTGTTTACTCAATAAAAATGATTTGTTGGAAGTTGGATCTGTTTGTATATAATAGCAGTTAATTATGGCTAGCTAACTCCCGAACATAACAACAGAGTGAACGGCGCAACAATTAGTTTTCCCCGAGCATGCGCAGATTGCGCATTCTGCTCTGTGATGACGTCGCGCGGAAATCCGTCTATATAAATAGGACTATGCACTTAAAAAAAACTTTATATGTTTTTTTAATGTGAATCACTTCCATCACTGTGATGACCACTGTGACCAAACCACCCACTTCACACTGGGTGTGATTTTTCCTTTTCATTTGGCGATGGGTTCCCAGATTGCCCCAGATGGGACTCGAACGCAAAATCCCTGGTTTAGGAGGCCAGTGCCTTATCCATTAGGCCACCTGGGCTGCAACAGGAGCCACCACAGCCTGTATTGTACTGTTCATTTGTTCATTCCTACAATGAGATCATTCAGTCATATGTGGACAAACCATTATAGCAGAGGTGTCAGTGAAAGAGAGAGAGAAAGAGGCAGTGGTGGAAAGATACTATAAGGCAGTAGGATTACAGTAATAAGGCTGCATAAGGCAATATGGAGGCAGTAATAAGGCTTTAAAAGGCAGTAGGGAGTCAATAATAACGCTGTAATAAGGCTGCGTAAGGCTGTATGTATTCAGTAATAAGGCAGTAATAAGGCTGCATAAGGCAGTAGGGATGTCAGTAATAAGACAGCATAAGGCAGCAGTAGTAATAAGGCTGCATGAGGCAATATGGAGCCAGTCATAACGCAGTAACATGGCTGCATGAGGCATTAGAGAGTCAGTAACAACGCAGTAATAAGGCCTCATAAAGCATTAGGGAGTCAATAATAAGGCTGCATACGGCACTATAGAGTCAGTGATAACGCAGTAATATGGGTGCATAAGGCAGTAGGGATTCAGTAATAACGCAGAAAGAATGCTGCATAAGGCTTTATGGAATCAGTAATAAGGCAGCATAAGCCAATGGGGTCAGCAATAAGGCAACATAAGGCAGTAGGGAGTCAATAATAAGGCTGTATAAGGCAGTATGGAGTCAGCAATAAGGTAGTCAGTATTGAGGCTGCATATAAGGTCATAGGGAGTCAGTATTAAGGGAGCAAAATAAACTCACCAAAGGACCATGTTCAGGGGTCTCTATAGAGCACACATCCTAAACTGCTTTCAATTCGGCCCATTGGAGGCACCAAAGCTTCCTCTCGTCTTGATGGTTGCCCCCCACGACTGACATGTCACTGGGTATAGACAGCCCAGCCTGGCAGAGATCTGCAGTGGAGCGCACTTTTCTAGATTAAAACCGGGTTAGCAGAGGATGGTTTCGATCCATCGACCTCTGGGTTATGGGCCCAGCACGCTTCCGCTGCGCCACTCTGCTATCAGTCACCCCAGGTGGGACTCGAACCCACAATCCCTGGCTTAGGAGGCCAGTGCCTTATCCATTGGGCCACCGGGGCTGCAACAGGTGTAACCACCACCTGTATCGTCAGCGGCAAGGGAGTCATTAATAAGGCAGCATAAGGTGGGGGGTCAGCGGTAAGGCAGTAATAAGGGAGCAAAAGTAAACTCACCAAAGGACCATGTTGGGGGATCTCTATAGAGCACACGTCCAAAACTCTTTTCACTTCTGCCCATCGGGGGCACCACAAATGCAAATTCATTCCCCTGCGGCGTCCTCGTGTCCTGGTGGCTGCACCCCACGACTGACACATCCCTGGGCAAACAGCCTGGGCCTGGCAGAGATTTGTTCTCCGAGGAGCGCTCTTTTCTAGATTAAAAGTGGATTAGCAGAGGATGGTTTCGATCCATCGACCTCTGGGTTATGGGCCCAGCACGCTTCCGCTGCGCCACTCTGCTGTCAGTCACCCCAGATGGGACTCGAACCCATAATCCCTGGCTTAGGAGGCCAGTGCCTTATCCATTAGGCCACCGGGGCTGCAACAGGGGCCACCACAGCCTGTATTGTACTGTTCATTTGTTCATTCCTACAATGAGATCATTCAGTCATATGTGGACAAACCATTATAGCAGAGGTGTCAGTGAAAGAGAGAGAGAAAGAGGCAGTGGTGGAAAGATACTATAAGGCAGTAGGATTACAGTAATAAGGCTGCATAAGGCAATATGGAGGCAGTAATAAGGCTTTAAAAGGCAGTAGGGAGTCAATAATAACGCTGTAATAAGGCTGCGTAAGGCTGTATGTATTCAGTAATAAGGCAGTAATAAGGCTGCATAAGGCAGTAGGGATGTCAGTAATAAGACAGCATAAGGCAACAGTAGTAATAAGGCTGCATGAGGCAATATGGAGCCAGTCATAACGCAGTAACATGGCTGCATGAGGCATTAGAGAGTCAGTAACAACGCAGTAATAAGGCCTCATAAAGCATTAGGGAGTCAATAATAAGGCTGCATACGGCACTATAGAGTCAGTGATAACGCAGTAATATGGGTGCATAAGGCAGTAGGGATTCAGTAATAACGCAGAAAGAATGCTGCATAAGGCTTTATGGAATCAGTAATAAGGCAGCATAAGCCAATGGGGTCAGCAATAAGGCAACATAAGGCAGTAGGGAGTCAATAATAAGGCTGTATAAAGCAGTATGGAGTCAGCAATAAAGTAGTATTAAGGCTGCATAAGGCAGAAGGGAGTCAGTATTAAGGGAGCAAAATAAACTCACCAAAGGACCATGTTCAGGGGTCTCTATAGAGCACATCCGAAACTGCTTTCAATTCGGCCCATTGGAGGCACCACCAATGCAAACGTGCCCCCCAAAGCTTCCTCTTGTCTTGATGGTTGCACCCCACGACTGACATGTCACTGGGTATAGACAGGCCAGCCTGGCAGAGATCTGCAGTGGAGCGCACTTTTCTAGATTAAAACCGGGTTAGCAGAGGATGGTTTCGATCCATCGACCTCTGGGTTATGGGCCCAGCACGCTTCCGCTGCGCCACTCTGCTATCAGTCACCCCAGGTGGGACTCGAACCCACAATCCCTGGCTTAGGAGGCCAGTGCCTTATCCATTGGGCCACCGGGGCTGCAACAGGTGTAACCACCACCTGTATCGTCAGCGATAAGGGAGTCATTAATAAGGCAGCATAAGGTAGTAGGGGGTCAGCGGTAAGGCAGTAATATGGGAGCAAAAATAAACTCACCAAAGGACCATGTTGAGGGATCTCTATAGAGCACACGTCCAAAACTCTTTTCACTTCTGCACATCGGGGGCACCACAAATGCAAACTCATTCCCCTGTGGCGTCCTCGTGTTCTGGTGGCTGCACCCCACGACTGACACATCCCTGGGCAAACAGCCTGGGCCTGGCAGAGATTTGTTCTCCGAGGAGCGCTCTTTTCTAGATTAAAACCAGGTCTGCAGAGGATGGTTTCGATCCATCGACCTCTGGGTTATGGGCCCAGCACGCTTCCGCTGCGCCACTCTGCTATCAGTCACCCCAGGTGGGACTCGAACCCACAATCCCTGGCTTAGGAGGCCAGTGCCTTATCCATTGGGCCACCGGGGCTGCAACAGGTGTAACCACCACCTGTATCGTCAGCGGTAAGGGAGTCATTAATAAGGCAGCATAAGGTGGGGGGTCAGCGGTAAGGCAGTAATAAGGGAGCAAAAGTAAACTCACCAAAGGACCATGTTGGGGGATCTCTATAGAGCACACGTCCAAAACTCTTTTCACTTCTGCCCATCGGGGGCACCACAAATGCAAATTCATTCCCCTGCGGCGTCCTCGTGTCCTGGTGGCTGCACCCCACGACTGACACATCCCTGGGCAAACAGCCTGGGCCTGGCAGAGATTTGTTCTCCGAGGAGCGCTCTTTTCTAGATTAAAAGTGGATTAGCAGAGGATGGTTTCGATCCATCGACCTCTGGGTTATGGGCCCAGCACGCTTCCGCTGCGCCACTCTGCTGTCAGTCACCCCAGATGGGACTCGAACCCATAATCCCTGGCTTAGGAGGCCAGTGCCTTATCCATTAGGCCACCGGGGCTGCAACAGGGGCCACCACAGCCTGTATTGTACTGTTCATTTGTTCATTCCTACAATGAGATCATTCAGTCATATGTGGACAAACCATTATAGCAGAGGTGTCAGTGAAAGAGAGAGAGAAAGAGGCAGTGGTGGAAAGATACTATAAGGCAGTAGGATTACAGTAATAAGGCTGCATAAGGCAATATGGAGGCAGTAATAAGGCTTTAAAAGGCAGTAGGGAGTCAATAATAACGCTGTAATAAGGCTGCGTAAGGCTGTATGTATTCAGTAATAAGGCAGTAATAAGGCTGCATAAGGCAGTAGGGATGTCAGTAATAAGACAGCATAAGGCAACAGTAGTAATAAGGCTGCATGAGGCAATATGGAGCCAGTCATAACGCAGTAACATGGCTGCATGAGGCATTAGAGAGTCAGTAACAACGCAGTAATAAGGCCTCATGAAGCATTAGGGAGTCAATAATAAGGCTGCATACGGCACTATAGAGTCAGTGATAACGCAGTAATATGGGTGCATAAGGCAGTAGGGATTCAGTAATAACGCAGAAAGAATGCTGCATAAGGCTTTATGGAATCAGTAATAAGGCAGCATAAGCCAATGGGGTCAGCAATAAGGCAACATAAGGCAGTAGGGAGTCAATAATAAGGCTGTATAAAGCAGTATGGAGTCAGCAATAAAGTAGTATTAAGGCTGCATAAGGCAGAAGGGAGTCAGTATTAAGGGAGCAAAATAAACTCACCAAAGGACCATGTTCAGGGGTCTCTATAGAGCACATCCGAAACTGCTTTCAATTCGGCCCATTGGAGGCACCATCAATGCAAACGTGCCCCCCAAAGCTTCCTCTTGTCTTGATGGTTGCACCCCACGACTGACATGTCACTGGGTATAGACAGGCCAGCCTGGCAGAGATCTGCAGTGGAGCGCACTTTTCTAGATTAAAACCGGGTTAGCAGAGGATGGTTTCGATCCATCGACCTCTGGGTTATGGGCCCAGCACGCTTCCGCTGCGCCACTCTGCTATCAGTCACCCCAGGTGGGACTCGAACCCACAATCCCTGGCTTAGGAGGCCAGTGCCTTATCCATTGGGCCACCGGGGCTGCAACAGGTGTAACCACCACCTGTATCGTCAGCGATAAGGGAGTCATTAATAAGGCAGCATAAGGTAGTAGGGGGTCAGCGGTAAGGCAGTAATATGGGAGCAAAAATAAACTCACCAAAGGACCATGTTGAGGGATCTCTATAGAGCACACGTCCAAAACTCTTTTCACTTCTGCACATCGGGGGCACCACAAATGCAAACTCATTCCCCTGTGGCGTCCTCGTGTTCTGGTGGCTGCACCCCACGACTGACACATCCCTGGGCAAACAGCCTGGGCCTGGCAGAGATTTGTTCTCCGAGGAGCGCTCTTTTCTAGATTAAAACCAGGTCTGCAGAGGATGGTTTCGATCCATCGACCTCTGGGTTATGGGCCCAGCACGCTTCCGCTGCGCCACTCTGCTATCAGTCACCCCAGGTGGGACTCGAACCCACAATCCCTGGCTTAGGAGGCCAGTGCCTTATCCATTGGGCCACCGGGGCTGCAACAGGTGTAACCACCACCTGTATCGTCAGCGGTAAGGGAGTCATTAATAAGGCAGCATAAGGTGGGGGGTCAGCGGTAAGGCAGTAATAAGGGAGCAAAAGTAAACTCACCAAAGGACCATGTTGGGGGATCTCTATAGAGCACACGTCCAAAACTCTTTTCACTTCTGCCCATCGGGGGCACCACAAATGCAAATTCATTCCCCTGCGGCGTCCTCGTGTCCTGGTGGCTGCACCCCACGACTGACACATCCCTGGGCAAACAGCCTGGGCCTGGCAGAGATTTGTTCTCCGAGGAGCGCTCTTTTCTAGATTAAAAGTGGATTAGCAGAGGATGGTTTCGATCCATCGACCTCTGGGTTATGGGCCCAGCACGCTTCCGCTGCGCCACTCTGCTGTCAGTCACCCCAGATGGGACTCGAACCCATAATCCCTGGCTTAGGAGGCCAGTGCCTTATCCATTAGGCCACCGGGGCTGCAACAGGGGCCACCACAGCCTGTATTGTACTGTTCATTTGTTCATTCCTACAATGAGATCATTCAGTCATATGTGGACAAACCATTATAGCAGAGGTGTCAGTGAAAGAGAGAGAGAAAGAGGCAGTGGTGGAAAGATACTATAAGGCAGTAGGATTACAGTAATAAGGCTGCATAAGGCAATATGGAGGCAGTAATAAGGCTTTAAAAGGCAGTAGGGAGTCAATAATAACGCTGTAATAAGGCTGCGTAAGGCTGTATGTATTCAGTAATAAGGCAGTAATAAGGCTGCATAAGGCAGTAGGGATGTCAGTAATAAGACAGCATAAGGCAACAGTAGTAATAAGGCTGCATGAGGCAATATGGAGCCAGTCATAACGCAGTAACATGGCTGCATGAGGCATTAGAGAGTCAGTAACAACGCAGTAATAAGGCCTCATGAAGCATTAGGGAGTCAATAATAAGGCTGCATACGGCACTATAGAGTCAGTGATAACGCAGTAATATGGGTGCATAAGGCAGTAGGGATTCAGTAATAACGCAGAAAGAATGCTGCATAAGGCTTTATGGAATCAGTAATAAGGCAGCATAAGCCAATGGGGTCAGCAATAAGGCAACATAAGAAAATAGGGAGTCAATAATAAGGCTGTATAAGGCAGTATGGAGTCAGCAATAAGGTAGTATTAAGGCTGCAGAAGGGGGTCAGTATTGAGGCTGCATATAAGGTCATAGGGAGTCAGTATTAAGGGAGCAAAATAAACTCACCAAAGGACCATGTTCAGGGGTCTCTATAGAGCACACATCCGAAACTGCTTTCAATTCGGCCCATTGGAGGCACCACCAATGCAAACGTGCCCCCCAAAGCTTCCTCTTGTCTTGATGGTTGCACCCCACGACTGACATGTCACTGGGTATAGACAGGCCAGCCTGGCAGAGATCTGCAGTGGAGCGCACTTTTCTAGATTAAAACCAGGTTAGCAGAGGATGGTTTCGATCCATCGACCTCTGGGTTATGGGCCCAGCACGCTTCCGCTGCGCCACTCTGCTATCAGTCACCCCAGGTGGGACTCGAACCCACAATCCCTGGCTTAGGAGGCCAGTGCCTTATCCATTGGGCCACCGGGGCTGCAACAGGTGTAACCACCACCTGTATCGTCAGCGATAAGGGAGTCATTAATAAGGCAGCATAAGGTAGTAGGGGGTCAGCGGTAAGGCAGTAATATGGGAGCAAAAATAAACTCACCAAAGGACCATGTTGAGGGATCTCTATAGAGCACACGTCCAAAACTCTTTTCACTTCTGCACATCGGGGGCACCACAAATGCAAACTCATTCCCCTGTGGCGTCCTCGTGTTCTGGTGGCTGCACCCCACGACTGACACATCCCTGGGCAAACAGCCTGGGCCTGGCAGAGATTTGTTCTCCGAGGAGCGCTCTTTTCTAGATTAAAACCAGGTCTGCAGAGGATGGTTTCGATCCATCGACCTCTGGGTTATGGGCCCAGCACGCTTCCGCTGCGCCACTCTGCAGAGTCGCTGCGCCACTCTGCTGTCAGTCACCCCAGATGGGACTCGAACCCATAATCCCTGGCTTAGGAGGCCAGTGCCTTATCCATTAGGCCACCGGGGCTGCAACAGGGGCCACCACAGCCTGTATTGTACTGTTCATTTGTTCATTCCTACAATGAGATCATTCAGTCATATGTGGACAAACCATTATAGCAGAGGTGTCAGTGAAAGAGAGAGAGAAAGAGGCAGTGGTGGAAAGATACTATAAGGCAGTAGGATTACAGTAATAAGGCTGCATAAGGCAATATGGAGGCAGTAATAAGGCTTTAAAAGGCAGTAGGGAGTCAATAATAACGCTGTAATAAGGCTGCGTAAGGCTGTATGTATTCAGTAATAAGGCAGTAATAAGGCTGCATAAGGCAGTAGGGATGTCAGTAATAAGACAGCATAAGGCAACAGTAGTAATAAGGCTGCATGAGGCAATATGGAGCCAGTCATAACGCAGTAACATGGCTGCATGAGGCATTAGAGAGTCAGTAACAACGCAGTAATAAGGCCTCATGAAGCATTAGGGAGTCAATAATAAGGCTGCATACGGCACTATAGAGTCAGTGATAACGCAGTAATATGGGTGCATAAGGCAGTAGGGATTCAGTAATAACGCAGAAAGAATGCTGCATAAGGCTTTATGGAATCAGTAATAAGGCAGCATAAGCCAATGGGGTCAGCAATAAGGCAACATAAGAAAATAGGGAGTCAATAATAAGGCTGTATAAGGCAGTATGGAGTCAGCAATAAGGTAGTATTAAGGCTGCAGAAGGGAGTCAGTATTGAGGCTGCATATAAGGTCATAGGGAGTCAGTATTAAGGGAGCAAAATAAACTCACCAAAGGACCATGTTCAGGGGTCTCTATAGAGCACACATCCGAAACTGCTTTCAATTCGGCCCATTGGAGGCACCACCAATGCAAACGTGCCCCCCAAAGCTTCCTCTTGTCTTGATGGTTGCACCCCACGACTGACATGTCACTGGGTATAGACAGGCCAGCCTGGCAGAGATCTGCAGTGGAGCGCACTTTTCTAGATTAAAACCGGGTTAGCAGAGGATGGTTTCGATCCATCGACCTCTGGGTTATGGGCCCAGCACGCTTCCGCTGCGCCACTCTGCTATCAGTCACCCCAGGTGGGACTCGAACCCACAATCCCTGGCTTAGGAGGCCAGTGCCTTATCCATTGGGCCACCGGGGCTGCAACAGGTGTAACCACCACCTGTATCGTCAGCGATAAGGGAGTCATTAATAAGGCAGCATAAGGTAGTAGGGGGTCAGCGGTAAGGCAGTAATATGGGAGCAAAAATAAACTAACCAAAGGACCATGTTGAGGGATCTCTATAGAGCACACGTCCAAAACTCTTTTCACTTCTGCACATCGGGGGCACCACAAATGCAAACTCATTCCCCTGTGGCGTCCTCGTGTTCTGGTGGCTGCACCCCACGACTGACACATCCCTGGGCAAACAGCCTGGGCCTGGCAGAGATTTGTTCTCCGAGGAGCGCTCTTTTCTAGATTAAAACCAGGTCTGCAGAGGATGGTTTCGATCCATCGACCTCTGGGTTATGGGCCCAGCACGCTTCCGCTGCGCCACTCTGCAGAGTCGCTGCGCCACTCTGCTGTCAGTCACCCCAGATGGGACTCGAACCCATAATCCCTGGCTTAGGAGGCCAGTGCCTTATCCATTAGGCCACCGGGGCTGCAATAGGGGCCACCACAGCCTGTATTGTACTGTTCATTTGTTCATTCCTACAATGAGATCATTCAGTCATATGTGGACAAACCATTATAGCAGAGGTGTCAGTGAAAGAGAGAGAGAAAGAGGCAGTGGTGGAAAGATACTATAAGGCAGTAGGATTACAGTAATAAGACTGCATAAGGCAATATGGAGGCAGTAATAAGGCTTTAAAACGCAGTAGGGAGTCAATAATAACGCTGTAATAAGGCTGCGTAAGGCTGTATGTATTCAGTAATAAGGCAGTAATAAGGCTGCATAAGGCAGTAGGGATGTCAGTAATAAGACAGCATAAGGCAGCAGTAGTAATAAGGCTGCATGAGGCAATATGGAGCCAGTCATAACGCAGTAACATGGCTGCATGAGGCATTAGAGAGTCAGTAACAACGCAGTAATAAGGCCTCATAAAGCATTAGGGAGTCAATAATAAGGCTGCATACGGCACTATAGAGTCAGTGATAACGCAGTAATATGGGTGCATAAGGCAGTAGGGATTCAGTAATAACGCAGAAAGAATGCTGCATAAGGCTTTATGGAATCAGTAATAAGGCAGCATAAGCCAATGGGGTCAGCAATAAGGCAACATAAGGCAGTAGGGAGTCAATAATAAGGCTGTATAAGGCAGTATGGAGTCAGCAATAAGGTAGTCAGTATTGAGGCTGCATATAAGGTCATAGGGAGTCAGTATTAAGGGAGCAAAATAAACTCACCAAAGGACCATGTTCAGGGGTCTCTATAGAGCACATATCCTAAACTGCTTTCAATTCGGCCCATTGGAGGCACCAAAGCTTCCTCTCGTCTTGATGGTTGCCCCCCACGACTGACATGTCACTGGGTATAGACAGCCCAGCCTGGCAGAGATCTGCAGTGGAGCGCACTTTTCTAGATTAAAACCGGGTTAGCAGAGGATGGTTTCGATCCATCGACCTCTGGGTTATGGGCCCAGCACGCTTCCGCTGCGCCACTCTGCTATCAGTCACCCCAGGTGGGACTCGAACCCACAATCCCTGGCTTAGGAGGCCAGTGCCTTATCCATTGGGCCACCGGGGCTGCAACAGGTGTAACCACCACCTGTATCGTCAGCGGTAAGGGAGTCATTAATAAGGCAGCATAAGGTAGTAGGGGGTCAGCGGTAAGGCAGTAATAAGGGAGCAAAAATAAACTCACCAAAGGACCATGTTGGGGGATCTCTATAGAGCACACTTCCAAAACTCTCTTCACTTCTGCCCATCGGGGGCACCACAAATGCAAATTCATTCCCCTGCGGCGTCCTCGTGTCCTGGTGGCTGCACTCCACGACTGACACATCCCTGGGCAAACAGCCTGGGCCTGGCAGAGATTTGTTCTCCGAGGAGCGCTCTTTTCTAGATTAAAAGTGGATTAGCAGAGGATGGTTTCGATCCATCGACCTCTGGGTTATGGGCCCAGCACGCTTCCGCTGCGCCACTCTGCTGTCAGTCACCCCAGATGGGACTCGAACCCATAATCCCTGGCTTAGGAGGCCAGTGCCTTATCCATTAGGCCACCGGGGCTGCAACAGGGGCCACCACAGCCTGTATTGTACTGTTCATTTGTTCATTCCTACAATGAGATCATTCAGTCATATGTGGACAAACCATTATAGCAGAGGTGTCAGTGAAAGAGAGAGAGAAAGAGGCAGTGGTGGAAAGATACTATAAGGCAGTAGGATTACAGTAATAAGGCTGCATAAGGCAATATGGAGGCAGTAATAAGGCTTTAAAAGGCAGTAGGGAGTCAATAATAACGCTGTAATAAGGCTGCGTAAGGCTGTATGTATTCAGTAATAAGGCAGTAATAAGGCTGCATAAGGCAGTAGGGATGTCAGTAATAAGACAGCATAAGGCAACAGTAGTAATAAGGCTGCATGAGGCAATATGGAGCCAGTCATAACGCAGTAACATGGCTGCATGAGGCATTAGAGAGTCAGTAACAACGCAGTAATAAGGCCTCATAAAGCATTAGGGAGTCAATAATAAGGCTGCATACGGCACTATAGAGTCAGTGATAACGCAGTAATATGGGTGCATAAGGCAGTAGGGATTCAGTAATAACGCAGAAAGAATGCTGCATAAGGCTTTATGGAATCAGTAATAAGGCAGCATAAGCCAATGGGGTCAGCAATAAGGCAACATAAGGCAGTAGGGAGTCAATAATAAGGCTGTATAAAGCAGTATGGAGTCAGCAATAAAGTAGTATTAAGGCTGCATAAGGCAGAAGGGAGTCAGTATTAAGGGAGCAAAATAAACTCACCAAAGGACCATGTTCAGGGGTCTCTATAGAGCACATCCGAAACTGCTTTCAATTCGGCCCATTGGAGGCACCACCAATGCAAACGTGCCCCCCAAAGCTTCCTCTTGTCTTGATGGTTGCACCCCACGACTGACATGTCACTGGGTATAGACAGGCCAGCCTGGCAGAGATCTGCAGTGGAGCGCACTTTTCTAGATTAAAACCGGGTTAGCAGAGGATGGTTTCGATCCATCGACCTCTGGGTTATGGGCCCAGCACGCTTCCGCTGCGCCACTCTGCTATCAGTCACCCCAGGTGGGACTCGAACCCACAATCCCTGGCTTAGGAGGCCAGTGCCTTATCCATTGGGCCACCGGGGCTGCAACAGGTGTAACCACCACCTGTATCGTCAGCGATAAGGGAGTCATTAATAAGGCAGCATAAGGTAGTAGGGGGTCAGCGGTAAGGCAGTAATATGGGAGCAAAAATAAACTCACCAAAGGACCATGTTGAGGGATCTCTATAGAGCACACGTCCAAAACTCTTTTCACTTCTGCACATCGGGGGCACCACAAATGCAAACTCATTCCCCTGTGGCGTCCTCGTGTTCTGGTGGCTGCACCCCACGACTGACACATCCCTGGGCAAACAGCCTGGGCCTGGCAGAGATTTGTTCTCCGAGGAGCGCTCTTTTCTAGATTAAAACCAGGTCTGCAGAGGATGGTTTCGATCCATCGACCTCTGGGTTATGGGCCCAGCACGCTTCCGCTGCGCCACTCTGCTATCAGTCACCCCAGGTGGGACTCGAACCCACAATCCCTGGCTTAGGAGGCCAGTGCCTTATCCATTGGGCCACCGGGGCTGCAACAGGTGTAACCACCACCTGTATCGTCAGCGGTAAGGGAGTCATTAATAAGGCAGCATAAGGTGGGGGGTCAGCGGTAAGGCAGTAATAAGGGAGCAAAAGTAAACTCACCAAAGGACCATGTTGGGGGATCTCTATAGAGCACACGTCCAAAACTCTTTTCACTTCTGCCCATCGGGGGCACCACAAATGCAAATTCATTCCCCTGCGGCGTCCTCGTGTCCTGGTGGCTGCACCCCACGACTGACACATCCCTGGGCAAACAGCCTGGGCCTGGCAGAGATTTGTTCTCCGAGGAGCGCTCTTTTCTAGATTAAAAGTGGATTAGCAGAGGATGGTTTCGATCCATCGACCTCTGGGTTATGGGCCCAGCACGCTTCCGCTGCGCCACTCTGCTGTCAGTCACCCCAGATGGGACTCGAACCCATAATCCCTGGCTTAGGAGGCCAGTGCCTTATCCATTAGGCCACCGGGGCTGCAACAGGGGCCACCACAGCCTGTATTGTACTGTTCATTTGTTCATTCCTACAATGAGATCATTCAGTCATATGTGGACAAACCATTATAGCAGAGGTGTCAGTGAAAGAGAGAGAGAAAGAGGCAGTGGTGGAAAGATACTATAAGGCAGTAGGATTACAGTAATAAGGCTGCATAAGGCAATATGGAGGCAGTAATAAGGCTTTAAAAGGCAGTAGGGAGTCAATAATAACGCTGTAATAAGGCTGCGTAAGGCTGTATGTATTCAGTAATAAGGCAGTAATAAGGCTGCATAAGGCAGTAGGGATGTCAGTAATAAGACAGCATAAGGCAACAGTAGTAATAAGGCTGCATGAGGCAATATGGAGCCAGTCATAACGCAGTAACATGGCTGCATGAGGCATTAGAGAGTCAGTAACAACGCAGTAATAAGGCCTCATGAAGCATTAGGGAGTCAATAATAAGGCTGCATACGGCACTATAGAGTCAGTGATAACGCAGTAATATGGGTGCATAAGGCAGTAGGGATTCAGTAATAACGCAGAAAGAATGCTGCATAAGGCTTTATGGAATCAGTAATAAGGCAGCATAAGCCAATGGGGTCAGCAATAAGGCAACATAAGAAAATAGGGAGTCAATAATAAGGCTGTATAAGGCAGTATGGAGTCAGCAATAAGGTAGTATTAAGGCTGCAGAAGGGGGTCAGTATTGAGGCTGCATATAAGGTCATAGGGAGTCAGTATTAAGGGAGCAAAATAAACTCACCAAAGGACCATGTTCAGGGGTCTCTATAGAGCACACATCCGAAACTGCTTTCAATTCGGCCCATTGGAGGCACCACCAATGCAAACGTGCCCCCCAAAGCTTCCTCTTGTCTTGATGGTTGCACCCCACGACTGACATGTCACTGGGTATAGACAGGCCAGCCTGGCAGAGATCTGCAGTGGAGCGCACTTTTCTAGATTAAAACCAGGTTAGCAGAGGATGGTTTCGATCCATCGACCTCTGGGTTATGGGCCCAGCACGCTTCCGCTGCGCCACTCTGCTATCAGTCACCCCAGGTGGGACTCGAACCCACAATCCCTGGCTTAGGAGGCCAGTGCCTTATCCATTGGGCCACCGGGGCTGCAACAGGTGTAACCACCACCTGTATCGTCAGCGATAAGGGAGTCATTAATAAGGCAGCATAAGGTAGTAGGGGGTCAGCGGTAAGGCAGTAATATGGGAGCAAAAATAAACTCACCAAAGGACCATGTTGAGGGATCTCTATAGAGCACACGTCCAAAACTCTTTTCACTTCTGCACATCGGGGGCACCACAAATGCAAACTCATTCCCCTGTGGCGTCCTCGTGTTCTGGTGGCTGCACCCCACGACTGACACATCCCTGGGCAAACAGCCTGGGCCTGGCAGAGATTTGTTCTCCGAGGAGCGCTCTTTTCTAGATTAAAACCAGGTCTGCAGAGGATGGTTTCGATCCATCGACCTCTGGGTTATGGGCCCAGCACGCTTCCGCTGCGCCACTCTGCAGAGTCGCTGCGCCACTCTGCTGTCAGTCACCCCAGATGGGACTCGAACCCATAATCCCTGGCTTAGGAGGCCAGTGCCTTATCCATTAGGCCACCGGGGCTGCAACAGGGGCCACCACAGCCTGTATTGTACTGTTCATTTGTTCATTCCTACAATGAGATCATTCAGTCATATGTGGACAAACCATTATAGCAGAGGTGTCAGTGAAAGAGAGAGAGAAAGAGGCAGTGGTGGAAAGATACTATAAGGCAGTAGGATTACAGTAATAAGGCTGCATAAGGCAATATGGAGGCAGTAATAAGGCTTTAAAAGGCAGTAGGGAGTCAATAATAACGCTGTAATAAGGCTGCGTAAGGCTGTATGTATTCAGTAATAAGGCAGTAATAAGGCTGCATAAGGCAGTAGGGATGTCAGTAATAAGACAGCATAAGGCAACAGTAGTAATAAGGCTGCATGAGGCAATATGGAGCCAGTCATAACGCAGTAACATGGCTGCATGAGGCATTAGAGAGTCAGTAACAACGCAGTAATAAGGCCTCATGAAGCATTAGGGAGTCAATAATAAGGCTGCATACGGCACTATAGAGTCAGTGATAACGCAGTAATATGGGTGCATAAGGCAGTAGGGATTCAGTAATAACGCAGAAAGAATGCTGCATAAGGCTTTATGGAATCAGTAATAAGGCAGCATAAGCCAATGGGGTCAGCAATAAGGCAACATAAGAAAATAGGGAGTCAATAATAAGGCTGTATAAGGCAGTATGGAGTCAGCAATAAGGTAGTATTAAGGCTGCAGAAGGGAGTCAGTATTGAGGCTGCATATAAGGTCATAGGGAGTCAGTATTAAGGGAGCAAAATAAACTCACCAAAGGACCATGTTCAGGGGTCTCTATAGAGCACACATCCGAAACTGCTTTCAATTCGGCCCATTGGAGGCACCACCAATGCAAACGTGCCCCCCAAAGCTTCCTCTTGTCTTGATGGTTGCACCCCACGACTGACATGTCACTGGGTATAGACAGGCCAGCCTGGCAGAGATCTGCAGTGGAGCGCACTTTTCTAGATTAAAACCGGGTTAGCAGAGGATGGTTTCGATCCATCGACCTCTGGGTTATGGGCCCAGCACGCTTCCGCTGCGCCACTCTGCTATCAGTCACCCCAGGTGGGACTCGAACCCACAATCCCTGGCTTAGGAGGCCAGTGCCTTATCCATTGGGCCACCGGGGCTGCAACAGGTGTAACCACCACCTGTATCGTCAGCGATAAGGGAGTCATTAATAAGGCAGCATAAGGTAGTAGGGGGTCAGCGGTAAGGCAGTAATATGGGAGCAAAAATAAACTAACCAAAGGACCATGTTGAGGGATCTCTATAGAGCACACGTCCAAAACTCTTTTCACTTCTGCACATCGGGGGCACCACAAATGCAAACTCATTCCCCTGTGGCGTCCTCGTGTTCTGGTGGCTGCACCCCACGACTGACACATCCCTGGGCAAACAGCCTGGGCCTGGCAGAGATTTGTTCTCCGAGGAGCGCTCTTTTCTAGATTAAAACCAGGTCTGCAGAGGATGGTTTCGATCCATCGACCTCTGGGTTATGGGCCCAGCACGCTTCCGCTGCGCCACTCTGCAGAGTCGCTGCGCCACTCTGCTGTCAGTCACCCCAGATGGGACTCGAACCCATAATCCCTGGCTTAGGAGGCCAGTGCCTTATCCATTAGGCCACCGGGGCTGCAATAGGGGCCACCACAGCCTGTATTGTACTGTTCATTTGTTCATTCCTACAATGAGATCATTCAGTCATATGTGGACAAACCATTATAGCAGAGGTGTCAGTGAAAGAGAGAGAGAAAGAGGCAGTGGTGGAAAGATACTATAAGGCAGTAGGATTACAGTAATAAGACTGCATAAGGCAATATGGAGGCAGTAATAAGGCTTTAAAACGCAGTAGGGAGTCAATAATAACGCTGTAATAAGGCTGCGTAAGGCTGTATGTATTCAGTAATAAGGCAGTAATAAGGCTGCATAAGGCAGTAGGGATGTCAGTAATAAGACAGCATAAGGCAGCAGTAGTAATAAGGCTGCATGAGGCAATATGGAGCCAGTCATAACGCAGTAACATGGCTGCATGAGGCATTAGAGAGTCAGTAACAACGCAGTAATAAGGCCTCATAAAGCATTAGGGAGTCAATAATAAGGCTGCATACGGCACTATAGAGTCAGTGATAACGCAGTAATATGGGTGCATAAGGCAGTAGGGATTCAGTAATAACGCAGAAAGAATGCTGCATAAGGCTTTATGGAATCAGTAATAAGGCAGCATAAGCCAATGGGGTCAGCAATAAGGCAACATAAGGCAGTAGGGAGTCAATAATAAGGCTGTATAAGGCAGTATGGAGTCAGCAATAAGGTAGTCAGTATTGAGGCTGCATATAAGGTCATAGGGAGTCAGTATTAAGGGAGCAAAATAAACTCACCAAAGGACCATGTTCAGGGGTCTCTATAGAGCACATATCCTAAACTGCTTTCAATTCGGCCCATTGGAGGCACCAAAGCTTCCTCTCGTCTTGATGGTTGCCCCCCACGACTGACATGTCACTGGGTATAGACAGCCCAGCCTGGCAGAGATCTGCAGTGGAGCGCACTTTTCTAGATTAAAACCGGGTTAGCAGAGGATGGTTTCGATCCATCGACCTCTGGGTTATGGGCCCAGCACGCTTCCGCTGCGCCACTCTGCTATCAGTCACCCCAGGTGGGACTCGAACCCACAATCCCTGGCTTAGGAGGCCAGTGCCTTATCCATTGGGCCACCGGGGCTGCAACAGGTGTAACCACCACCTGTATCGTCAGCGGTAAGGGAGTCATTAATAAGGCAGCATAAGGTAGTAGGGGGTCAGCGGTAAGGCAGTAATAAGGGAGCAAAAATAAACTCACCAAAGGACCATGTTGGGGGATCTCTATAGAGCACACTTCCAAAACTCTCTTCACTTCTGCCCATCGGGGGCACCACAAATGCAAATTCATTCCCCTGCGGCGTCCTCGTGTCCTGGTGGCTGCACTCCACGACTGACACATCCCTGGGCAAACAGCCTGGGCCTGGCAGAGATTTGTTCTCCGAGGAGCGCTCTTTTCTAGATTAAAAGTGGATTAGCAGAGGATGGTTTCGATCCATCGACCTCTGGGTTATGGGCCCAGCACGCTTCCGCTGCGCCACTCTGCTGTCAGTCACCCCAGATGGGACTCGAACCCATAATCCCTGGTTTAGGAGGCCAGTGCCTTATCGATTAGGCCACCGGGGCTGCAACAGGAGCCACCACAGCCTGTATTGTACTGTTCATTTGTTCATTCCTACAATGAGATCATTCAGTCATATGTGGACAAACCATTATAGCAGAGGTGTCAGTGAAAGAGAGAGAGAAAGAGGCAGTGGTGGAAAGATACTATAAGGCAGTAGGATTACAGTAATAAGGCTGCATAAGGCAATATGGAGGCAGTAATAAGGCTTTAAAAGGCAGTAGGGAGTCAATAATAACGCTGTAATAAGGCTGCGTAAGGCTGTATGTATTCAGTAATAAGGCAGTAATAAGGCTGCATAAGGCAGTAGGGATGTCAGTAATAAGACAGCATAAGGCAGCAGTAGTAATAAGGCTGCATGAGGCAATATGGAGCCAGTCATAACGCAGTAACATGGCTGCATGAGGCATTAGAGAGTCAGTAACAACGCAGTAATAAGGCCTCATAAAGCATTAGGGAGTCAATAATAAGGCTGCATACGGCGCTATAGAGCCAGTGATAACGCAGTAATAAGGGTGCATAAGGCAGTAGGGATTCAGTAATAACGCAGAAAGAATGCTGCATAAAACTTTATGGAATCAGTAATAAGGCAGCATAAGCCAAAGGGGTCAGCAATAAGGCAACATAAGGCAGTAGGGAGTCAATAATAAGGCTGTATAAGGCAGTATGGAGTCAGCAATAAAGTAGTATTAAGGCTGCATAAGGCAGAAGGGAGTCAGTATTAAGGGAGCAAAATAAACTCACCAAAGGACCATGTTCAGGGGTCTCTATAGAGCACACATCCGAAACTGCTTTCAATTCGGCCCATTGGCGGCATCACCAATGCAAACGTGCCCCCCAAAGCTTCCTCTTGTCTTGATGGTTGCACCCCACGACTGACATGTCACTGGGTATAGACAGCCCAGCCTGGCAGAGATCTGCAGTGGAGCGCACTTTTCTAGATTAAAACCGGGTTAGCAGAGGATGGTTTCGATCCATCGACCTCTGGGTTATGGGCCCAGCACGCTTCCGCTGCGCCACTCTGCTATCAGTCACCCCAGGTGGGACTCGAACCCACAATCCCTGGCTTAGGAGGCCAGTGCCTTATCCATTGGGCCACCGGGGCTGCAACAGGTGTAACCACCACCTGTATCGTCAGCGGTAAGGGAGTCATTAATAAGGCAGCATAAGGTGGGGGGTCAGCGGTAAGGCAGTAATAAGGGAGCAAAAGTAAACTCACCAAAGGACCATGTTGGGGGATCTCTATAGAGCACACGTCCAAAACTCTTTTCACTTCTGCCCATCGGGGGCACCACAAATGCAAATTCATTCCCCTGCGGCGTCCTCGTGTCCTGGTGGCTGCACCCCACGACTGACACATCCCTGGGCAAACAGCCTGGGCCTGGCAGAGATTTGTTCTCCGAGGAGCGCTCTTTTCTAGATTAAAAGTGGATTAGCAGAGGATGGTTTCAATCCATCGACCTCTGGGTTATGGGCCCAGCACGCTTCCGCTGCGCCACTCTGCTGTCAGTCACCCCAGATGGGACTCGAACCCATAATCCCTGGCTTAGGAGGCCAGTGCCTTATCCATTAGGCCACCGGGGCTGCAACAGGGGCCACCACAGCCTGTATTGTACTGTTCATTTGTTCATTCCTACAATGAGATCATTCAGTCATATGTGGACAAACCATTATAGCAGAGGTGTCAGTGAAAGAGAGAGAGAAAGAGGCAGTGGTGGAAAGATACTATAAGGCAGTAGGATTACAGTAATAAGGCTGCATAAGGCAATATGGAGGCAGTAATAAGGCTTTAAAAGGCAGTAGGGAGTCAATAATAACGCTGTAATAAGGCTGCGTAAGGCTGTATGTATTCAGTAATAAGGCAGTAATAAGGCTGCATAAGACAGTAGGGATGTCAGTAATAAGACAGCATAAGGCAGCAGTAGTAATAAGGCTGCATGAGGCAATATGGAGCCAGTCATAACGCAGTAACATGGCTGCATGAGGCATTAGAGAGTCAGTAACAACGCAGTAATAAGGCCTCATAAAGCATTAGGGAGTCAATAATAAGGCTGCATACGGCACTATAGAGTCAGTGATAACGCAGTAATATGGGTGCATAAGGCAGTAGGGATTCAGTAATAACGCAGAAAGAATGCTGCATAAGGCTTTATGGAATCAGTAATAAGGCAGCATAAGCCAATGGGGTCAGCAATAAGGCAACATAAGGCAGTAGGGAGTCAATAATAAGGCTGTATAAGGCAGTATGGAGTCAGCAATAAAGTAGTATTAAGGCTGCATAAGGCAGAAGGGAGTCAGTATTAAGGGAGCAAAATAAACTCACCAAAGGACCATGTTCAGGGGTCTCTATAGAGCACATCCGAAACTGCTTTCAATTCGGCCCATTGGAGGCACCACCAATGCAAACGTGCCCCCCAAAGCTTCCTCTTGTCTTGATGGTTGCACCCCACGACTGACATGTCACTGGGTATAGACAGCCCAGCCTGGCAGAGATCTGCAGTGGAGCGCACTTTTCTAGATTAAAACCGGGTTAGCAGAGGATGGTTTCGATCCATCGACCTCTGGGTTATGGGCCCAGCACGCTTCCGCTGCGCCACTCTGCTATCAGTCACCCCAGGTGGGACTCGAACCCACAATCCCTGGCTTAGGAGGCCAGTGCCTTATCCATTGGGCCACCGGGGCTGCAACAGGTGTAACCACCACCTGTATCGTCAGCGGTAAGGGAGTCATTAATAAGGCAGCATAAGGTAGTAGGGGTCAGCGGTAAGGCAGTAATAAGGGAGCAAAAATAAACTCACCAAAGGACCATGTTGGTGGATCTCTATAGAGCACACTTCCAAAACTCTCTTCACTTCTGCCCATCGGGGGCACCACAAATGCAAATTCATTCCCCTGCGGCGTCCTCGTGTCCTGGTGGCTGCAATCCACGACTGACACATCCCTGGGCAAACAGCCTGGGCCTGGCAGAGATTTGTTCTCCGAGGAGCGCTCTTTTCTAGATTAAAAGTGGATTAGCAGAGGATGGTTTCGATCCATCGACCTCTGGGTTATGGGCCCAGCACGCTTCCGCTGCGCCACTCTGCTGTCAGTCACCCCAGATGGGACTCGAACCCATAATCCCTGGCTTAGGAGGCCAGTGCCTTATCCATTAGGCCACCGGGGCTGCAACAGGGGCCACCACAGCCTGTATTGTACTGTTCATTTGTTCATTCCTACAATGAGATCATTCAGTCATATGTGGACAAACCATTATAGCAGAGGTGTCAGTGAAAGAGAGAGAGAAAGAGGCAGTGGTGGAAAGATACTATAAGGCAGTAGGATTACAGTAATAAGACTGCATAAGGCAATATGGAGGCAGTAATAAGGCTTTAAAACGCAGTAGGGAGTCAATAATAACGCTGTAATAAGGCTGCGTAAGGCTGTATGTATTCAGTAATAAGGCAGTAATAAGGCTGCATAAGGCAGTAGGGATGTCAGTAATAAGACAGCATAAGGCAGCAGTAGTAATAAGGCTGCATGAGGCAATATGGAGCCAGTCATAACGCAGTAACATGGCTGCATGAGGCATTAGAGAGTCAGTAACAACGCAGTAATAAGGCCTCATAAAGCATTAGGGAGTCAATAATAAGGCTGCATACGGCACTATAGAGTCAGTGATAACGCAGTAATATGGGTGCATAAGGCAGTAGGGATTCAGTAATAACGCAGAAAGAATGCTGCATAAGGCTTTATGGAATCAGTAATAAGGCAGCATAAGCCAATGGGGTCAGCAATAAGGCAACATAAGGCAGTAGGGAGTCAATAATAAGGCTGTATAAGGCAGTATGGAGTCAGCAATAAGGTAGTCAGTATTGAGGCTGCATATAAGGTCATAGGGAGTCAGTATTAAGGGAGCAAAATAAACTCACCAAAGGACCATGTTCAGGGGTCTCTATAGAGCACATATCCTAAACTGCTTTCAATTCGGCCCATTGGAGGCACCAAAGCTTCCTCTCGTCTTGATGGTTGCCCCCCACGACTGACATGTCACTGGGTATAGACAGCCCAGCCTGGCAGAGATCTGCAGTGGAGCGCACTTTTCTAGATTAAAACCGGGTTAGCAGAGGATGGTTTCGATCCATCGACCTCTGGGTTATGGGCCCAGCACGCTTCCGCTGCGCCACTCTGCTATCAGTCACCCCAGGTGGGACTCGAACCCACAATCCCTGGCTTAGGAGGCCAGTGCCTTATCCATTGGGCCACCGGGGCTGCAACAGGTGTAACCACCACCTGTATCGTCAGCGGTAAGGGAGTCATTAATAAGGCAGCATAAGGTAGTAGGGGGTCAGCGGTAAGGCAGTAATAAGGGAGCAAAAATAAACTCACCAAAGGACCATGTTGGGGGATCTCTATAGAGCACACTTCCAAAACTCTCTTCACTTCTGCCCATCGGGGGCACCACAAATGCAAATTCATTCCCCTGCGGCGTCCTCGTGTCCTGGTGGCTGCACTCCACGACTGACACATCCCTGGGCAAACAGCCTGGGCCTGGCAGAGATTTGTTCTCCGAGGAGCGCTCTTTTCTAGATTAAAAGTGGATTAGCAGAGGATGGTTTTGATCCATCGACCTCTGGGTTATGGGCCCAGCACGCTTCCGCTGCGCCACTCTGCTGTCAGTCACCCCAGATGGGACTCGAACCCATAATCCCTGGTTTAGGAGGCCAGTGCCTTATCGATTAGGCCACCGGGGCTGCAACAGGAGCCACCACAGCCTGTATTGTACTGTTCATTTGTTCATTCCTACAATGAGATCATTCAGTCATATGTGGACAAACCATTATAGCAGAGGTGTCAGTGAAAGAGAGAGAGAAAGAGGCAGTGGTGGAAAGATACTATAAGGCAGTAGGATTACAGTAATAAGGCTGCATAAGGCAATATGGAGGCAGTAATAAGGCTTTAAAAGGCAGTAGGGAGTCAATAATAACGCTGTAATAAGGCTGCGTAAGGCTGTATGTATTCAGTAATAAGGCAGTAATAAGGCTGCATAAGACAGTAGGGATGTCAGTAATAAGACAGCATAAGGCAGCAGTAGTAATAAGGCTGCATGAGGCAATATGGAGCCAGTCATAACGCAGTAACATGGCTGCATGAGGCATTAGAGAGTCAGTAACAACGCAGTAATAAGGCCTCATAAAGCATTAGGGAGTCAATAATAAGGCTGCATACGGCACTATAGAGTCAGTGATAACGCAGTAATATGGGTGCATAAGGCAGTAGGGATTCAGTAATAACGCAGAAAGAATGCTGCATAAGGCTTTATGGAATCAGTAATAAGGCAGCATAAGCCAATGGGGTCAGCAATAAGGCAACATAAGGCAGTAGGGAGTCAATAATAAGGCTGTATAAGGCAGTATGGAGTCAGCAATAAAGTAGTATTAAGGCTGCATAAGGCAGAAGGGAGTCAGTATTAAGGGAGCAAAATAAACTCACCAAAGGACCATGTTCAGGGGTCTCTATAGAGCACATCCGAAACTGCTTTCAATTCGGCCCATTGGAGGCACCACCAATGCAAACGTGCCCCCCAAAGCTTCCTCTTGTCTTGATGGTTGCACCCCACGACTGACATGTCACTGGGTATAGACAGCCCAGCCTGGCAGAGATCTGCAGTGGAGCGCACTTTTCTAGATTAAAACCGGGTTAGCAGAGGATGGTTTCGATCCATCGACCTCTGGGTTATGGGCCCAGCACGCTTCCGCTGCGCCACTCTGCTATCAGTCACCCCAGGTGGGACTCGAACCCACAATCCCTGGCTTAGGAGGCCAGTGCCTTATCCATTGGGCCACCGGGGCTGCAACAGGTGTAACCACCACCTGTATCGTCAGCGGTAAGGGAGTCATTAATAAGGCAGCATAAGGTAGTAGGGGTCAGCGGTAAGGCAGTAATAAGGGAGCAAAAATAAACTCACCAAAGGACCATGTTGGTGGATCTCTATAGAGCACACTTCCAAAACTCTCTTCACTTCTGCCCATCGGGGGCACCACAAATGCAAATTCATTCCCCTGCGGCGTCCTCGTGTCCTGGTGGCTGCAATCCACGACTGACACATCCCTGGGCAAACAGCCTGGGCCTGGCAGAGATTTGTTCTCCGAGGAGCGCTCTTTTCTAGATTAAAAGTGGATTAGCAGAGGATGGTTTCGATCCATCGACCTCTGGGTTATGGGCCCAGCACGCTTCCGCTGCGCCACTCTGCTGTCAGTCACCCCAGATGGGACTCGAACCCATAATCCCTGGCTTAGGAGGCCAGTGCCTTATCCATTAGGCCACCGGGGCTGCAACAGGGGCCACCACAGCCTGTATTGTACTGTTCATTTGTTCATTCCTACAATGAGATCATTCAGTCATATGTGGACAAACCATTATAGCAGAGGTGTCAGTGAAAGAGAGAGAGAAAGAGGCAGTGGTGGAAAGATACTATAAGGCAGTAGGATTACAGTAATAAGACTGCATAAGGCAATATGGAGGCAGTAATAAGGCTTTAAAACGCAGTAGGGAGTCAATAATAACGCTGTAATAAGGCTGCGTAAGGCTGTATGTATTCAGTAATAAGGCAGTAATAAGGCTGCATAAGGCAGTAGGGATGTCAGTAATAAGACAGCATAAGGCAGCAGTAGTAATAAGGCTGCATGAGGCAATATGGAGCCAGTCATAACGCAGTAACATGGCTGCATGAGGCATTAGAGAGTCAGTAACAACGCAGTAATAAGGCCTCATAAAGCATTAGGGAGTCAATAATAAGGCTGCATACGGCACTATAGAGTCAGTGATAACGCAGTAATATGGGTGCATAAGGCAGTAGGGATTCAGTAATAACGCAGAAAGAATGCTGCATAAGGCTTTATGGAATCAGTAATAAGGCAGCATAAGCCAATGGGGTCAGCAATAAGGCAACATAAGGCAGTAGGGAGTCAATAATAAGGCTGTATAAGGCAGTATGGAGTCAGCAATAAGGTAGTCAGTATTGAGGCTGCATATAAGGTCATAGGGAGTCAGTATTAAGGGAGCAAAATAAACTCACCAAAGGACCATGTTCAGGGGTCTCTATAGAGCACATATCCTAAACTGCTTTCAATTCGGCCCATTGGAGGCACCAAAGCTTCCTCTCGTCTTGATGGTTGCCCCCCACGACTGACATGTCACTGGGTATAGACAGCCCAGCCTGGCAGAGATCTGCAGTGGAGCGCACTTTTCTAGATTAAAACCGGGTTAGCAGAGGATGGTTTCGATCCATCGACCTCTGGGTTATGGGCCCAGCACGCTTCCGCTGCGCCACTCTGCTATCAGTCACCCCAGGTGGGACTCGAACCCACAATCCCTGGCTTAGGAGGCCAGTGCCTTATCCATTGGGCCACCGGGGCTGCAACAGGTGTAACCACCACCTGTATCGTCAGCGGTAAGGGAGTCATTAATAAGGCAGCATAAGGTAGTAGGGGGTCAGCGGTAAGGCAGTAATAAGGGAGCAAAAATAAACTCACCAAAGGACCATGTTGGGGGATCTCTATAGAGCACACTTCCAAAACTCTCTTCACTTCTGCCCATCGGGGGCACCACAAATGCAAATTCATTCCCCTGCGGCGTCCTCGTGTCCTGGTGGCTGCACTCCACGACTGACACATCCCTGGGCAAACAGCCTGGGCCTGGCAGAGATTTGTTCTCCGAGGAGCGCTCTTTTCTAGATTAAAAGTGGATTAGCAGAGGATGGTTTTGATCCATCGACCTCTGGGTTATGGGCCCAGCACGCTTCCGCTGCGCCACTCTGCTGTCAGTCACCCCAGATGGGACTCGAACCCATAATCCCTGGTTTAGGAGGCCAGTGCCTTATCGATTAGGCCACCGGGGCTGCAACAGGAGCCACCACAGCCTGTATTGTACTGTTCATTTGTTCATTCCTACAATGAGATCATTCAGTCATATGTGGACAAACCATTATAGCAGAGGTGTCAGTGAAAGAGAGAGAGAAAGAGGCAGTGGTGGAAAGATACTATAAGGCAGTAGGATTACAGTAATAAGGCTGCATAAGGCAATATGGAGGCAGTAATAAGGCTTTAAAAGGCAGTAGGGAGTCAATAATAACGCTGTAATAAGGCTGCGTAAGGCTGTATGTATTCAGTAATAAGGCAGTAATAAGGCTGCATAAGGCAGTAGGGATGTCAGTAATAAGACAGCATAAGGCAGCAGTAGTAATAAGGCTGCATGAGGCAATATGGAGCCAGTCATAACGCAGTAACATGGCTGCATGAGGCATTAGAGAGTCAGTAACAACGCAGTAATAAGGCCTCATAAAGCATTAGGGAGTCAATAATAAGGCTGCATACGGCGCTATAGAGCCAGTGATAACGCAGTAATAAGGGTGCATAAGGCAGTAGGGATTCAGTAATAACGCAGAAAGAATGCTGCATAAAACTTTATGGAATCAGTAATAAGGCAGCATAAGCCAAAGGGGTCAGCAATAAGGCAACATAAGGCAGTAGGGAGTCAATAATAAGGCTGTATAAGGCAGTATGGAGTCAGCAATAAAGTAGTATTAAGGCTGCATAAGGCAGAAGGGAGTCAGTATTAAGGGAGCAAAATAAACTCACCAAAGGACCATGTTCAGGGGTCTCTATAGAGCACACATCCGAAACTGCTTTCAATTCGGCCCATTGGCGGCATCACCAATGCAAACGTGCCCCCCAAAGCTTCCTCTTGTCTTGATGGTTGCACCCCACGACTGACATGTCACTGGGTATAGACAGCCCAGCCTGGCAGAGATCTGCAGTGGAGCGCACTTTTCTAGATTAAAACCGGGTTAGCAGAGGATGGTTTCGATCCATCGACCTCTGGGTTATGGGCCCAGCACGCTTCCGCTGCGCCACTCTGCTATCAGTCACCCCAGGTGGGACTCGAACCCACAATCCCTGGCTTAGGAGGCCAGTGCCTTATCCATTGGGCCACCGGGGCTGCAACAGGTGTAACCACCACCTGTATCGTCAGCGGTAAGGGAGTCATTAATAAGGCAGCATAAGGTGGGGGGTCAGCGGTAAGGCAGTAATAAGGGAGCAAAAGTAAACTCACCAAAGGACCATGTTGGGGGATCTCTATAGAGCACACGTCCAAAACTCTTTTCACTTCTGCCCATCGGGGGCACCACAAATGCAAATTCATTCCCCTGCGGCGTCCTCGTGTCCTGGTGGCTGCACCCCACGACTGACACATCCCTGGGCAAACAGCCTGGGCCTGGCAGAGATTTGTTCTCCGAGGAGCGCTCTTTTCTAGATTAAAAGTGGATTAGCAGAGGATGGTTTCAATCCATCGACCTCTGGGTTATGGGCCCAGCACGCTTCCGCTGCGCCACTCTGCTGTCAGTCACCCCAGATGGGACTCGAACCCATAATCCCTGGCTTAGGAGGCCAGTGCCTTATCCATTAGGCCACCGGGGCTGCAACAGGGGCCACCACAGCCTGTATTGTACTGTTCATTTGTTCATTCCTACAATGAGATCATTCAGTCATATGTGGACAAACCATTATAGCAGAGGTGTCAGTGAAAGAGAGAGAGAAAGAGGCAGTGGTGGAAAGATACTATAAGGCAGTAGGATTACAGTAATAAGGCTGCATAAGGCAATATGGAGGCAGTAATAAGGCTTTAAAAGGCAGTAGGGAGTCAATAATAACGCTGTAATAAGGCTGCGTAAGGCTGTATGTATTCAGTAATAAGGCAGTAATAAGGCTGCATAAGACAGTAGGGATGTCAGTAATAAGACAGCATAAGGCAGCAGTAGTAATAAGGCTGCATGAGGCAATATGGAGCCAGTCATAACGCAGTAACATGGCTGCATGAGGCATTAGAGAGTCAGTAACAACGCAGTAATAAGGCCTCATAAAGCATTAGGGAGTCAATAATAAGGCTGCATACGGCACTATAGAGTCAGTGATAACGCAGTAATATGGGTGCATAAGGCAGTAGGGATTCAGTAATAACGCAGAAAGAATGCTGCATAAGGCTTTATGGAATCAGTAATAAGGCAGCATAAGCCAATGGGGTCAGCAATAAGGCAACATAAGGCAGTAGGGAGTCAATAATAAGGCTGTATAAGGCAGTATGGAGTCAGCAATAAAGTAGTATTAAGGCTGCATAAGGCAGAAGGGAGTCAGTATTAAGGGAGCAAAATAAACTCACCAAAGGACCATGTTCAGGGGTCTCTATAGAGCACATCCGAAACTGCTTTCAATTCGGCCCATTGGAGGCACCACCAATGCAAACGTGCCCCCCAAAGCTTCCTCTTGTCTTGATGGTTGCACCCCACGACTGACATGTCACTGGGTATAGACAGCCCAGCCTGGCAGAGATCTGCAGTGGAGCGCACTTTTCTAGATTAAAACCGGGTTAGCAGAGGATGGTTTCGATCCATCGACCTCTGGGTTATGGGCCCAGCACGCTTCCGCTGCGCCACTCTGCTATCAGTCACCCCAGGTGGGACTCGAACCCACAATCCCTGGCTTAGGAGGCCAGTGCCTTATCCATTGGGCCACCGGGGCTGCAACAGGTGTAACCACCACCTGTATCGTCAGCGGTAAGGGAGTCATTAATAAGGCAGCATAAGGTAGTAGGGGTCAGCGGTAAGGCAGTAATAAGGGAGCAAAAATAAACTCACCAAAGGACCATGTTGGTGGATCTCTATAGAGCACACTTCCAAAACTCTCTTCACTTCTGCCCATCGGGGGCACCACAAATGCAAATTCATTCCCCTGCGGCGTCCTCGTGTCCTGGTGGCTGCAATCCACGACTGACACATCCCTGGGCAAACAGCCTGGGCCTGGCAGAGATTTGTTCTCCGAGGAGCGCTCTTTTCTAGATTAAAAGTGGATTAGCAGAGGATGGTTTCGATCCATCGACCTCTGGGTTATGGGCCCAGCACGCTTCCGCTGCGCCACTCTGCTGTCAGTCACCCCAGATGGGACTCGAACCCATAATCCCTGGCTTAGGAGGCCAGTGCCTTATCCATTAGGCCACCAGGGCTGCAACAGGGGCCACCACAGCCTGTATTGTACTGTTCATTTGTTCATTCCTACAATGAGATCATTCAGTCATATGTGGACAAACCATTATAGCAGAGGTGTCAGTGAAAGAGAGAGAGAAAGAGGCAGTGGTGGAAAGATACTATAAGGCAGTAGGATTACAGTAATAAGACTGCATAAGGCAATATGGAGGCAGTAATAAGGCTTTAAAAGGCAGTAGGGAGTCAATAATAACGCTGTAATAAGGCTGCGTAAGGCTGTATGTATTCAGTAATAAGGCAGTAATAAGGCTGCATAAGGCAGTAGGGATGTCAGTAATAAGACAGCATAAGGCAGCAGTAGTAATAAGGCTGCATGAGGCAATATGGAGCCAGTCATAACGCAGTAACATGGCTGCATGAGGCATTAGAGAGTCAGTAACAACGCAGTAATAAGGCCTCATAAAGCATTAGGGAGTCAATAATAAGGCTGCATACGGCACTATAGAGTCAGTGATAACGCAGTAATATGGGTGCATAAGGCAGTAGGGATTCAGTAATAACGCAGAAAGAATGCTGCATAAGGCTTTATGGAATCAGTAATAAGGCAGCATAAGCCAATGGGGTCAGCAATAAGGCAACATAAGGCAGTAGGGAGTCAATAATAAGGCTGTATAAGGCAGTATGGAGTCAGCAATAAAGTAGTATTAAGGCTGCATAAGGCAGAAGGGAGTCAGTATTAAGGGAGCAAAATAAACTCACCAAAGGACCATGTTCAGGGGTCTCTATAGAGCACATCCGAAACTGCTTTCAATTCGGCCCATTGGAGGCACCACCAATGCAAACGTGCCCCCCAAAGCTTCCTCTTGTCTTGATGGTTGCACCCCACGACTGACATGTCACTGGGTATAGACAGCCCAGCCTGGCAGAGATCTGCAGTGGAGCGCACTTTTCTAGATTAAAACCGGGTTAGCAGAGGATGGTTTCGATCCATCGACCTCTGGGTTATGGGCCCAGCACGCTTCCGCTGCGCCACTCTGCTATCAGTCACCCCAGGTGGGACTCGAACCCACAATCCCTGGCTTAGGAGGCCAGTGCCTTATCCATTGGGCCACTGGGGCTGCAACAGGTGTAACCACCACCTGTATCGTCAGCGGTAAGGGAGTCATGAATAAGGCAGCATAAGGTAGTAGGGGGTCAGCGGTAAGGCAGTAATATGGGAGCAAAAATAAACTCACCAAAGGACCATGTTGAGGGATCTCTATAGAGCACACGTCCAAAACTCTTTTCACTTCTGCACATCGGGGGCACCACAAATGCAAACTCATTCCCCTGCGGCGTCCTCGTGTCTTGGTGGCTGCACCCCACGACTGACACATCCCTGGGCAAACAGCCTGGGCCTGGCAGAGATTTGTTCTCCGAGGAGCGCTCTTTTCTAGATTAAAAGTGGATTAGCAGAGGATGGTTTCGATCCATCGACCTCTGGGTTATGGGCCCAGCACGCTTCCGCTGCGCCACTCTGCTGTCAGTCACCCCATATGGGACTCGAACCCATAATCCCTGGCTTAGGAGGCCAGTGCCTTATCCATTAGGCCACCGGGGCTGCAACAGGGGCCACCACAGCCTGTATTGTACTGTTCATTTGTTCATTCCTACAATGAGATCATTCAGTCATATGTGGACAAACCATTATAGCAGAGGTGTCAGTGAAAGAGAGAGAGAAAGAGGCAGTGGTGGAAAGATACTATAAGGCAGTAGGATACAGTAATAAGGCTACATAAGGCAATATGGAGGCAGTAATAAGGCTTTAAAAGGCAGTAGGGAGTCAATAATAACGCTGTAATAAGGCTGCGTAAGGCTGTATGTATTCAGTAATAAGGCAGTAATAAGGCTGCATAAGGCAGTAGGGATGTCAGTAATAAGACAGCATAAGGCAGCAGTAGTAATAAGGCTGCATGAGGCAATATGGAGCCAGTCATAACGCAGTAACATGGCTGCATGAGGCATTAGAGAGTCAGTAACAACGCAGTAATAAGGCCTCATAAAGCATTAGGGAGTCAATAATAAGGCTGCATACGGCGCTATAGAGCCAGTGATAACGCAGTAATAAGGGTGCTTAAGGCAGTAGGGATTCAGTAATAACGCAGAAAGAATGCTGCATAACACTTTATGGAATCAGTAATAAGGCAGCATAAGCCAAAGGGGTCAGCAATAAGGCAACATAAGGCAGTAGGGAGTCAATAATAAGGCTGTATAAGGCAGTATGGAGTCAGCAATAAAGTAGTATTAAGGCTGCATAAGGCAGAAGGGAGTCAGTATTAAGGGAGCAAAATAAACTCACCAAAGGACCATGTTCAGGGGTCTCTATAGAGCACACATCCGAAACTGCTTTCAATTCGGCCCATTGGAGGCACCACCAATGCAAACGTGCCCCCCAAAGCTTCCTCTTATCTTGATGGTTGCACCCCACGACTGACATGTCACTGGGTATAGACAGCCCAGCCTGGCAGAGATCTGCAGTGGAGTGCACTTTTCTAGATTAAAACCGGGTTAGCAGAGGATGGTTTCGATCCATCGACCTTTGGGTTATGGGCCCAGCACGCTTCCGCTGCGCCACTCTGCTATCAGTCACGCCAGGTGGGACTCGAACCCACAATCCCTGGCTTAGGAGGCCAGTGCCTTATCCATTGGGCCACCGGGGCTGCAACAGGTGTAACCACCACCTGTATCGTCAGCGGTAAGGGAGTCATTAATAGGCAGCATAAGGTAGCATAAGGTAGTAGGGGGTCAGCGGTAAGGCAGTAATATGGCAGTAATATGGGAGCAAAAATAAACTCACCAAAGGACCATGTTGAGGGATCTCTATAGAGCACACGTCCAAAACTCTTTTCACTTCTGCACATCGGGGGCACCACAAATGCAAACTCATTCCCCTGCGGCGTCCTCGTGTCCTGGTGGCTGCACCCCACGACTGACACATCCCTGGGCAAACAGCCTGGGCCTGGCAGAGATTTGTTCTCCGAGGAGCGCTCTTTTCTAGATTAAAAGTGGATTAGCAGAGGATGGTTTCGATCCATCGACCTCTGGGTTATGGGCCCAGCACGCTTCCGCTGCGCCACTCTGCTATCAGTCACGCCAGGTGGGACTCGAACCCACAATCCCTGGCTTAGGAGGCCAGTGCCTTATCCATTGGTCCACCGGGGCTGCAACAGGTGTAACCACCACCTGTATCGTCAGCGGTAAGGGAGTCATTAATAAGGCAGCATAAGGTAGTAGGGGGTCAGCGGTAAGGCAGTAATATGGGAGCAAAAATAAACTCACCAAAGGACCATGTTGAGGGATCTCTATAGAGCACACGTCCAAAACTCTTTTCACTTCTGCACATCGGGGGCACCACAAATGCAAACTCATTCCCCTGCGGCGTCCTCGTGTCCTGGTGGCTGCACCCCACGACTGACACATCCCTGGGCAAACAGCCTGGGCCTGGCAGAGATTTGTTCTCCGAGGAGCGCTCTTTTCTAGATTAAAAGTGGATTAGCAGAGGATGGTTTCGATCCATCGACCTCTGGGTTATGGGCCCAGCACGCTTCCGCTGCGCCACTCTGCTGTCAGTCACCCCATATGGGACTCGAACCCATAATCCCTGGCTTAGGAGGCCAGTGCCTTATCCATTAGGCCACCGGGGCTGCAACAGGGGCCACCACAGCCTGTATTGTACTGTTCATTTGTTCATTCCTACAATGAGATCATTCAGTCATATGTGGACAAACCATTATAGCAGAGGTGTCAGTGAAAGAGAGAGAGAAAGAGGCAGTGGTGGAAAGATACTATAAGGCAGTAGGATTACAGTAATAAGGCTGCATAAGGCAATATGGAGGCAGTAATAAGGCTTTAAAAGGCAGTAGGGAGTCAATAATAACGCTGTAATAAGGCTGCGTAAGGCTGTATGTATTCAGTAATAAGGCAGTAATAAGGCTTTATAAGGCAGTAGGGATGTCAGTAATAAGACAGCATAAGGCAGCAGTAGTAATAAGGCTGCATGAGGCAATATGGAGCCAGTCATAACGCAGTAACATGGCTGCATGAGGCATTAGAGAGTCAGTAACAACGCAGTAATAAGGCCTCATAAAGCATTAGGGAGTCAATAATAAGGCTGCATACGGCACTATAGAGTCAGTGATAACGCAGTTATATGGGTGCATAAGGCAGTAAGGATTCAGTAATAACGCAGAAAGAATGCTGCATAAGGCTTTATGGAATCAGTAATAAGGCAGCATAAGCCAATGGGGTCAGCAATAAGGCAACATAAGGCAGTAGGGAGTCAATAATAAGGCTGTATAAGGCAGTATGGAGTCAGCAATAAGGTAGTATTAAGGCTGCAGAAGGGAGTCAGTATTGAGGCTGAATATATCATAGGGAGTCAGTATTAAGGGAGCAAAATAAACTCACCAAAGGACCATGTTCAGGGGTCTCTATAGAGCACACATCCGAAACTATTTTCAATTCGGCCCATTGGAGGCACCAAAGCTTCCTCTCGTCTTGATGGTTGCCCCCCACGACTGACATGTCACTGGGTATGGACAGCCCAGCCTGGCAGAGATCTGCAGTGGAGCGCACTTTTCTAGATTAAAACCGGGTTAGCAGAGGATGGTTTCGATCCATCGACCTCTGGGTTATGGGCCCAGCACGCTTCCGCTGCGCCACTCTGCTATCAGTCACCCCAGGTGGGACTCGAACCCACAATCCCTGGCTTAGGAGGCCAGTGCCTTATCCATTCGGCCACCGGGGCTGCAACAGGTGTAACCACCACCTGTATCGTCAGCGGTAAGGGAGTCATTAATAAGGCAGCATAAGGTAGTAGGGGGTCAGCGGTAAGGCAGTAATAAGGGAGCAAAAATAAACTCACCAAAGGACCATGTTGAGGGATCTCTATAGAGCACACGTCCAAAACTCTTTTCACTTCTGCACATCGGAGGCACCACAAATGCAAACTCATTCCCCTGCGGCGTCCTCGTGTTCTGGTGGCTGCACCCCACGACTGACACATCCCTGGGCAAACAGCCTGGGCCTGGCAGAGATTTGTTCTCCGAGGAGCGCTCTTTTCTAGATTAAAACCGGGTCAGCAGAGGATGGTTTCGATCCATCGACCTCTGGGTTATGGGCCCAGCACGCTTCCGCTGCGCCACTCTGCTATCAGTCACCCCAGGTGGGACTCGAACCCACAATCCCTGGCTTAGGAGGCCAGTGCCTTATCCATTGGGCCACCGGGGCTGCAACAGGTGTAACCACCACCTGTATCGTCAGCGGTAAGGGAGTCATTAATAAGGCAGCATAAGGTAGTAGGGGGTCAGCGGTAAGGCAGTAATAAGGGAGCAAAAATAAACTCACCAAAGGACCATGTTGGGGGATCTCTATTAGAGCACACGTCCAAAACTCTTTTCACTTCTGCCCATCGGGGGCACCACAAATGCAAATTCATTCCCCTGCGGCGTCCTCGTGTCCTGGTGGCTGCACTCCACGACTGACACATCCCTGGGCAAACAGCCTGGGCCTGGCAGAGATTTGTTCTCCGAGGAGCGCTCTTTTCTAGATTAAAAGTGGATTAGCAGAGGATGGTTTCGATCCATCGACCTCTGGGTTATGGGCCCAGCACGCTTCCGCTGCGCCTCTCTGCTGTCAGTCACCCCAGATGGGACTCGAACCCATAATCCCTGGCTTAGGAGGCCAGTGCCTTATCCATTAGGCCACCGGGGCTGCAACAGGGGCCACCACAGCCTGTATTATACTGTTCATTTGTTCATTCCTACAATGAGATCATTCAGTCATATGTGGACAAACCATTATAGCAGAGGTGTCAGTGAAAGAGAGAGAGAAAGAGGCAGTGGTGGAAAGATACTATAAGGCAGTAGGATTACAGTAATAAGGCTGCATAAGGCAATATGGAGGCAGTAATAAGGCTTTAAAAGGCAGTAGGGAGTCAATAATAACGCTGTAATAAGGCTGCGTAAGGCTGTATGTATTCAGTAATAAGGCAGTAATAAGGCTGCATAAGGCAGTAGGGATGTCAGTAATAAGACAGCATAAGGCAGCAGTAGTAATAAGGCTGCATGAGGCAATATGGAGCCAGTCATAACGCAGTAACATGGCTGCATGAGGCATTAGAGAGTCAGTAACAACGCAGTAATAAGGCCTCATAAAGCATTAGGGAGTCAATAATAAGGCTGCATACGGCGCTATAGAGCCAGTGATAACGCAGTAATAAGGGTGCATAAGGCAGTAGGGATTCAGTAATAACGCAGAAAGAATGCTGCATAACACTTTATGGAATCAGTAATAAGGCAGCATAAGCCAAAGGGGTCAGCAATAAGGCAACATAAGGCAGTAGGGAGTCAATAATAAGGCTGTATAAGGCAGTATGGAGTCAGCAATAAAGTAGTATTAAGGCTGCATAAGGCAGAAGGGAGTCAGTATTAAGGGAGCAAAATAAACTCACCAAAGGACCATGTTCAGGGGTCTCTATAGAGCACACATCCGAAACTGCTTTCAATTCGGCCCATTGGAGGCACCACCATTGCAAACGTGCCCCCCAAAGCTTCCTCTTATCTTGATGGTTGCACCCCACGACTGACATGTCACTGGGTATAGACAGCCCAGCCTGGCAGAGATCTGCAGTGGAGCGCACTTTTCTAGATTAAAACCGGGTTAGCAGAGGATGGTTTCGATCCATCGACCTCTGGGTTATGGGTCCAGCACGCTTCCGCTGCGCCACTCTGCTATCAGTCACCCCAGGTGGGACTCGAACCCACAATCCCTGGCTTAGGAGGCCAGTGCCTTATCCATTGGGCCACCGGGGCTGCAACAGGTGTAACCACCACCTGTATCGTCAGCGGTAAGGGAGTCATGAATAAGGCAGCATAAGGTAGTAGGGGGTCAGCGGTAAGGCAGTAATATGGGAGCAAAAATAAACTCACCAAAGGACCATGTTGAGGGATCTCTATAGAGCACACGTCCAAAACTCTTTTCACTTCTGCACATCGGGGTCACCACAAATGCAAACTCATTCCCCTGCGGCGTCCTCGTGTCCTGGTGGCTGCACCCCACGACTGACACATCCCTGGGCAAACAGCCTGGGCCTGGCAGAGATTTGTTCTCCGAGGAGTGCTCTTTTCTAGATTAAAAGTGGATTAGCAGAGGATGGTTTCGATCCATCGACCTCTGGGTTATGGGCCCAGCACGCTTCCGCTGCGCCACTCTGCTGTCAGTCACCCCATATGGGACTCGAACCCATAATCCCTGGCTTAGGAGGCCAGTGCCTTATCCATTAGGCCACCGGGGCTGCAACAGGGGCCACCACAGCCTGTATTGTACTGTTCATTTGTTCATTCCTACAATGAGATCATTCAGTCATATGTGGACAAACCATTATAGCAGAGGTGTCAGTGAAAGAGAGAGAGAAAGAGGCAGTGGTGGAAAGATACTATAAGGCAGTAGGATTACAGTAATAAGGCTACATAAGGCAATATGGAGGCAGTAATAAGGCTTTAAAAGGCAGTAGGGAGTCAATAATAACGCTGTAATAAGGCTGCGTAAGGCTGTATGTATTCAGTAATAAGGCAGTAATAAGGCTGCATAAGGCAGTAGGGATGTCAGTAATAAGACAGCATAAGGCAGCAGTAGTAATAAGGCTGCATGAGGCAATATGGAGCCAGTCATAACGCAGTAACATGGCTGCATGAGGCATTAGAGAGTCAGTAACAACGCAGTAATAAGGCCTCATAAAGCATTAGGGAGTCAATAATAAGGCTGCATACGGCGCTATAGAGCCAGTGATAACGCAGTAATAAGGGTGCTTAAGGCAGTAGGGATTCAGTAATAACGCAGAAAGAATGCTGCATAACACTTTATGGAATCAGTAATAAGGCAGCATAAGCCAAAGGGGTCAGCAATAAGGCAACATAAGGCAGTAGGGAGTCAATAATAAGGCTGTATAAGGCAGTATGGAGTCAGCAATAAAGTAGTATTAAGGCTGCATAAGGCAGAAGGGAGTCAGTATTAAGGGAGCAAAATAAACTCACCAAAGGACCATGTTCAGGGGTCTCTATAGAGCACACATCCGAAACTGCTTTCAATTCGGCCCATTGGAGGCACCACCAATGCAAACGTGCCCCCCAAAGCTTCCTCTTATCTTGATGGTTGCACCCCACGACTGACATGTCACTGGGTATAGACAGCCCAGCCTGGCAGAGATCTGCAGTGGAGTGCACTTTTCTAGATTAAAACCAGGTTAGCAGAGGATGGTTTCGATCCATCGACCTCTGGGTTATGGGCCCAGCACGCTTCCGCTGCGCCACTCTGCTATCAGTCACGCCAGGTGGGACTCGAACCCACAATCCCTGGCTTAGGAGGCCAGTGCCTTATCCATTGGGCCACCGGGGCTGCAACAGGTGTAACCACCACCTGTATCGTCAGCGGTAAGGGAGTCATTAATAGGCAGCATAAGGTAGCATAAGGTAGTAGGGGGTCAGCGGTAAGGCAGTAATATGGCAGTAATATGGGAGCAAAAATAAACTCACCAAAGGACCATGTTGAGGGATCTCTATAGAGCACACGTCCAAAACTCTTTTCACTTCTGCACATCGGGGGCACCACAAATGCAAACTCATTCCCCTGCGGCGTCCTCGTGTCCTGGTGGCTGCACCCCACGACTGACACATCCCTGGGCAAACAGCCTGGGCCTGGCAGAGATTTGTTCTCCGAGGAGCGCTCTTTTCTAGATTAAAAGTGGATTAGCAGAGGATGGTTTCGATCCATCGACCTCTGGGTTATGGGCCCAGCACGCTTCCGCTGCGCCACTCTGCTGTCAGTCACCCCAGATGGGACTCGAACCCATAATCCCTGGCTTAGGAGGCCAGTGCCTTATCCATTAGGCCACCGGGGCTGCAACAGGGGCCACCACAGCCTGTATTGTACTGTTCATTTGTTCATTCCTACAATGAGATCATTCAGTCATATGTGGACAAACCATTATAGCAGAGGTGTCAGTGAAAGAGAGAGAGAAAGAGGCAGTGGTGGAAAGATACTATAAGGCAGTAGGATTACAGTAATAAGGCTGCATAAGGCAATATGGAGGCAGTAATAAGGCTTTAAAAGGCAGTAGGGAGTCAATAATAACGCTGTAATAAGGCTGCGTAAGGCTGTATGTATTCAGTAATAAGGCAGTAATAAGGCTTTATAAGGCAGTAGGGATGTCAGTAATAAGACAGCATAAGGCAGCAGTAGTAATAAGGCTGCATGAGGCAATATGGAGCCAGTCATAACGCAGTAACATGGCTGCATGAGGCATTAGAGAGTCAGTAACAACGCAGTAATAAGGCCTCATAAAGCATTAGGGAGTCAATAATAAGGCTGCATACGGCACTATAGAGTCAGTGATAACGCAGTTATATGGGTGCATAAGGCAGTAAGGATTCAGTAATAACGCAGAAAGAATGCTGCATAAGGCTTTATGGAATCAGTAATAAGGCAGCATAAGCCAATGGGGTCAGCAATAAGGCAACATAAGGCAGTAGGGAGTCAATAATAAGGCTGTATAAGGCAGTATGGAGTCAGCAATAAGGTAGTATTAAGGCTGCAGAAGGGAGTCAGTATTGAGGCTGAATATAAGGTCATAGGGAGTCAGTATTAAGGGAGCAAAATAAACTCACCAAAGGACCATGTTCAGGGGTCTCTATAGAGCACACATCCGAAACTGCTTTCAATTCGGCCCATTGGAGGCACCAAAGCTTCCTCTCGTCTTGATGGTTGCCCCCCACGACTGACATGTCACTGGGTATGGACAGCCCAGCCTGGCAGAGATCTGCAGTGGAGCGCACTTTTCTAGATTAAAACCGGGTTAGCAGAGGATGGTTTCGATCCATCGACCTCTGGGTTATGGGCCCAGCACGCTTCCGCTGCGCCACTCTGCTATCAGTCACCCCAGGTGGGACTCGAACCCACAATCCCTGGCTTGTGCCTTATCCATTGGGCCACCGGGGCTGCAACAGGTGTAACCACCACCTGTATCGTCAGCGGTAAGGGAGTCATTAATAAGGCAGCATAAGGTAGTAGGGGGTCAGCGGTAAGGCAGTAATATGGGAGCAAAAATAAACTCACCAAAGGACCATGTTGAGGGATCTCTATAGAGCACACGTCCAAAACTCTTTTCACTTCTGCACATCGGGGGCACCACAAATGCAAACTCATTCCCCTGCGGCGTCCTCGTGTCCTGGTGGCTGCACCCCACGACTGACACATCCCTGGGCAAACATCCTGGGCCTGGCAGAGATTTGTTCTCCGAGGAGCGCTCTTTTCTAGATTAAAAGTGGATTAGCAGAGGATGGTTTCGATCCATCGACCTCTGGGTTATGGGCCCAGCACGCTTCCGCTGCGCCACTCTGCTGTCAGTCACCCCATATGGGACTCGAACCCATAATCCCTGGCTTAGGAGGCCAGTGCCTTATCCATTAGGCCACCGGGGCTGCAACAGGGGCCACCACAGCCTGTATTGTACTGTTCATTTGTTCATTCCTACAATGAGATCATTCAGTCATATGTGGACAAACCATTATAGCAGAGGTGTCAGTGAAAGAGAGAGAGAAAGAGGCAGTGGTGGAAAGATACTATAAGGCAGTAGGATTACAGTAATAAGGCTACATAAGGCAATATGGAGGCAGTAATAAGGCTTTAAAAGGCAGTAGGGAGTCAATAATAACGCTGTAATAAGGCTGCGTAAGGCTGTATGTATTCAGTAATAAGGCAGTAATAAGGCTTTATAAGGCAGTAGGGATGTCAGTAATAAGACAGCATAAGGCAGCAGTAGTAATAAGGCTGCATGAGGCAATATGGAGCCAGTCATAACGCAGTAACATGGCTGCATGAGGCATTAGAGAGTCAGTAACAACGCAGTAATAAGGCCTCATAAAGCATTAGGGAGTCAATAATAAGGCTGCATACGGCGCTATAGAGCCAGTGATAACGCAGTAATAAGGGTGCATAAGGCAGTAGGGATTCAGTAATAACGCAGAAAGAATGCTGCATAACACTTTATGGAATCAGTAATAAGGCAGCATAAGCCAAAGGGGTCAGCAATAAGGCAACATAAGGCAGTAGGGAGTCAATAATAAGGCTGTATAAGGCAGTATGGAGTCAGCAATAAAGTAGTATTAAGGCTGCATAAGGCAGAAGGGAGTCAGTATTAAGGGAGCAAAATAAACTCACCAAAGGACCATGTTCAGGGGTCTCTATAGAGCACACATCCGAAACTGCTTTCAATTCGGCCCATTGGAGGCACCACCAATGCAAACGTGCCCGCCAAAGCTTCCTCTTATCTTGATGGTTGCACCCCACGACTGACATGTCACTGGGTATAGACAGCCCAGCCTGGCAGAGATCTGCAGTGGAGTGCACTTTTCTAGATTAAAACCGGGTTAGCAGAGGATGGTTTCGATCCATCGACCTCTGGGTTATGGGCCCAGCACGCTTCCGCTGCGCCACTCTGCTATCAGTCACGCCAGGAGGGACTCGAACCCACAATCCCTGGCTTAGGAGGCCAGTGCCTTATCCATTGGGCCACCGGGGCTGCAACAGGTGTAACCACCACCTGTATCGTCAGCGGTAAGGGAGTCATTAATAAGGCAGCATAAGGTAGTAGGGGGTCAGCGGTAAGGCAGTAATATGGGAGCAAAAATAAACTCACCAAAGGACCATGTTGAGGGATCTCTATAGAGCACACGTCCAAAACTCTTTTCACTTCTGCACATCGGGGGCACCACAAATGCAAACTCATTCCCCTGCGGCGTCCTCGTGTCCTGGTGGCTGCACCCCACGACTGACACATCCCTGGGCAAACAGCCTGGGCCTGGCAGAGATTTGTTCTCCGAGGAGCGCTCTTCTCTAGATTAAAAGTGGATTAGCAGAGGATGGTTTCGATCCATCGACCTCTGGGTTATGGGCCCAGCACGCTTCCGCTGCGCCACTCTGCTATCAGTCACGCCAGGTGGGACTCGAACCCACAATCCCTGGCTTAGGAGGCCAGTGCCTTATCCATTGGGCCACCGGGGCTGCAACAGGTGTAACCACCACCTGTATCGTCAGCGGTAAGGGAGTCATTAATAAGGCAGCATAAGGTAGTAGGGGGTCAGCGGTAAGGCAGTAATATGGGAGCAAAAATAAACTCACCAAAGGACCATGTTGAGGGATCTCTATAGAGCACACGTCCAAAACTCTTTTCACTTCTGCACATCGGGGGCACCACAAATGCAAACTCATTCCCCTGCGGCGTCCTCGTGTCCTGGTGGCTGCACCCCACGACTGACACATCCCTGGGCAAACAGCCTGGGCCTGGCAGAGATTTGTTCTCCGAGGAGCGCTCTTTTCTAGATTAAAAGTGGATTAGCAGAGGATGGTTTCGATCCATCGACCTCTGGGTTATGGGCCCAGCACGCTTCCGCTGCGCCACTCTGCTGTCAGTCACCCCATATGGGACTCGAACCCATAATCCCTGGCTTAGGAGGCCAGTGCCTTATCCATTAGGCCACCGGGGCTGCAACAGGGGCCACCACAGCCTGTATTGTACTGTTCATTTGTTCATTCCTACAATGAGATCATTCAGTCATATGTGGACAAACCATTATAGCAGAGGTGTCAGTGAAAGAGAGAGAGAAAGAGGCAGTGGTGGAAAGATACTATAAGGCAGTAGGATTACAGTAATAAGGCTGCATAAGGCAATATGGAGGCAGTAATAAGGCTTTAAAAGGCAGTAGGGAGTCAATAATAACGCTGTAATAAGGCTGCGTAAGGCTGTATGTATTCAGTAATAAGGCAGTAATAAGGCTTTATAAGGCAGTAGGGATGTCAGTAATAAGACAGCATAAGGCAGCAGTAGTAATAAGGCTGCATGAGGCAATATGGAGCCAGTCATAACGCAGTAACATGGCTGCATGAGGCATTAGAGAGTCAGTAACAACGCAGTAATAAGGCCTCATAAAGCATTAGGGAGTCAATAATAAGGCTGCATACGGCACTATAGAGTCAGTGATAACGCAGTTATATGGGTGCATAAGGCAGTAAGGATTCAGTAATAACGCAGAAAGAATGCTGCATAAGGCTTTATGGAATCAGTAATAAGGCAGCATAAGCCAATGGGGTCAGCAATAAGGCAACATAAGGCAGTAGGGAGTCAATAATAAGGCTGTATAAGGCAGTATGGAGTCAGCAATAAGGTAGTATTAAGGCTGCAGAAGGGAGTCAGTATTGAGGCTGAATATATCATAGGGAGTCAGTATTAAGGGAGCAAAATAAACTCACCAAAGGACCATGTTCAGGGGTCTCTATAGAGCACACATCCGAAACTGCTTTCAATTCGGCCCATTGGAGGCACCAAAGCTTCCTCTCGTCTTGATGGTTGCCCCCCACGACTGACATGTCACTGGGTATGGACAGCCCAGCCTGGCAGAGATCTGCAGTGGAGCGCACTTTTCTAGATTAAAACCGGGTTAGCAGAGGATGGTTTCGATCCATCGACCTCTGGGTTATGGGCCCAGCACGCTTCCGCTGCGCCACTCTGCCATCAGTCACCCCAGGTGGGACTCGAACCCACAATCCCTGGCTTAGGAGGCCAGTGCCTTATCCATTGGGCCACCGGGGCTGCAACAGGTGTAACCACCACCTGTATCGTCAGCGGTAAGGGAGTCATTAATAAGGCAGCATAAGGTAGTAGGGGGTCAGCGGTAGGGCAGTAATATGGGAGCAAAAATAAACTCACCAAAGGACCATGTTGAGGGATCTCTATAGAGCACACGTCCAAAACTCTTTTCACTTCTGCACATCGGAGGCACCACAAATGCAAACTCATTCCCCTGCGGCGTCCTCGTGTTCTGGTGGCTGCACCCCACGACTGACACATCCCTGGGCAAACTGCCTGGGCCTGGCAGAGATTTGTTCTCCGAGGAGCGCTCTTTTCTAGATTAAAACCGGGTCAGCAGAGGATGGTTTCGATCCATCGACCTCTGGGTTATGGGCCCAGCACGCTTCCGCTGCGCCACTCTGCTGTCAGTCACCCCAGATGGGACTCGAACCCATAATCCCTGGCTTAGGAGGCCAGTGCCTTATCCATTAGGCCACCGGGGCTGCAACAGGGGCCACCACAGCCTGTATTCTACTGTTCATTTGTTCATTCCTACAATGAGATCATTCAGTCATATGTGGACAAACCATTATAGCAGAGGTGTCAGTGAAAGAGAGAGAGAAAGAGGCAGTGGTGGAAAGATACTATAAGGCAGTAGGATTACAGTAATAAGGCTGCATAAGGAAATATGGAGGCAGTAATAAGGCTTTAAAAGGCAGTAGGGAGTCAATAATAACGCTGTAATAAGGCTGCGTAAGGCTGTATGTATTCAGTAATAAGGCAGTAATAAGGCTGCATAAGGCAGTAGGGATGTCAGTAATAAGGCTGCATGAGGCAATATGGAGCCAGTCATAACGCAGCAACATGGCTGCATGAGGCATTAGAGAGTCAGTAACAACGCAGTAATAAGGCCTCATAAAGCATTAGGGAGTCAATAATAAGGCTGCATACGGCACTATAGAGTCAGTGATAACGCAGTAATATGGGTGCATAAGGCAGTAGGGATTCAGTAATAACGCAGAAAGAATGCTGCATAAGGCTTTATGGAATCAGTAATAAGGCAGCATAAGCCAATGGGGTCAGCAATAAGGCAACATAAGGCAGTAGGGAGTCAATAATAAGGCTGTATAAGGCAGTATGGAGTCAGCAATAAGGTAGTATTAAGGCTGCAGAAGGGAGTCAGTATTGAGGCTGCATATAAGGTCATAGGGAGTCAGTATTAAGGGAGCAAAATAAACTCACCAAAGGACCATGTTCAGGGGTCTCTATAGAGCACACATCCAAAACTGCTTTAAATTCGGCCCATTGGAGGCACCACCAATGCAAACGTGCCCCCCAAAGCTTCCTCTTGTCTTGATGGTTGCACACCACGACTGACATGTCACTGGGTATAGACAGCCCAGCCTGGCAGAGATCTGCAGTGGAGCGCACTTTTCTAGATTAAAACCGGGTTAGCAGAGGATGGTTTCGATCCATCGACCTCTGGGTTATGGGCCCAGCACGCTTCCGCTGCGCCACTCTGCTATCAGTCACCCCAGGTGGGACTCGAACCCACAATCCCTGGCTTAGGAGGCCAGTGCTTTATCCATTGGGCCACCAGGGCTGCAACAGGTGTAACCACCACCTGTATCGTCAGCGGTAAGGGAGTCATTAATAAGGCAGCATAAGGTAGTAGGGGGTCAGCAGTAAGGCAGTAATATGGGAGCAAAAATAAACTCACCAAAGGACCATGTTGAGGGATCTCTATAGAGCACACGTCCAAAACTCTTTTCACTTCTGCACATCGGGGGCACCACAAATGCAAACTCATTCCCCTGCGGCGTCCTCGTGTCCTGGTGGCTGCACCCCACGACTGACACATCCCTGGGCAAACAGCCTGGGCCTGGCAGAGATTTGTTCTCCGAGGAGCGCTCTTTTCTAGATTAAAAGTGGATTAGCAGAGGATGGTTTCGATCCATCGACCTCTGGGTTATGGGCCCAGCACGCTTCCGCTGCGCCACTCTGCTGTCAGTCACCCCAGATGGGACTCGAACCCATAATCCCTGGCTTAGGAGGCCAGTGCCTTATCCATTAGGCCACCGGGGCTGCAACAGGGGCCACCACAGCCTGTATTGTACTGTTCATTTGTTCATTCCTACAATGAGATCATTCAGTCATATGTGGACAAACCATTATAGCAGAGGTGTCAGTGAAAGAGAGAGAGAAAGAGGCAGTGGTGGAAAGATACTATAAGGCAGTAGGATTACAGTAATAAGGCTGCATAAGGCAATATGGAGGCAGTAATAAGGCTTTAAAAGGCAGTAGGGAGTCAATAATAACGCTGTAATAAGGCTGCGTAAGGCTGTATGTATTCAGTAATAAGGCAGTAATAAGGCTGCATAAGGCAGTAGGGATGTCAGTAATAAGGCTGCATGAGGCAATATGGAGCCAGTCATAACGCAGTAACATGGCTGCATGAGGCATTAGAGAGTCAGTAACAACGCAGTAATAAGGCCTCATAAAGCATTAGGGAGTCAATAATAAGGCTGCATACGGCACTATAGAGTCAGTGATAACGCAGTAATATGGGTGCATAAGGCAGTAAGGATTCAGTAATAACGCAGAAAGAATGCTGCATAAGGCTTTATGGAATCAGTAATAAGGCAGCATAAGCCAATGGGGTCAGCAATAAGGCAACATAAGGCAGTAGGGAGTCAATAATAAGGCCAGTGGTGAGCTGTGGATTTTTGAACTATGGGTACTCTATTTTATGACGTCACGTGCGTGCGGGCACGTGCGTGCGCAAGCATGTGCACATAGCCACTCAGCTCAGTGCTAGTTGAAATACTGTATTCAACATGTGATTATTAATGTATTTATATTTCTTATTATTTTGTTGCATTGTTAATTTGTTGTTTTTATTTTTGTTTCAATTAATTAATTATTTTATTTTCCTTTTAGTTTTATATAAATGCCCTTTACATAGATTCACCCACACATAAGTGCTTAAAATAATCAGTCAACTTGTCTTTACTTGAATTACTTTTTTTTAAGACTTACATTGCTTTCAAAACAGTGTTTTTTAAAACAAGTTAAAAAAAATACCCTTTTGCTACTCACCAAAACAAAGACGGTTTTATGGAGTTGAAAGCCTACTTTACTAAATGGGAACACTGTGAGCCCCCACCTCACGTCTAAAATACACTTTTTGGACAGAAAATAAAATATTTCACCGGAATTAAAACCTGTTTTTGGTTACTCCACAGTGCCCTCTACAGATCTGGTCAATGGAATTTTCCTATTGACCAGATTCTTCCTTCCGGTGAAATATTTTCTTTTCTGGCCAAAAAGTGTATTTTATACGTGAGGTGGGGGCTCAGAGTGTTCCCACTTAATAGAATAGGCTTTCAACTCCATTAAACCGTCTTTGTTTTGGTGAGTACCAAAAGCGTTTTTTTAAATTTTACTACAGACGAGAGGCCGCGCTACCGCGGTACGAGGGGAAAGAATCTAAAGTACCATAGCGTTAAGGAGAACTCCTTCTAACGCTATGGACCAGAGCTAGATAAGGATACGTTTGTGAGTGTCTGGTAGGCTACCAGCTCTTGTTATGCAAAGCAGCCAGGTTGAGGCCATTGTTTAAGGTGTTAAAAACGGCTCGCCCCAGAAGGTGCGTTGTTGTGTTAATGATTGACTTCTCGCGGGCGGCTGACGTGTGTGCTCGCGAGTCCAGCCCCCACAGTCTCAGAACTAAGGGTACGCCGTACCCCCCCGTACCCCCTACAGCTCAACCCTGAATAAGGCTGTATAAGGCAGTATGGAGTCAGCAATAAGGTAGTATTAATAAGGCTGCATGAGGCAATATGGAGCCAGTCATAACGCAGTAACATGGCTGCATGAGGCATTAGAGAGTCAGTAACAACGCAGTAATAAGGCCTCATAAAGCATTAGGGAGTCAATAATAAGGCTGCATACGACGCTATAGAGCCAGTGATAACGCAGTAATAAGGGTGCATAAGGCAGTAGGGATTCAGTAATAACGCAGAAAGAATGCTGCATAACACTTTATGGAATCAGTAATAAGGCAGCATAAGCCAAAGGGGTCAGCAATAAGGCAACATAAGGCAGTAGGGAGTCAATAATAAGGCTGTATAAGGCAGTATGGAGTCAGCAATAAAGTAGTATTAAGGCTGCATAAGACAGAAGGGAGTCAGTATTAAGGGAGCAAAATAAACTCACCAAAGGACCATGTTCAGGGGTCTCTATAGAGCACACATCCGAAACTGCTTTCAATTCGGCCCATTGGAGGCACCACCAATGCAAACGTGCCCCCCAAAGCTTCCTCTTGTCTTGATGGTTGCACCCCACGACTGACACGTCACTGGGTATAGACAGCCCAGCCTGGCAGAGATCTGCAGTGGAGCGCACTTTTCTAGATTAAAACCGGGTTAGCAGAGGATGGTTTCGATCCATCGACCTCTGGGTTATGGGCCCAGCACGCTTCCGCTGCGCCACTCTGCTATCAGTCACCCCAGGTGGGACTCGAACCCACAATCCCTGGCTTAGGAGGCCAGTGCCTTATCCATTGGGCCACTGGGGCTGCAACAGGTGTAACCACCACCTGTATCGTCAGCGGTAAGGGAGTCATTAATAAGGCAGCATAAGGTAGTAGGGGGTCAGCAGTAAGGCAGTAATATGGGAGCAAAAATAAACTCACCAAAGGACCATGTTGAGGGATCTCTATAGAGCACACGTCCAAAACTCTTTTCACTTCTGCACATCGGGGGCACCACAAATGCAAACTCATTCCCCTGCGGCGTCCTCGTGTCCTGGTGGCTGCACCCCACGACTGACACATCCCTGGGCAAACAGCCTGGGCCTGGCAGAGATTTGTTCTCCGAGGAGCGCTCTTTTCTAGATTAAAAGTGGATTAGCAGAGGATGGTTTCGATCCATCGACCTCTGGGTTATGGGCCCAGCACGCTTCCGCTGCGCCACTCTGCTGTCAGTCACCCCAGATGGGACTCGAACCCATAATCCCTGGCTTAGGAGGCCAGTGCCTTATCCATTAGGCCACCGGGGCTGCAACAGGGGCCACCACAGCCTGTATTGTACTGTTCATTTGTTCATTCCTATTATTATATAAAGAAATACATCACATGGATGCAACTGGGACGCATCATCAGTGTTGTAGCCTGGGGTCATAGGGTGTTTCGGGTCTCGCAACATACAACATACACCCTCGCCCAGGTGACCCAGCCAGGGTTGATCAAGCCCCGACTTACGTCCCAGTAGCACCCACGGTCAGTCCTATAGGGAAAGACAGGGCCACTCAGTCCGCTTCTCCGGAAGTACTCTGCCGGGATTCGGGGAGGCTCTGGCACGTGGAGGGACTAGGCACTGTGGGTTGTCTCCTGGCCGGGCTCCTCCTTCGTCTCACCAGGTCCAGGACCTGAGCGCTGCGCCAGATCAGATGCACCGCCCCGATCCAAACATTTCCTTCTGGCGTGATGGTTCCTTGGGCCGATACCACTAGATTGGGCCGTCTAATGGTATTAGCTCCGCTTGCGGTACGCTGGAATGGAATGGCCCTCCTAAAGGCCTCACCGCGGGTTTTTTGGGCTTCTTCCTCACGGAAGACACAGCATGGGGCGCTAACCCATACTGCTCCCGGGATGCCGTCTACATTCCGGCTGTCAACAGTCTCTCCTGTGGTCACCAAACTATTCCTGGTTGTCACGTAGTCTATAAATTCCTATGAGCCACTATAAATAGAATAACTAATAAAGAAATACATCACATGGATGCAACTGGGACGCATCATCAGTGTTGTAGCCTGGGGTCATAGGGTGTTTCGGGTCTCGCAACATACAACATACACCCTCGCCCAGGTGACCCAGCCAGGGTTGATCAAGCCCCGACTTACGTCCCAGTAGCACCCACGGTCAGTCCTATAGGGAAAGACAGGGCCACTCAGTCCGCTTCTCCGGAAGTACTCTGCCGGGATTCGGGGAGGCTCTGGCACGTGGAGGGACTAGGCACTGTGGGTTGTCTCCTGGCCGGGCTCCTCCTTCGTCTCACCAGGTCCAGGACCTGAGCGCTGCGCCAGATCAGATGCACCGCCCCGATCCAAACATTTCCTTCTGGCGTGATGGTTCCTTGGGCCGATACCACTAGATTGGGCCGTCTAATGGTATTAGCTCCGCTTGCGGTACGCTGGAATGGAATGGCCCTCCTAAAGGCCTCACCGCGGGTTTTTTGGGCTTCTTCCTCACGGAAGACACAGCATGGGGCGCTAACCCATACTGCTCCCGGGATGCCGTCTACATTCCGGCTGTCAACAGTCTCTCCTGTGGTCACCAAACTATTCCTGGTTGTCACGTAGTCTATAAATTCCTATGAGCCACTATAAATAGAATAACTAATAAAGAAATACATCACATGGATGCAACTGGGACGCATCATCAGTGTTGTAGCCTGGGGTCATAGGGTGTTTCGGGTCTCGCAACATACAACATACACCCTCGCCCAGGTGACCCAGCCAGGGTTGATCAAGCCCCGACTTACGTCCCAGTAGCACCCACGGTCAGTCCTATAGGGAAAGACAGGGCCACTCAGTCCGCTTCTCCGGAAGTACTCTGCCGGGATTCGGGGAGGCTCTGGCACGTGGAGGGACTAGGCACTGTGGGTTGTCTCCTGGCCGGGCTCCTCCTTCGTCTCACCAGGTCCAGGACCTGAGCGCTGCGCCAGATCAGATGCACCGCCCCGATCCAAACATTTCCTTCTGGCGTGATGGTTCCTTGGGCCGATACCACTAGATTGGGCCGTCTAATGGTATTAGCTCCGCTTGCGGTACGCTGGAATGGAATGGCCCTCCTAAAGGCCTCACCGCGGGTTTTTTGGGCTTCTTCCTCACGGAAGACACAGCATGGGGCGCTAACCCATACTGCTCCCGGGATGCCGTCTACATTCCGGCTGTCAACAGTCTCTCCTGTGGTCACCAAACTATTCCTGGTTGTCACGTAGTCTATAAATTCCTATGAGCCACTATAAATAGAATAACTAATAAAGAAATACATCACATGGATGCAACTGGGACGCATCATCAGTGTTGTAGCCTGGGGTCATAGGGTGTTTTCGGGTGTTTCCTACAATGAGATCATTCAGTCATATGTGGACAAACCATTATAGCAGAGGTGTCAGTGTAAGAGAGAGAGAAAGAGGCAGTGGTGGAAAGATACTATAAGGCAGTAGGATTACAGTAATAAGGCTGCATAAGGCAATATGGAGGCAGTAATAAGGCTTTAAAAGGCAGTAGGGAGTCAATAATAACGCTGTAATAAGGCTGCGTAAGGCTGTATGTATTCAGTAATAAGGCAGTAATAAGGCTGCATAAGGCAGTAGGGATGTCAGTAATAAGGCTGCATGAGGCAATATGGAGCCAGTCATAACGCAGTAACATGGCTGCATGAGGCATTAGAGAGTCAGTAACAACGCAGTAATAAGGCCTCATAAAGC